>NC_137455.1:283836927-284248494 GCF_964235325.1 Thermobia domestica
AGCAATCCCTTTCCAGCATTTTTACTGCAGCTCACCACCTTCCTTGCCTCTTTCGCTGCCAGAAGCAGGTCACTACAGCAGTGTGGTTTTAGGCTCGTTCGCTCTGTGTTATTGTAAGTTTGATGGTAATAAAATACTCAAAGTGGTGATAACAGAAGTGGTGAGTTTTCGGATACCCAGAATGATTAAGGTAGTCTTTTGGACTGTGTTTTGTACAATACTCTTGGAGTGTTCACAAAAACTCATTTTCAGAGATTATAATATGCATGAATTATATGAAAGCATTTCATGAATTATATTTTAGAATGTAGGACTTTGTGTTCTAAAAGACTGATATTGTGCGTATCATGACTAGTTTTAAGAAGAATTATTATTATTATTATTATTATTATTATTATTTTTTTTTTTTTGTACTATTAGGAGTAAATGTTGTCATGTAATATACAAAAAGGAATATTCCTAGGTTAAAGGTATTGAGTACCCGAAGATATCTTTGTTTCTAGCCCATTGATTTATATGGAGATGTTTTCTTTCTTCTTTGAAATTAACATAGATTTTATAATGTATGATTTTAAAGTCTTACCTTGTATTCACTGTTAATGTATTTAATTGTTAAATAATGTTAGTAGTCTCTAACTAGTTCAACAGTGACTTGCTTAAACTTAAATACGTTAACAGTTAAACATCTCAACCGTGTATACAAGGTAACATTACAGGATTAATGAAGAGGTGAATCTTCACATTAAAGTTAATACAAACCTGTGGGTTCAAGTGCGTAGTTTCAGAGCTATTACCTCCAAAATTGTGGAAAAGCTCATTTCAACACATGTTATCTCGAACATGAGAAACCGTGGACTGGCGGTCAATATCAATGTAAAGGAAGTCACACAGATGGCATCCAAAACTGCATATTTCAGGAATATGTAATATGTGCACAATGGATTTACTTCAGGATATAATTCCCAGACCTGCTCTGAACAGATTTCTCATATGTGTGAATTTAAGACAGATCTAAAGTAGACAGAAGGTAAACCTTAATGGCGTGAATATGTAATGTGTAGGCTGAAATCGGAAGTGTTAAGGACTGCCAGTTCCACGATTCCTCATGTTGGATTAACACGTGTTGCAGTGTATTGTTTCTGGCCTATTTCACGTTGTCTACACGTATAAGCATGAAACAATACACCGCAGAACGCGTTATTCAGAACATGAGGAAGCGTGGAATTGGCCTCGTAACACTTCCATGTTTCCGCCAACATATTACATATTCACTTCTGTCAAACCTTACCTTTTGCCTACTTCGGATCGACCTTTAATTCAGAGCATATCTGAGAAGTCTGTTTGGGAATTATTCCCAACAGGAAATCCATTGCATCCACAATATAAATTTCTGGAATATGCATTTTCTGATTACATATGCGTGACTTCCTTTATACTGATGTGAATGGCAAATCCACGGTTATGTTCAAAATAACATATTAAAATGTAGCTTTTCCACAGTTTTGGATGCCTCTACCTCTAAAAGTAACTTTTTCTCACAGATTTATTTAAACTTTGTGATTAGAGGAATCTCCTCGCACGGTTAGTTGGTATGGTTTATTAACATCCTGTATATGTCATGTGTGTTCTATAGCACCCATAAGTGAAAAATGAATTTTAATAATCTGATGTTACTGATTTCTTCTTCGGGTAGTCCCTTGTTTTGTCAAAATGCATTTCTGTTATATGTTAATTGAATATTATTTAAAAACTTAAATTTCATTTATCAGTATTAAAATTTTGTCTCACAATTTAATTTTCACAAAGCAGTGTATATTTAAATGAATTTCAACCAGAAGTCTCTCAGGTCAAACCATAAAAATTCCTGTTCATTGTGAAAACAGGAAAAATACGCTCTCCTATATAAACCAATGAAATAAAAGACAAAGGTGGATTAGGTACTCAGTGTTCTTAGTAAAAAGTAAAAGAAAATGGGGGAAGAATGTAAGAAAATGTATTGAAATATTTTATGAACAAAAACGCTTTGCTTAATATGCCAGCGAAAATTAAATCTCTCTGTGGCGTACCTTGACGCATGAGAAGAGGATTCTGTATTCGTTACAGTCTCATTTTTAGAATTATATGTATATAATATACTTATTGTATCAGTTTTGTATATAATAATAATGGGGAATAATTCATATCTGTCACATGAATTTTGAAACGCGCAAGTTTATTTATCACAGTATAAATCAAAAAGCTTTATATAAAATGTTAAAATACATTAGGTGATATGCAGTAAATTAAAATAAATTGTATTTGGCTGTTGAACTACAGAAATAGAATTAATGGAATTGTGTCAGTACATTTTCTTGACATTTTTCTATATCAGTCAGGTATTTTTATTTTCTCATTTGAAGAATTTTTTAATATTTTGATTGTTATTAAGTATTATTTGCTTTTTTTTTGTTTGTTTGTAAATCCTATTGATTTGAATGTAGTATTGCGAACGAGCAAAAGCAAAAAGAGTTCAAAACAAATTCTGCACCAAATAAGTAAACGTATTGTATGGTTAAAAATGTGATTGGTTACTGCATACGTTACAACTTCCTATTTTACTGATTAGAATAACTTATTTTGTATAATAGAGGAGTAAGGAGTCTCCTTTAATCAAGTATAAAGTTTCTCGTTATTATGTAGGTAGGTGGTTTAAAAAGTCCACCATGTATGCAGGTGTTTTAGAGTGCTATTGGTCAAATTCCTGTGAAGTTGACGTTTCGCAATTATTCTCGTTGTAGCCAAGTCTTCAGTAGGTTTTATTTTTCGCTATTGGTGGAACTTGGGATATGTTTTACCTAACGACTAGTCTCTGTTCAGTATTGGTCCCTGTTGATCCTCAGATACTAGTTATTGATCATTCAAATTTTGGATTGTTCCTCAAAACAGTTATCCGAATTGGTAAACGTGTCCTCATTGTCGACTGGTGATTATAAAGCACCAAGATATTTCGCCTGAATTAATTACCAGTTGTCATACAATTCCTCCAAATAGTCACCAATAGATAGCTACACAACATACCTTCTCCAATTACAAATTATAAATCATGCTTTCTCCCTAATATTTATCTGTTTATTTCTCCACTACTTCATCAGATCATTACCCTGATGATCAGACTACATCAATAATTCCTTGAACTCTTTATTTCACTTCGATTTACCACATTGTCACAAATCGTAAAACATCTATCGTTCACACTATTACACTTCATAAATATATAACATTTTATTTATCCAGCAGTCCCCTTGTTCATGTACATAGTTATCGTAATCATTAAATCCGATTATATTCGTATTAAGAGAAGAGGAAAATGGAGAGGGAGGTCGTAAAAGTGATCGTATATGATGCGTTTTAACCATGTCAGGAAAACCAGTAACTGAATGATGTAAGTAGGATATCTGAAGGAAGTTAGATTTCTGAGATATTGTCTTCGAATATGACTATCATTCTTTCAGCTCAAACTGTTGTTTGGGACTGCATATTTTGTGAAATCGTGAGAATACAGTTTTCTAAATAAATCGATGCAGAACAGAAGGGCAATTTCACTGTAAATTTATCCCATACATTGTATGCCCATGAACTCCATTTTTCTCTCTGTTTCTGCAATGAAATAGTTTATTGATATCTTTCATTATCGACATTAAGTCAGTTATATCTCATTTCTGGTCAGTGAAAGTAAGCTAAATGGTATTTACCTTACATTATTTTGTTATTGAACTAGTGTAAAATCACAATAATTTTACATATTGTTTTAAATTCTAAATAACAAGAACATAAGGACATATTAGAACTGGAAATTCAAATCACTATCCTTGGAGACTACAGCGAATATATTATGCCCTTTAAAGCGATTCTTGAACGTAAGGTAAAAGGAAATGAATAATTATAAAAATAAAAACAGTATTTGTAGTTTTCTAAAGTTATGGAATAGTTAGTAGACTAATAGTGTAATACGCTTTCTTTCTAGAAGCAGGTAATATGCATAGTGCAACATGTTAATTTCAGATTTCCAAGTTGGGAAACACTCCACTCGCAGGATTAGCCGCACTTGGACTGGGAGGTTTGGGTAGTAACAATACTGGAGGATTGAATCCAGCAGGTAAATAGTACTATTAATTGCTAATATAGTTGATAGTCACACGTAACTTCCATTCAGTTCAGCACATATTAAGTGACTATACATTGTGAAGGAAGTATCATTTACATTCCTGTTTTAAGAGCTCCGTAATTACTTACGTATAGACGATTGTATAAAATCGTTTTTTTTATGTATCTTTATAAAAGTATTCTGAATGGAAATATGATTAGGAATATTTTAGGAAAAGGGTTCTGGGATGTTTTTTGTACCGAAAGGTTTCCAAGTTAGTTAGAATCTTAAGAAAGGTAAAAAGCTCCTTCCCATTAATTTTGTCACAGATTCTCTTGACACTATAGCTTTAAAATGTATTATCTACTTACTAGGTACGAAAAATTGAAATATCATTTCTTGCATAAACGATGTATAGTTAGTATTATTATGCATCTCTGTAACATTTCAATACTTAACACGGAACACATTAACGTACACAAGAAAACAAATTAAGCGTATTACGAGTTAATGCATGAACCTGATTCCGCGGCTCCGTATCAACAACTGTGAGTTATAAAGTGTAATCCACAATTTAAATTCAGCAAGAGGAAATAATAGTATAACGACGAAAAAAATTACAAATATATACAATACATTGGTGAATTAACTTATCTGTCCAGCTGAATACATATATTAATGCTGTACACTGTTTACAGTGGTAGAAACACGTTTAAGAACACCTAATAGGAATTCATGAACGTTTTCCAAAGTTTCTACCAAAAAAGGTGATGGTGGGCGAGAGTGGTCCCAGCATGGCACTTGTGTAAATTCTAAATATTGTATATACGGTGTTGAAGATGTATGGTACTCACCTTCATAGCACGTGTAGATCACTCCGACCAGCCACACATATAGCCATTCGGACAGTTGGCTGGTCGTACAGTTGTTGAATATTTGACTGTCGAGTATTATATCCGGCTGTAAATCTTGCGGTAGCTGGGTGTTGGTTGTTGCTGTAACTCGACTGTTCGTCAAGCGCCGTTCCGCCACGTTTCACACGTGATCGTTAGAGCTTAAGTCCGGAGACGAGCAAACCAGGGTAAGAAGCGCATACGAAATAAAGCACACAAATTTGTTCTGACGAGAACGCACATTATCCTGGTGGAAATGGAGTTCCACAAAGTGTCCAGGTAATAACAGAGACAGGTTTAATGTCACGAATTCACAGTGACGCAGTATATACTTTGAATAAAGATTAGAGGCGAGCAAAATGTATAGTTTAATGCCATAGCATGATGATAGAGATGTGTTTTGTATGGTGAATTGAACATAAGCTGGATTTTCTCGCTCACCTGCATGTCTGGCCACGCGCAAAGCCTTAACTATTCAAAACTGAGAAAGCTCTCGTCACTGAAAAACATCATCCTCTATTCATGATGCCACTGCAGTCTCTCCCGACATCGTCGAGACCTTTTGGCGATGAGCAAGTACCAGGGTACTTGTTGCAGGCAAAAATGTGGCTCTGTCTCCAACAATCGATTGTTTAATGTTTGTGCTTACATCGAGCGGGGCTGCTTGGTAGCTGTGATTACACTGGCTGTCGTCATCCTACAGTTAGAGCGATTCAAACTATCCTTCTGTACTGTCGTCTTTTAGTGCGTCGGGGAGACACCAGAGATAACGTTTGTTGCTGGAATCCTCTCTCTTCCGTTATAAACATCACCGATAACACACTGACCTTCATGACCCTGTGACCATGACTTTCTGTTGACTTTTCTCAGCCCACTACTTGACACGGTGAAAGTTAATGACATCGTAGGCGTTGTTGGCGTCGTCCTGACATTGCAGACACAAACATGAGTACACTCGCCATGTTGTCCAGCAACCTTCAGACTACTAGTAAAATGCCATCTACAGATACTGTGATTAGCCTTTCGTCTACGGAGAGATGTTGTTGTGGGTATTTTCGTTTGAATCGGACGATATATAACGGGACTGCTTATAAGTAAATTTCCACCAGTGTATGTTTATATTTTTAAATTTGAAACTCCTTTATGTAAATACATTACACAGCAAAAGACACAATATTTTTTTTACAATATCTCAGAAATAATCTGCAGTTGTTTTAGGAGTTACATACTGATGTTACTTGTTGTATTGAAATACACTGCCTAGATTTAGCATCCATAGAATGCCACATTTTGTTGTATAGTTATTAGCAAAGAATGGTTCTTCTTTAACCAAGAATTAAAATGTACATATTTGTCCATAATTTTAATTTGTTACAATTTCAGTTTTATATTGCCTTTATCTTGTACACTTTCACCATTGTTGATTTATCTTTTTTTTTAAACATTGAAATATTGACATACATATATTCTTTTTTCATAATTACAGTCGTGTGTTAGGATTTACTGTTCGTATCTGCGGTAAAATGCTTCCAAACCCAGACAAAATATTTAAGACATCAACCTCCATTAACAAAGAAAGAAAAAATGATCGGTGACTAAAGTTCATTTTGTGTTTTCAAATAATGTTTGGAACATGAGATACGACTCAGTTGACTACTGAAAATAGTATCGCATAAGGTTCATATTCAAGTTAATCTGTATATATGAATAAAAACTTTCGTTCGATACGTAATTTGCAGTTGTGGTGGTTCCGGCCTCCTGAATCTCATCTTAAAATAGAATTAAATAAACTCGGAAAGAAATAATATTAAACCAGTACTGTAAATACTGTGTTGTTCGAGCCTTGCCGATTTTTCTGTCGTCATTACTAATTTTAACTTCTAAGTTGTTGTTGATTTTTTTTTTCATTTCATTTCATAGATTCAGGGAACTAAGAGACCATACGAGTTGCCTTCACCATTTTCCATTTTTTTTTTTTTTTTTAATTTGTGAAACTAATTAATAATCACAATAAGTCATTTGCCCTGAAATGTGGTGATCATTTCCAAATTCTTGCTCGCTAGTGCCATGCTTTCCCTGCGTGGTCCTGAGTTCAGTTCCCGGCATGGGTGCTTGCTTCGGATATGTAGCAAAGTAGTGTAGTGTAGATTCCACTGTAAACAGTACGTCCCGTCCCATTTACCCTCGGTTCTGGAAAAAGACGTTACTTTTTCGCTACTATTAGGACATGTCGCAATATAATTTCTAGTACAACCATAGGTGATTTGTTGTTTTAGTACAACTAGTGGCAAAATTTGTTTCACACCGTATTACCTATAGGAGGATTGATGTTGATTTGAGTCCTTTCAGTTTAGAGTCCTTTTCAGCAGCGAGGCTATGTAACACGTTGACCTACAGCTTAACGTGGAATCCACACCACATGAGCTCTCGCCGGTAATCGAACCCGGGTCTCCCACGCCAAAGGCGCATACGCTAATCGGTTAGCCACAAGGAGGATTGATATCAATAAATGCCTCATATAAAACTACTTCGATATGAATATAACGATGAAGTGATTAGAATTATGTTTGTCAAACTTCCATAATTATAATCACTTGCGAGTATTTTCATTCCAATACACATAGGTGTTAAATATAGAATGTTGATTCATTTCATTGCCACTGGGACTCAGTGTCCCGTACAGAAATACCAGTAGGATACATTTGTCCTAATGTGGCATCCTCCTTTCATTTTGCTGTTTTAAAATCATTGTCGTATTTTGTTTCTAACACTTGACAGTTATCAGCAAATCTACATTATTAAATTAAAGCATTAGACAGAAACCAAAGGAGATTAATTTGCACATATAACTATAACTTAGAATGTTTCCTACTTTTTACTCTAAAATTATTTCATCTCAAATCTGAATTACTAAAGTTGATGTTAGCTAACTCTCAGAGTTAGTAAATTCAAAGTGTGTTAATCTTTCTAGCCCTTGCAGCTCTGGCAGGCAGTCAGTTACGCACCAATAACCAAAACAGAACAGCTGGTTCACAAACCCAAACCCATGAAATGACAGTGCCAAATGAACTTATTGGCTGCATTATTGGCAAGGGAGGAACAAAAATAGCAGAAATCAGGTAAGTTGGTTCTTCTTTTGATTAACAATCCCATAGAGTTAAGTGTCAGAGATATCAATGTCATTACATTTGCCGCAAGTTCCCATTCTTTCGAAATAGTTAGTTTGTCATAGTAAACATGTCATTACCATAAAATATCCATGCACTTTAAACTAATGGAACTCTCCTCGATAGCATTCTCAGACAAAGCATCTTAAACTTTGAATCATGTCAGAAGTTTTTCTTCGGGAATTATATGCACAGGTAAAATCATACATATAAGAAGGTAGTAAATGTGGAACATATTACCAAACAGATCTTCTTTTTGAAAACTTTCACCTGTTTTAATGTAATGGAGGTTTTATATTTACCTATATTCGTCAATATTTTAAGTCAGTGTTTTAGTTTTCTAAACACAAAACTGGTTTCCAGTTTACGTAAGGCATGGGTGTTTTATGATTCTACTACGCAATTTCATATTAATTTTTATTGTTTGATTTTGTCTGTAGAATTTGAGAAACGCAAAACGAATAAATTTTAGATGCAACTCTTGTTTATTGGATAAAATATAGTTAAAGGATTGATATTTTAAGAGAAATGAAGGACTACATGTCATTTAAGTTCTACAATACTTTAAGACAATACTTTGATAATTTCATTCATATGAAATGGATTTCAAAAACGGATGCGAAACTCGTTAAAATTATATCGAAAGGAAACAAAAATATTGTTAACAGCAGCTATATTTACGTATTCATTGAATTCTTTAGTAGATGTAACTTGGGAAACAAATTTCAGTTTTTGTTAGTTTGAGATAGATATAAGTAGAAGCACGAGCTTTTCGCAATGCGCGATAAATCGAAATGCGTCAGAATTAAGTAATTCTCAGTTTCTTGACTTACGATATTCTGTGTGTATTTTCATTGGTTTGCGGTGCGCGATAAAACGCGAAATTGACAGTTTTGCGCGAAATTTTAAAAATACGTTTTCATTAATTTAAAGACGTTAGTTTTCCGCTGACGGAACGGTAGAACGTGGGATGAACGGTGCATTTTGGGTGATTCGGACACGGCTATAGAGAATATGTTGCGCGTTAGCCATCACCATTGCAGCTGGATGGGGAGTTCCGAAGTAATGATCGAAGTTTGTTGTAAATGCACTTACATATGTGTGGTTTCCAACAAGCAATGCCAATTGTGAGGGTGTTTTTTAAAGTATGGACTGGTGATAAATGACAAACGTATAACAATGAAGGAGAAAATTGTGGAAACGTATAACATGCTTATGTTTAATGCTTAAATGTTACTTGTGCTATGTATTTTCAGAAGACAGCAAAACTTTCCTACTTGTAGTAAGTTTAGTTACTAATTTTCGTCCAGTTTGATTAAAAAACCATATAAAAGTGAAATTGACAGTCAAGTAAAATATTCAGTGTATTTTGTTTTTAGATAATTAATGGTTTATTTTTATAGTGATCTGTGAATAAAAGAAACAATTGTAAAAATGTCGGTGAATTCTTTTCTACAAGACCTACAAAATGCTAAATATGAAAAATGAAACGCGAAATTTTCAAATTCTTAGTGCGAAAAACTCGTGCTCCTAGATATAAATATGTGTGTGGATGTGTATGTATCAAAAAGTAAGGTGAATTTCTCGATTTATTGAAACACGTGCATGGATAACTATCTGAAATTGTATCATGTTTGCTACATGATCATTCTAATATTCGACATAGGAACCATTGCGATCCTAACATTCATTCCAACGTGACACCAAATCGTCTATGCTCTTTGAAAAGAGATGTTGCTCCAGGTAACCGTAGCCTGTTGTGCCTCTTACGTTGTATCGAAACGCTACCCATGAAGGTGTTTCTATAAGGACCCAAACAAATGGTAGTTGGAAGGGGTTAAATCAGTTATACGGTGGATGGTACATAATACCCCTCTCATAGTGCCCTTTTTCGTTTCTGACATATTGTTGCTTTCAGCCCGTCCATTGTTTGGTAGTACGTGTCCGCAATTAATGCTCGTACCCTTTGCCTGAAATTCAACATAATACCCTGACGGCTCCATCGAGTCATTGTTTTCTTGGTAAATGGTATGGTCTTGAATTTTTTGGCCGCAGTGACGACGGATGTTTCTTGCGCTTTGATTCAGGTGTCCATAGGGGTATTGGAATTTCATTATCGTTATGATGCGTTAAAGGAATGAATTTCCTTCTTGGGCATATAGTATGAAGTGGGTCAGGGAAGTGCCCATTCGAAAGTATTTTTGGTCCTCAATGTTTTTACACCTAGCACGTGCACAATTTACTGAAGCCAAGCTAGTCAGGGACGATACTCAATAAACCATACGAGGTTTGCAGTGCGTCTGCAGTGTCATGCAACATAACTCTTCTGTCTTCACGAATCCTCGCATTAACATCACACCCATTTCTGTCGGTGACGAAAGATGCTTGTCTGCCACTTCTATCATCTGGTCACTTGCGAATGCCTTACAGTACACATACATTTGTTTCTGCGATGCAACACACTCTCCATAGACTTCTACCAATTCTCGATGAATGTGAAGTGATTTCTGTCTCTTTGTCTGCAAAAGACTAACAACATCGCGCACTCCTTCTTGTAGTAATTCTCAAGTCGATGCGCCATCTTTAAATTGCTAAAGGTACCAGAAGAGTTGACGTAGAAGGCTGTAATTACCGTCAGACTTCCCTCACTTTATCTGCAACATACAAACGAAACTAATTAGCTAAACAAAAACTGGGTTTTACAGACAAATTCACCTTTTATATATATACAGTATAATAAATTATATATATAAAATAATATTTTTTGTTTGTTGTAGACCCTCAGACGCACATGTCACATAATTTAGTAAATCTCATTGAAATGACTGTGAACATACTTGGACATTGACGTAAAGTGTATATATATATATTGTTCACTGTGTATATCGTCTACCTGCTCTTTTATCACGTTCTTTATTGTGAATTCTTGAGTTGGATAATTCATCTTATTTAGGTGACTGTTGACTAAATGTCCGGAGAATTTAAGCGTCAATGTAGTATTTTAATGTTTTAATAGAGTTCTTTGTTTTTAAGATGGGTATGACAAAAGACCATGTTAAACGTCCATTTGCCATCAACAAGATCTGTTGAACTGTCCGCTTTCTATTAGCGGAAATATTCAAAAATGACGGAATGCTACCATAAAGATTCCAATGTACTACGATAAATTTAGTATGCCGTCAACTGAAACTAGACTCACAACCTTTAGTGAATATACTAGGGATATCAAAAAGTTCGTGCAGTCACTTAGAAGAAATAAATCCACTCTGGAGAATGCTGACAATGTGATGGTATTAGTGCTTCTCTACTAGTCGTCATGCCTAGCGACACATTTTTGCCAACAGTTCTAAATTTTCCGTAAACCTGTTTTGTAAAAGTCTGCAGTTTGGCTTTGAAATCTCAGCTTAACCTCATAAATGACGTCCTTCTACTGTCAGAATGCTATCTTGAGTGGATGCTTCATTTCTGGGAGGAGAAAGAAGTTTCTTGGTACTAGGTCCGGTGAGTATGGGGGTTGGACAATATTTCATATCCTAATTTCATTGCCTTCATCATGGATGCATGGGCAGAATGAGCTGGAGCATTGTCTGCCAACAACAGCACCCCTTTTGGGACCAATCCAGTTCGTCTCGTAACTTAGGTTATAGGAATAATAAAAGTTGCACTTGTGGTAGTCCCAGAGAACGGAAAGCATCACCTTTGGCGGTAGACTTGTACAGCTGTGCCTTTTTAGGGATGGAGGAGGGGAGTTTTTTCCATTGTTCGCTCATTTTCCTTTGTGTCTGGGTCGTAAAGGTAAACCCAACTTTCAGCCATTGTCACTGGTCTGCCGGAAATGCCCTCTTCATCCACCTCACAGCGATGCAACATTTCCCTTGCAGTGTTTTCAGAATTTCTCTTCTGGAAAGGTATGTGTGAACAGTCGTGACACCTACCGTACTGACACTTTCTGAAGATGCAGCGTATATTGTGAATGATATTCCAGGCAGACCCATAACACTTACAGTGGTTATCCTCCTGTCTTCCATTATGATCTTCTGAACTTTCTCCATCAAGGCGGCGTGATCAGTGGATGATTTTTCAGATCTAGAGGCGTCTGCGGTGTTCATGTGTCCAGTTTGGAATTGCAGTTTCCACTCGGATAGCATCTCATAGGATGAGCTTTCATCTCCTCATGGATCTGCTTTGCTGATTTCACCTGAAGATTGAGGAACTTAATGACGCGCAGTGCATCAAGCTTTGTCAACCATCGCACCTTCAGTGATTTACGAGAGAGAGAAGAAAAAAAAAGAAAGAAATAGTCTACAATTTGCATGGTTAGCATACGAGGATTTAACTATAAAATCCTGTCCGAGGAGGTTCGTAGTTCGTCACCTAGATGATTGCACGAACTTTTTGATACCTCCACCTAAATGCTGAAGGTGCTGACTTTCAGATATTGATCACTGCTATATGTAATACATGATTTTCACTTCGAAGAGTAAAGTACAGTTAATCAGTTAAGGTCACCTTTTCGCGGTCACTTTTGTCGAATGTGTATACTTACCATTCCAATTATCTTTTTTTTTCTTCTTTTTCTTTCTTCATTTAACTTGAAAAAACTTATTGTAATCTCCACAGATAAAGCACGAAACCAATTAATATCTGTGTAGCTCCTTAGTTATCTATGTTGATTTGATCTATTATTCCTTGGTAGGAGCAACAGCATAACCAACGGAGCTTCATTTATAGTGAAATAATCCGTTCCACTTAATTTGCACCGTAGTGCTTGAGTTTATTTCTTTATCGGAAATCATGTTCCTCACAAAACACCCTTGAATTCAGATATAGGTATTATTGGAAATAACTGACAGATTTTGCGAAAAATTTTCTCATGAAAAGAATAATAATGATTTATGTTGTGCTTTATTGGAATTTGCATATTAACAGAACTAATCTAACGTTGTTGGAGTGAATTTTTACCAGAAAATGGTGAAACTGCAATTATCACAACATTATGGTTTTCCAACGCTAAAACAGTTCATCGAAGACGAAGAAGGAAGAAAAGTGAATTGAACAACAGAAAAGGCAGAAAGAGATCCAGATTATACATATATATTTACACACATTATTTCAGAATAAAAATAATAATTAATAATGGACTTTTCCGTGTTCGTACGTAGTTGGTAATTAATCATACATGCCATGTGAGACCTCATTCTTTAAATGGAAACTAATTTAAAAGATGCGTAACTTGTACAATCCTTTTGATTTAAGTAATAAGTACGTAATAATTGTACTGTAAATATTTTATTTATGTGGCGATATTTTTTGTTATAGTTTAAATTTTTCATCATTGTACTAGTATATGATAATATAAACCAGCCATATGTATATATATATATATATATATATATATATATATATATATATATATATATATATATTGCTAATGAAAGCTTTTGTATTGCAGACAAATCAGTGGTGCAATGATTAGGATTTCCAACTGTGAAGAAAGGGAAGGTGGTAGTACTGACAGGACTATAACAATCACAGGAAATCCAGATTCAGTAGCCCTTGCTCAGTACCTGATCAACATGAGGTAAATAACATTTTTCCTTTTGATTTTGTGTTTGTCATTATGTACAATGTGTATAATGTTCCTCTCAGAAACAGGAACAGGTAAGTTTGCTCTCGGTGTGGTTGTTAGTAGAACTATTATGCGTACGAGAAGAATTCTGGAGCAGATCATCAATATGGGATCCTTTTTCTATTCCTTCTCACGGAACTTCTGCAGTGGTCCAAGATCCTGAAACCTGTGCCTATCCCAAAAATATATATATATAAATACAAATATAATTTTATGCAAACTAGGATCACACGAGAGCTTAAATGATGTATTTTTTTTATTTCTTAATTTCTTTTTTGCCCCCTTTATAACTAACATTTGTATAGGTCATGTGTGTAACTTCGCTAAGTTCAGTTACCTTTCCAATGTTTTCATCTTGGAGGCCTTTTTGCATTACTGCATCCCCCATCATCCAGTATGACCAATGTAAGAATGAGACCAGGAATTCCTATAATCTCAAAATTTGTGCTTATTTTGCTTAACCTGTCGTTGTTTTACCTGGATCCTGTTCCAAAGATGAGAACATTTGGAGTGACTGAAAATAGTTATAGATACAAAGAATATATATATTTTTGTTTTTCTTTGCGTCTAGGTTTATGTTAGTAACGTACATGATTTAGAATTAATTTGATCAAAATGTGATTCTAGTTCTCATATTTCCTTAACCTGTAATGACCAATTTATATTGAGTGTTATGATTTTTTTTTATATACCTGTACTTCCTTTCAACTCATGTGCATATATATATTTATACATTTTATCATCCCAGTATTCTTGGTGTGGTATACAAGAAATAACTAATAATTTTCATTTTAATAAATTAAAACATCAAATATATATCTAAATAATCTGTATTTGAATATATATTTAAATAACTATTGTTCTAATTTCTAATTAGAATGGCTTTTAAAGTCGAAACATTACAGGGAATGTAATATTTTACTCTATTAGTTTAAGCAAGCAGGAATCCTTATTTTCGAAATACAAATCTAGTCAATATATTTAATTGAGAGCTAAGTTTGGCGTTGTTCGATCCTGCTGTATGTAATAATAATATGGCGAGTCCAGTCATCATTTGACAGGTTTAGGACGACTGCATCCTTGTAAACTTCCTATAATGATGCTTGTAACAAAGATCCGATAAAATGACACGTAAAGTACAGTAGTAACAAAGTCATGTTATTGGAATTTAAGAGAAACTCTCTCTCCTGCTGAGTAAAGCAATTGTGTAATGCTGGTAGAGATTTCCGCTGTTGAATCTACTGTATAGTACTGAAATTTGCGTCGGTCTTTATGAAATGCATTTCCAACGCAGATTTAATAATGAAGTCGGAATATATCCTTATTATTGAGAAAAACTGTGCCGAGAACACAAAGATTTTACATGCGTCTTTACATGTCTTTACAAGAATTAGAGAAAGTAGAATACGTAGAAAACTTCATCAAATTTTGTGTTTTAATGGATCACATAATCATTATCATAAAGGCGAATATCTCAGAAAAATGGTAATCATCGCAACTTTACTCCAATTAGTTATAAATAAAATTATTTGATATTATGTTGATAACACTCAACATTTTCCTTTAATTAACTCTTATATATTAAACTAAAATTGTCAAACCAAAACTAATTTAATTTTTAAATGCATCAAGTTTGTTGAAATGCAAAAAGTTTGTTAAAGTCGGTAGCTAAAATTAAGCTGGTAACATTCCTTCCGTAAGTCAAAATGCAGTAAATCTTTAAATATTCGATTTTTAAAACATGTTTGACATAGTCTTCTAGAAATCTGAACTTAAATGACTATCTGTGTTAATTAGCCCAGCATCGTTTCACTTATTTTATTTATTTTCTTTAGGGCAATGTACTTTCTTAATTTTTATTCTTTTCAGTTGTTATTAAATACTTTGTATCATTTGATGACAATGTTTAATATTATTTTAGTAAGCTAAAAAAAAAATTGTATCCACACCAAGGTGTACACTAGTACTTTCGTTTTAATGAGGACCACCGTTACAATATAATTTCCTTTTATATTGTATTAAAAATAAAAAAAAAACTATATTGGCAAATATTTCAAAGGTCGAAATTAAATTGGAGGGTGATGATATTCTATGGCTATAATCCAAAATATCAAATATACACAAAGTACTAGTGTGCATGTAAATCCATACAATCCTTACCTTCCTTTGAAACGAACATAATTGGCAATGCAGATCTTTTCCGGAGATAGTTTATTTTAAAGTAATTCGTTATATGTGGAGAATTTAATTACATATTTTGCGTACATATGGACAATACTTGTACATAAAACCCAGGGTACTTACTGGTAGGCAGGCAGTGACCTCTGCAGCACAAGGTGAAATTTCAAGTTGTGCTGTGTGTACTTGTTGTGGGTTATCAGGTGCATAAGCTTTTGCGGAGTATTTTTTGTCTTCTTTCTTTATAATTTTCACACTTCTTCATTCGCTCGTTTGCTGTAGTCCGTCGTTAGAGCAGTATCGTAGAAAGTATAGTTAAAATGTGAATGCTGACTTAATAATGTGCAATGTGAACAAGGTTCTTTGATGAATGTTTACATTATGTGTAGTTTGCTAATATCGTGTGTAACATACAGGATTGTCGCTTACGTTAAGTTGAAAATTTATATAAAACATTTGTTAATAGCCTTAAAGATAGAGAGAAAACAATTTCAGCAAACACCGGTGAAATCTATTAGTTGTACGTAATATGAGTCACGAGCTGGTTAAAAGAAAAAAAAATGTAGACTTCTTAAATGTCAGAACTCTAACTCTTGTTGGTTAATACATAATTCCCAGAAAACATCACGAATAGGTGATCAAAAGAAATAAAGTGCAGTTACGTTTTTCTTTTGTCGAAACAAATTTATTATAATTAATATGAATGTCTAAGTCACCCGTAGAGCGGTTGTTAGTGAATATCTGTTACCGTAGATAATACGAAGAGCCACATATTTTGATAAGTCATTGTTATATCGACCGAGACCGAGAGAGCCAACAGAAGATTCTAATCTTGTCTAGGAAGCTCGTGATTCAATCCTTCGTTAGCAGTCATAACTAACTCACGGTTTGATTTTTGTATAATCACACCAGGCTAATGCACGATTTAAAATTCCGTATTACGATCCTGTAAAGAAAGAAAATTTATATTTCTTAGACTCATCCCTTTGATATAAAGTAAAGTACTTCTGATTGTTGAAAGGATAGTTTTAATTTGGAAAGAACCAAGAGAAATACAAATAATGCAATGGATAAGCATTTTACCACTGAAAATAACCATGACGAGCTTTGATTCAAAGACTCAAATTTCACATAAACATTGCTTTCTACTGTGGTTTATATTTGTGAAGCGCTAATTAATTCATAGACATATAAGCAAATTAATATTATGTAAACAGTAAGTAAAATTACTCTAAAGAACTTGAGTTGGTTGAGAACGAACCCTGAAATATCAATTTAAGGACACAGTGTACTAATACTCCTTCGTGTTCCGATACGTTACCTTTGTCATGACAGTATGACACTATGACTAGAAAGACTTGAACCATTCCTATTTTATGATCTTAGGTGACGCGATGGAGAGAGAAAAAAGTTTTCCTATTCTCACTGCCAGCACCAGTTGTGGTTGGTTCAATGCGCAGACACCTGCATATATTTAACCACTTTGTGCTCATCAACCCATCATCGGTCTTTCTAAGTATAAGTACCCTTACTTGATGCACGGTGTTACATTCTGTTACAATGTTTGAACCATTTGATGCTTATAGTTCTTGGTCAGACGATCATTAGCAGTAACCATCGTCTGACCTTGAGAATGTTTTGTTATTGCGTTATTAAACTTTCCTTCATTCACCTCAGACAGACAGATAATGGACTAAGTAGGCTTTGGGATTTAAACTCGGTCGGATGTGAGGGGAAACTAATTCTAAAACGAATAATTTCACGACCTCCGCATTCCATGGTTTTCGCTGCTGGCATCGAGCATTCATATTAGTCACCAGAGGTTTGTGCGTATAACAGCATTTTAATTTAAAACACTAACTCGAAATGTGTATTGAGATCTACGGTAAGTCAGGTGGGTATCTTGTATGTAATGTAAGTCTGTTAATATTTCGGACGATCTTCTCCGGTAGCTACCTCTTACCTCGACAGTTACCCTTATTGCCTGTACGTGGACGTTCTTGTGAACAGGAACCACGACATAACTATATAAATGTGGTTATAGATGCATGAGGCGGGATGCAGCAGCATTTTCTCTCTGTTTTGAATTCCGATATATGTTTCCGTCTTATTATGTTGATCAGTGATCGCCAAACCGTCGATCGCGAGCTGCTGGTAGGTAGCTCACGGCGACTTTTCCGGCAGATCGCGTTAACGCTCCGGTTGGCTAACCTTGAAATGTAAGTTTATAGGCAATAAACAAATGTAAAATTTAAAGAGAAGAAAGCTGGCAGTTCTTTTAGTTGGTAGCTCACAATACGATTTAGAAACGGTTCGGTAGCTCAGAAGTTTCATAAGTTGGTCAACCACTGATGTAGATGTCCAGTTAATAATCCAAGTCACTTAGCAGTTACTTGAAACATTGTGTGTCTATTTTGTTGTCGAACACATATTGAATTCAGTAAATCATCTCCGTAGAATTAAGAAGAGAGAGAAAGATTTGACATTCTGGGTTGTAGTGAGAAAAACCTTAGTGGTGAGATGAGCAGAGATAATTGCATATATATTAAACATTCGGATAGAGAGGTCTTATTAATTTTAAAGGATTAAACTGTTCTGCGGGAGAAAAGGGGGCGGGATGATCTCAGTTGTCCTCCCTTGGCGTTCCTTTAACTTCGTTCTTAGTGCAGAGGGCATGGTGGCTCTGTGGTAAAGCGCTTACCTCTGGTGCATGGTGTCCTTGTTCGATCCCCGGCCAAGTTAGTTTGTGGTGGATAACATCGTGCTCGTGAGTTTCCTCGGGTACTCCCATTTCCTCCCACTCTCATTCCACTAATTGTTTCATCATTTACTTGCTTTATTATCGTCTCCCTTAGCCTAACAGGCATTATCGTGGGACGTTAAACTCAAAGATTTTATTTTCCATTTTCGTTTGTAGTGCGGTTCAGTGTCAGTGCAGAAATATTGTGTTGAGATTATTTTCTCTCTCTCTCTCTTTCTCGCGTTTTTACGCACGCACATTTGGAGTGAGGGATGTTTCCAAAGTTCTGGGAGCTCCTTTGTCGCAGAACAATACAAGGCTAATTTCTAATACTTCCATATACAAACAAAGCGTGACAATGTAGAGCGTTTATCTCTGATTCGATTCCATCTCGCGCCAAGTGGGCTTTGTGGTGGACGTACACCATGTGAGTGAGTTTTCTTGTGGTTACCCTACTTTCTTCATTCCATCATTTGTCATTCTCACGGTCTCCTTGTGAAACAGAGATATTCCATTTTCATGTATGTTTTAGCTTTTCTGCGTGTATACTTTTTTTTTTTTGTGTGTGTGTGTGTTTGTGTGTGTGTGTGTGTGTGTGTGTGTGTGTGTGTGTGTGTGTGTGTGTGTGTGTGTGTGTGTGTGTGTGTGTGTGTTAATTTTGAACATTTGTATCACGTGTTTAATTCTTACAAGGGAAGTATGAATGAGCTCATATCGAAACCTACCGTAAAATTTCACTCAGAGGAAGGAAGTCCCACAGAAAGACCACACAAAAAAGCAGCTGCGTTTTCGAAGTGGAATTAACCAAAATGACAGATTGAAATGTCGCGTATCCATGTCGACAATTGCACAATACATTCAGTACCACCCCTTGTAAACGACCTGTTAATAATAAAAAGTCAATAACAACAATGTGGGTACTTACTATATCTAAGGGGAAGTCGTACGGTAAGGTGAACCTTGACAGCAACCATCTTGAATTCAGGTCAAGTTTTGTAAATAGGAATAGAGCAGTATGATACATGATTTTGGGTTAGAATTTAAGCAGAAAAATAACGGTAGCAATAGTTTTAAGATACGTGCATTTGGTAAATTGTTACAGATATATTTATTGTGTATGTTTCCATGTGCACAACTCCCGAATGAAGCAGCTGTCCAAAAGTAAGTTGTCGCTGTTGAAATGTAACTCCTACTTGATACTTCCACAATACATTTCAATGAAGGACAAAAGAAGAGCAGAAATGAGACAGATCAGAGGAAAATTGCACATACAACATTTAATATAACGATTTTATCAGCGATTTTAGCTAAATTTTCGTATTATCTGGTCTATCTCCGCCCTTATTCAACCAATTTGGACCAAATTTGCAGACTAATCTCCTACAAGTACGTAGCTTTGCTCAACAACATTTGGAACAAATTGGGAAAATATAGAAGATGTTTCGTATATTTTTGTATTTTACAAATTGTTGGACAGCTGCTTCATTCTGGAGTTGTTCACAACACAATAAATATGCCTGTAACTTTTTACCAAATGCAGGTATCTTAAAACTATTGTTACCATTGTTTTTCTGCTTAAATTCTAGCCCAAAATCATGTATCATATTGCCCTATTCCTATTTACAAAACTTAACCTGAATTCATGATGACGGATTTCAAGATGGCTGCTGTCAAGGTTCACTTTACCGTACGACTTTCCCTTAGGTATAGTATGTACCCACATTGTTATTGACTTTCATTATTAGGGGTGGTACTGAGCGTATTGTGCAATTGTCGACATGGATACGCGACATTTCAATCTGCCATTTTGGTTAATTCCACTTCGAAAACGCAGCTGCTTTTTTGTGTGTGGTCTTTCTGTGGGACTTCCTTCATCTGAGTGAAATTTTACGGTAGGTTTCGATATGAGCTCATTCATACTTCCCTTGTTAGGTCGATCATTTTCTTTCTGTGGATAGAGGGTGTTAAATTATCTGAAATTGTTCAGTGATTGCAAGGAATGTATCGCGAGGTTACAGAATCTAAAGGTAAGATTTATCGTTATCAATTTAAATCGGGCAGAAACATCCCATAAAGACGATTAGCATAGTGGACGCCCCGGTACTGTAGAAAACTTCTTACAAGGTAACAAATGAATAACTAATCGTGAGACTAGTGCAAACGTAAGCGTCATGCCCTGCAGCCTCATGAAATTCTGTGCATTCACTTGAGAGTCGTAAGATTTCAGTTTACTGAGTATTTGGTCTATTTGAATCAGGACAGGAACTGCAAATATCCGAAACTTGGGCGTTCAAGAATTGTTATCTTGTTATAGGAACTTAATTTTGGCGACGAATAACAACAATTGAAAACGATCCCATACTTAATCCAGAAACAAGAAGTGTGTCAATATTGGCGCAGACTAAATAAATATCACCACTTGAAGTATACTTAGCTCTTTCTGTTGGGAAGAAAGTGAATACAATATTCTTAGATTGTAATGAGATGTTGGTGACTTACATACCAAAGGAAACTACACAATATTATATTGTAACTTTTCGTCCAATCCACTTTGACAAGCACTTATATATATATATATATATATATATATATATATATATATATATATATATATATATATATATATATATATATATATATATACGTTTCATGGTTATGCCGGTTAGGCTAAAGGAGACGGTGATGATGAGAGATGAATGAAATGGTGGAATGAAGACAGTGGGAAGAAATGGGAAAACCCGCGAGCTGGGATCGAACCAGGGACCCCAAGCACCGTAGGTGAACACTCTACCACTGAGCCACCGCGCCTCCTTAAGCACTTACCAAATACTGGACTTGGAATACTCTATAATTAAGCATTGCTGCAAAATGGTAATCTACAACCACATACTGCTCACCGAACGAAGTAAGTTTCGAAAAAACTGTTTTGGGAAGTGCTCCCATCCCCATCTTATTCGAATGATCTAACTTACTTCAATATTTTCCCAGGACTATGCATGTTGTGTGTGCAGAATGAGACAGTTCTGTAGACTAATGGGTAAGAGACTTGGAAGACTACCTTTTTAACATTGCTTGCGTGAAAGTAGTACACATATTGTCACACAACACAGAAAGAAATTAAATTATAGATATTTTTGCTAAGTGGTAAATAAATGGTAAAACATGTGGCGGGTTACTCAGATTGCTGACTTACAGTTTGATATGCGATATCTAGGTGGTCGTAACAAATCAAAATGGACTTACATAAGTTGTATGTATGTATGTATGTATGTATGTATAACCTGATCATGGATATTGCGTTTGACAATAGCAATAATTAAAGACGATTTATTAACATAATAATAAATAAAAAATTAAAAACTTAACCGAGAAATTTAGTATCTTGCATAATTTGTATCGTCAAGTTTCGTCCTCTTGTATATTTTCTTTTTCGACATACGTTCATTATTACAGGTCAGTTTATTTTCAGTCTTACACAGGATGTTTGGAGTTTTTTCTTCAAAAAGATACTTCAAAGATCCAACATTATTCAAAGCCTACTCTGTTAGATTGCCTTCAGAGTACAGTGAAGCAGTATTGACTTTATAAACTTATATATAAATAAAAAAAAATACTACTGAAAGTGACTATAGTATCAGTGATCAGATTTTATTTTCTTGTTCTTATATAAAAGAAAATGCAATCATAAAATGTGTCGTACTTATTTCACAGTCTTTGCGTGGGATTTTATCAATACATCAGAAGAAAAGATCTGCAAGTGCCAATTTTAGCGAAATCGAACATACGGAACATGTCCTTTATCCGCACCATAATCAATCCTTAAAAACCCTTCCTCAAATACCAAACACTTTCCACTTCACAACTGACAATCCTTTGAACCATTTTTAATTTATTCCAGTTTTATTATTTTCTCAACCATGAAACCTTTATATAAAAATTCCAGGATTAAATTTCCTTTGTGTTAATACGTTTTTGTAAAAAAAAAAGAAAAAGAAAAATGCCAGTGTTTTCATCCTTGCTAATTCCCAATTTCCCATCTTCTCTATTCCCAGCATTGAACTGCAGAAAGCTAACCTTGAGGCCCAAAAAAACCAAAACCCTTCTGGGGGAACAAGCTCCACTTCCGGTTCCGGCGGTAGCAGTGGTCAAAACACCTCCCCACTGGCCAGTGCCATTCCTCTTGCACAGCTGTTAGCTAAACCTGGTGCCCTCAACGCACTCTCCAGCCTCAGCAGCCTGAGCGCATTGGGGGGGCTGTCCGAGTTGCTGGGTGGTGGCTCAGCCCCCCCAGTGCAAACAACAGGGGTCCATCGCACCCACAAATCCTATACACCCAAGCTGCGAACCCCAGGGGGAGCTGCTACCAACAATAACGGTACCAAAATAAAGTCTGAGAGGAGTAAATTTGCTCCATATTAAGAACTTTTTTTTTTTTTTTTTTCAAAAGTTAATAATATCATAATTGTTTTCAGAAGTAAATACACAGAGTATTAGCGAGTACATTTTTGATTGGAAGGTTGTCTGATATCACTTAGATCAAAGTTTAGATTTGTCATGTAAGTAGCATAAACGATTTATGTTCATATTCCATAAGTGTAAATCAATCAGCACTTCATTTTGAGTCTTTTGGTCTCTTCTTTTACTGGACTGAATGCACAGGAGATGCATCTCTTTTTAAGAACATACTTGTAATGATATTGTTTCGAAGATAATGGAATGTCAGTACCTTACTCTTGCTTTCTTGAGAGAACCTAGTAGCGTGAGTGTGTGTGGATAGTGTGTTGGTGAAAGCCTACTTCATGTGATTACATGAAGATATTGTCATTATATAGTTACGGTTGATAGTGACTTTAATACGAAGCGTGCACTGTTAGGAGAAGAATATACATATATCAGTGAATGTTCAAATACAATTTATATTTAAACATATCAGCTATTATATTTCTTTTCTATTTCATTTTTCGTTTTCCTAGGATCCATCTTAAGTTGTTATACGTATATGTTGAACCATATAGTATAACTGAATGTAGATATTTTTATAAATCTTCTACAAATGAACGGAATTTTATACTGTAGGTCGCTTTCTTTTTTAAAAGAATTTATTTTGAGGTATGATATAATTATGTATCATTAGTAGTGAAATGTTATTTATTTTTTTTTTTTCAAAATCATGTATAAAAATTTATAACGATAGCATCATAAAATAGGCAATTATGTGCGATGATAAATAGAATGATTACATTTTTCAATAGGTAAGACTCCAATCATGTAATTCATATAGAAATTTCTTAAGCTCAAAGACAACTACAGGAGTAATTTTTTAATAATGAAAGCAGTTTATATTTAGACAATAACAATGAAATATCATGAGTATCGCATACGATTATATCATTTTGAGAATTGTGCTTTCTTATTCATGTAAGAGGATTGTATGTAGTAATTGTATATTATCTATTCTATTTAAGTCTTTTTTTTTTCTTTTTGTGTTTTCGTGTTGTTGTGTAGTCAGTATCTTTTTTATGTATTGACCTTTTTACGAATTTAACGTTTTCTTTACCTATTTTCCTATATCAGGTTTTCTCAAGAGAGAATTATTTCTTTGTCAGTATCTTGAATTTAAGGTATATATATAGAGAGAGATCAATAGATATATATATATATGTTCAATTTGTTAATATTGCGAAAGACTTGATGTATATGACATATTTTCTGTATGAAAAGTGAATCAATAGATCGTGTATGTGATTAATTATGCTTCTTAGTTATCAATTGCATAGATACCCTATAGAGAGTAATGGTTATTTGGATTACCTAATATACAAATATATAGATACATATTAAGATATTCAATATAAGTTGATTAGTTCTTATTTAAGATAGCTACAGTTAGATTTAGAAACAACAAACAATTTGACAGATGATAGCTTTAAGGATTTTGAGAAAGACAATTTTTTAACGACATAGATAAACGTGTAATTCTCAATAACTTCGGAGATAAGGCATATTTGGCGTGTAAAAGACAAAAGGCTGTATTTGTATTTATTGGCTATTTGAATGAAAAATAATTAAACTTACAAATAACATGAGCGAAAATGCACAATCTATAAATAATTTGAGGAAAAAAGGTAATAAATGGTTTGTTTTGACGAAAACCCATATTCCATTTTGAAAACAATTTTCCAACTACTTATAAAGATGTGTGGTACAGTCTACGAACACATGATTGGTTTTGCTGACTGACACCTATACATCTTACAACTATCATTTATCTGTTCTACTAAACAAACTACCACTATTACTGGTTATTTATTTTTGGTTACTGGAGAGGCTTCTGGGACTATGGTGGCTCAGTGGTAAAGCGCTCCCTCTGGCACGAGGGGTTCCTGGTTCAATTCCAGCTTCCGACACACACAGTCTCATCTTCACAGTCTCCCTTAGCCTCGATGCAATCGTTGGACATTAAACTTTAACAAACCAAAAAAAAAAAAAAAAGGAAAAAATGTGAAGAAGCTTTTGTACGTTACAAGATTTGTTAATCAGACAAAACTCCCGTGGAATTACTAAACGATCTTCAGTGTTTATCTCTAAATGTAAATCTCATAGTTTTTACATGATTGAAACAGCCAATCAGTACAAATGCCTATATTCGTTAAGACTCTACTCAAGTTGCTACATGTTTATAGAAACTTTTTTTTTTATTAATCATTTCTTCCAGCTGAGAAAATAACTACTATTGCTCGTAAAATATCTAGCAGCTTTTGATATATAAAATGGACTTGTCTTTGACATTTATATCCATTTCCACATTATTAGCACAAGAAAAGACGTTTCCTTTTCATGTTTACATATTTTGTAAGTATTTCACTTCCGTTATTAAGAAATCAAACAGATCGTAAAATTCTGAGTACCATTAACGTTCTTTTAGTTGTCTGCACTGATCTAGAATTCTTTTCGCGTATACTTGTTCTGCTTCAGTATATAAAGTTCTTAAGTTCTTCATACGAGATATTGCGAGAAAGGGAAAGATCTGATCACAGCACTAAAATCATAGAATCAGGGTGGACTATTTATCTTGATACGCCCTTGTATCTTTTAAACTGTTCGATGCAAATCGCCGAAATTTTGTACTGTGCAAATATCAAGAAGGATAAATTATTTGATATACTCTGTGATACAACCAGAGTAACAATGTTGCTAACCCAAAATAAAATTGTGTATATATTTTTTATTTTTTTTTAAATCGCTCTACGTCAGGTTATTGCATATTTTAAATCTGATTGTAAAACAAAACTTCACTTAAGCAGTGTAGCAAACTTAACCATATCTCCAGAACGATTCGAGGTATCGAATTGCTGTAAACAGCATTATGATCTTCACATCTATTGAGAGTTGCAATTGGATGAGGCACTTATCTAAGCAATTTTTGAAATAAAAACTTTTGGAAAAAGTCAAATTTTCAATATCTTGTATCTTCCTATTCATTCGAAATCCATGATATCATAACCCTACTATTAGACACTATTCACTTTGGATGTGCATTGCCCCGTCCTCTCATTTGTGTTATTACTGCTATAGACGAGACCAAGCTTTGGACGTTTATGATATTGTAGCACCCATTTACAACACTGAATAGCAAATGTGATAAGTTTTCGATTAACATACAGATTTTAAATATGTAATCATTTGACTATTTGAAAAAATATAACTTTGTTGAGCTGAAAACACTGTCAACCTTGTTGTATCACAGAATGCCAAACAACCTCCACCTGCTGATATTTGGATGATAAAAAACTTCAATGCTTTTTGTCTGTAAGTTTAAAAGTAGCAAGGGCGTATCGAGATAAACGGTTCCCTTGTATACAATGTAAATTGAACTATGTACCAAATATAGTGAAAGCGATCCGATGACAGCACTAAAAATCATAGGCGATATGAGTACTTTCACTGATCACCTCATCCAGTTGGGAGGGAAAGAAATGCGGTGAAAGTAAAATTAAATAGCAGCGCCCCTCTGGACGCTTCTTATCAACTTCTTTGTTAGAACTTGGTAAGTAATTAATTTTATTGTCATGATTACAGAAATATTTTTATTTGAAATATATAATATTTCAACATTTGCTTCACAAAATCATAAAAATACAATACACCTATGATGATTTATTATCTAAGAGTGCTGTTTTAACGATTAAAAAAAAAAAAAAGTATAGTGTCCCACAAAAGGCTTTCGAAACAATAAATAAAATAGGATATTTTTAAGTCACAAAGATGTTCAAAATATTACTGATGTTGATCTAATATGGGGTATGTTCAAAATGTCTCCATTGGCATCGGCATTGGAAGCAATCTGAATCTCCTCTCTCATGGCATCCAGCGTATGTGGTTTTGTGTCGTAGACAGTATTCTTTGGAGTTCCCCACAGAAAGAAGTCTAACGGCGTTAGATCGGGAGATCTGGGTGGATACTCAACACTTACTCGTCGGCCTGTCCATCTTTTGATAAATGTTTCATCCTAGTATTATGGCAGTACGCCGTCTTGTTGAAATAAAAAATCATCTGGTTGCTGTTGATGAACAGCTGGCACATTTTTTTCTAAACTTCTCATTGTAGTTCCTAAGAAAAAGAAAATCAAAATGGCCCGAGAAGTCTTTTTACAGACATACTATACCACAATGATAACCCAGGAAGATTAAATCATACGGAAAGAAAGAAAAATAATATTGCCAGCTCATTCTTCCATCAAATGAGGATTATCTCCTGCCCAGTGCACACAGTTGTTATGATTGATGGTTCCTTTCAATTTAAGTCAAATCACCTCATCAGACCAAACAATGAAATCAGTCAACTGTTCATTATTGTAAATCCATTCATAAAATTGGGGGCGTCTATCTGGATCGTCCTTACAGCGTGAAGCAACCTGGGAATATAAGGTTTCCACTTGGCTTGCTTTAAAATACGATGAACATTTGATTAGCTCACACATGATCACAAGAAATTTGGCGTATGGACTTCTGGGGAATCTTGTGACAATTTGTAACATGCTTCCACCGCTTTTTCGTCCGGATTCATACGACATAGCTAAGCTTTCATAAGCTTCGAAATATTCTTTCTGCTTTTTTCGTTGAAATGGCGAAAGAAAAGTACTGTTCGGTTTAAAACGTTTAAGAAATAAATAAATAAACGAACTGGGTTTTCATATCACTTAGCTACAATATGAGTTCGGAAATGAATATTTGTTAAAATTAAGCTCTTGTGTTGCTGTGTAAAAATTAATTTCCTGAACTGTGTAATCCCAATTTTCCGTTTCTTGGCAGCACTATACTTGATGAAAAGCTCCGTATGAACATACACAAAATCAGTTTATCAGCTTAGACAATCTGTAGAAGTTTCAGTATTTTAAAATGTATGAATTGTGAATTTGTTTCCTCTACACTGCGTTTATTATTATGCTTATTTGTGATATACAAAGATTGTTTATTATTTTGTGTCTGCGCTAGGAGTGGCCCTCCAGCTTAAGGGTTTGGGTAAGGCTAACAACCTCATCCTGTAATAAAAAAAAAAAAGAAAGAAAAGAAAAAGAAAAGCACTTGTTCAGAAATATTCACAAAAGCCTCGGACAAGGACTGATAACTTGGCACGACCTCAGCAAAAGAAAATGGTCATGAGATTTGGAACATGGAATATTAGAAGTTTTTATAGGGCAGGAGCGTTAAAATTAATAACGAGTGAGCTGAAGAAATACAGGATGGACCTAGTAGGAATTCAGGAAGTTAGGTGGGAAGGAAATGGATCTGTGAATTCCGCAAATTTTACGTTGTTTTACGGGGAAGGAAATAAAAATCACCAGTTAGGAACAGGGTTTTCGTTCACAAACTAATACTACCATCAATTAAACGGGTTGAATTTGTTACTGACAGACTTTCTTTTCTTACTCTTAAGGGACGGTGGTGTGATATTATTGTTTTAAATGTACATGCCCCAACTGAAGATAAGGATGATGATATAAAAGACAGTTTTTACGAAGAAGTGGAACGGATATTTGACCAACTCTCGCGATACCATATGAAAATTCTATTAGGGGATTTCAATGTGAAGGTAGGACGAGAGGACGAGGATATTTTCAAACCGATTATAGGGAATGAAAGTCTACATATGGAAAGTAATGAACAAGGTGTTAGACTCGTGAATATTGCAACATCCAAAAACCTAATCGTGAAGAGTACAAAATTCCCACATCGTAACGTTCATAAATACACTTGGACATCACCAGACGGAAAAACACATAATCAAATTGATCACGTTTTAGTAGATAGAAGAAGGCAATCTAGCATAATTGATGTCCGGTCGTTTAGAGGGGCTGATTGACACACTGATCACTACCTGGTAGCAGCGATAATACGAGAGAGATTATCGTTGAATAAAGGTAATATTCAATGTCCGAAAACAGAGAGATTCAATTTGAAGAAATTAGAAGAAAGCCAATTAAGAGAGGAATACCAGGTTAAAGTTTCGAATAGATTCTCGGCTTTAGAAAATTCGGAGTGCACTAGTGTTGAGGATACCTGGAATGAAATTAGAGATAACATTAAAATTTCAGCAAAAGAAAAGTTGGGACATGCGGAAATACGTAAGAACAAACCATGGTTCGACCAGGAGTGTAATAAACTAGCAGAGAAGAGAAAACAGGCAAAATTACGTTGGCTACAAAATCCGAATGAAATAACTACACAAAATTTCGCAGATATCAGGCGGTAAACTTCCAAAACTTTTAGAACAAAGAAACGCGATTTTCTGAAAGCTAAAATTAAGGAACTTGAAGATAATAGTAAAAGTAAAAAACATCCGGGACATGTATAAGGGGATCAGTGAATTTAAGAAAGGCTATCAACCTCATGCCTATATATTAAAGGAATCTGACGGTACAATTCTCACTGATACGGATAGCATCTTAAATAGATGGAAAGATTTCTTTGACGATTTGCTTAACACGCAACCAAAATCTAGTGTGCGTGGAGAAAAGGATATACACACCGCAGAACCGTATATTCCAGAACCCAACCGAATAGAAGTAGAAACCGCTATAAAGGAATTAAAGAAACACAAATCTCCGGGTGTAGATGAAATTTCGGCTGAATTAATTTTAGCTGGAGGCGAAAAATTGTGGAACAAGATACACAAACTCCTTCTCCTTATCTGCAACAAGGAAGAATTGCCACAAGAGTGGAAAGAATCAATCATTGTTCCAATTCACAAGAAAGGCGACAAAACTGACTGTAAGAATTATCGAGGCATTTCTCTTCTGTCAACATCCTATAAAATCCTTTCAAATATTCTATTAGGAAGATTGACCCCATACGCAGATGAAATTATTGGAGATTATCAGTATGGATTTAGACGAAATCGATCAACTATCGACCAAATATTTACTATTCGCCAAATACTCGAAAAAAAGTGGGAATACAATACCCCGGTACATCAACTATTCATTGATTTTAGAAAGGCGTACGACTCGGTTAGGAGAGAAACATTATACAACGTTCTTACAGAACTTGGAATACCGAGAAAGCTAATTAGATTAATTAAGATATGTTTAAATGAATCCCAAATTAAAGTCCGGGTAGGAAAATTTGTGTCCACGAGCTTACACATCGAAAATGGCCTGAAACAAGGAGATGCGTTGTCGCCATTATTTAACTTTGTTCTTGAATACGCTATAAGGAAAATCAAAGATAGCAACCAGGGCCTAGAGTTGAAGGGTATTCACCAGGTTATGGCATATGCTGATGATGTAAATTTAATAGGGGATGATAGGAGAACAATAGAAAGAAATGCAGAGATCTTATTAAACGCTTGCAGAGACATGGGTTTAGAAGTAAATGCAGATAAAACTAAATACATGGAAGTGCGTCGGGACCGTAATACGGCAAATTATGGATGCGTTAAAATATTAAATAATACTTTTGATAAAGTGGATAGTTTCATATATCTAGGATCAATGTTAACATACGAAAATCATATTCACGAAGAAATTAAATGTCGACTGAAAGCAGGGAATTAGTGTTACTATTCGGTTCAAAATCTCTCATTATCGCGAATTCTGTCGAGGAATTTGAAGCTTAAAATATACAAAATGATAATCACGCCTGTTGTTCTGTATGGTTGCGAAACATGGTCGCTTACTCTGAGGGAAGAGCATAAACTGAAAGTATTTGAGAACAAAATCCTGAGACGAATATTCTGACCCAAGAGAAACGGGAATGGGGAATGGCGGAAACTTCATAACGAGGAACTACATAATTTATACGGTTTATCCAACATTGTTAGGGTCGTCAAGTCTAGGAGACACAGATGGGCAGGTCATGTAGCTAGAATGGAAGAAAGTAGAAACGCTTTCAAAGTCTCGACTGGAAGACAAATCGGAAAACGACCATTAGGAAGACCTAGGAGCAGATGGGAGGACAAGATTAAGATGGATCTCGCAGAGATTGGAATACAAAGTAGAAACTGGATGCAGTTAGCTAAGGATAGAAGTCAGTGGAGAGCTTTTGTGAACGCGGCATTGAACCTCCGGGTTCCATAGGCCATAGAGTAAGTAAGTTAGTTTAGTCTGCGTTAAAAAGTAAAGTAAGTAATAAAGGTTTTCCTTCGCTAGGAAAGTAGTATACAAAACTTAAATTGTTATGCAAATTTAAATTTGCGTAGCATTTTGCTATACAAAACAAAACCTTATATTGGCCGTGAAAGTAAATTAAGGAATAGTAGCTCTCATTAAGTCTAGATAGCTTCCGAAGACGGAAAAAAGTAATTTTGGAACTGAATATTCCCAGAACTACCAGCCGTACACGTGAGGCTTCTGTTCCAACCTTAGACTTAATATTGTGTTGTATACAAAGAATTTTCTGAAAAATGTAATGAATGTTTGAAAATACCAAGAAGCAATAATATATTTGTAGTAATATATATATATATATATATATATATATATATATATATATATATATATATAAACCAAAGTTGACGGACGAGTTGCAGAAAAATACATGATTGCGTAGTGTGAAGAATAATAGCTTACTATTTTCAATATTATTATTATATTTAATTGGTGGAATCAGTTAAACTTTATTCAGTCAAATGATGATTTCATTGTGTAACCTATCCTAGCTATTTTAGAATGGAAAAGTATGTAGCCAAAAGACCGGAAATATAATAGCAGAACTCGCAGGAGAAGAGCAAAGCATCGCAGTAACTCAGTACTAAGGTTCTCTTTGTAATATATAAAACTCCTCGTTCACTGCTAGTGCGTACCATGTAAGTATTTTGATGAATAAACATCGTATACGAGAGTTCTCTTGTATTTTTCTCGTTTTCACTCGATTCAGAATGCTTCAGCCTTTTTTAAAAAAGAAATTAATTTGAAAGATTCTCACACGTGTTTCAAATTCTATCCATTTAACTTCAGAAATGAAAATGAAATTTTGAGTTTTACGTCCCACGGTCATGCCGGTTAGGCTAAAGGAGACGTCAATTTAACTTCAGAAGGTGTAGAAATGTATGTTCGCATATGTTATCTATCAAATCGTGCGGTTAAATTTATCGTCTCTAAATACAGAAATTTACCAATTTGTGTTCGTGAACAGAAACAGAATAGCATATACAACCGTAATAAAGGAAGATAATTCCTTATGTAAGTTGACGTTTTCAATTGAATCTTAAAGCAGACAAAACTGATGGATTTTGAGTTTGATTTCTGAGGAAAGCACGAAAACATAGGGTAACCTGAAGTGGTTGTTTGAATCTAGTACAGAATCGTGTACAGAAATTAAAAGAAATGTCCAAGTTCAATATTCCATGTTTGAACCTTTAAGTCGCTGATAAATGAATGATGATATATGGTAGGATGAAATCGAGAGAAATTACAGAATACCTTCGTATGAATTGTTCCTTCACTACAATAGTCACATGTCATGATTTAAAATCGAACGATATTTTTTACACCCCAGATAAGAGCGCTTTAGCACTGAATGACCGTAAAATTGCAGCTGAAATTCGTAGGTCATTGTCTCCAAAATAAATACTCCGCCATTGTATAAGGTTATACCTTTTAAGAAACTCCCGTGCATTGCATTTCAATGATTCTGATTTACACGTATATAAACAGGTGTCAAGTCGGTAAGATAAGAAATGCCTTTTCAGCTTCACGGGTAGTAGTTTTGGCGACACTCAGCTTTAACTTCAATTTTTATTTATTTATTTATTTATTTATTTATTTGTTTATGTTTATTTATTTATTTATTTGGAAGGAGGACCTCTCTTTCTTTAAGAAAGCCAACGATATTCGACATGTGTTTGCTTAGGGGTCAATCCATATGAAGTGATAAAAATATATACTATATACCATTGCAGTCGAAAAGTTCCCGGAATGTTGCAACTCTTTATTCCCACAATATAAATACACATTTGCTTAATCGCTTTCAAAGTAGGCATCTTCGGAACACACATACTTAACTGCACTGCTCCTTGCCATTGCTGGAAACATAGACAAAGTCCTCTTTTGATATCTTGGATAGTTCAGCATCACGTTGGTTTTGATCGTCTTCTATAGTGGCGAAACGGGTACCTTTAAGACTAGTTTTTACTTAAAGCACTATCACTGAAAACTTATTTTAAGGCTATCAGTCTTTGAACCAGATTTTCCCCAATTTGCACATGAACTTCATGCTTGCGCATTGTGCTAATTGAGCGCCATCCTTAAGGTGAAAATTACTCCCCAAGTTTAGTATCAAAATTTAACATATTCCACATTTTAGAGCTGAAGTTTATAATGAAGGAGTGACATATCAAATATGATTTTTTACTATTATAATACATATGGCATTATACATAGTATAACTAACATGTGCTTGGTACAATGTGCATATTTTTACAACTTAAAATTTCGTAATTTTTGAAAAGTGAAGTGAAACAGAATATATATCTGTATATGACAAAATTATAGTGAAAGTTTCGACTGAACAAAGTTACGAATTTTTGAAAACTGGAAAATTAACATGAATTTGAGCCTTAACCAAATTAGAAAGAAGAACTTCAAGATGTACAATGGACGTATTTCAATTGCTATTTCTACATACACACACATATAACAGGAATCCTTTTGAAATAAAAAGGAATCCATTGCTTATCAACGAAAGAGTAAATAATAATGTCCGTTTTCGAACTTTTCTGAAACACCATGAAATGGTATAATCTTGTTCCTTTGACTCGCATGTAAGTTTTAAATGTAGTTTCAAGTGCTTAGATATGAATAACAATTCCTTATAGTGTTACGAGAAAATAGATAATACCTTTTAATATTTTATTTGTAGAAATCGAAAAAATTTTCTCTACACTGAGAATTTGATTTCCTGTCGTTGTTTGCAAGCTGACAGTGATTACTTCACAATTTGTTGTGCCTCCTCCATCTCGGATATTCTTGCTATGACAAGAGACATGATATGACAGTCAACTTCTAGCCCAAAATCTACTTTCTGGCTGCATTTATAATAATAATAATAATAATAATATTACTACTACTATTACTGTTACTACTACTACTACTTCTCTTTGATCCGAAAATATATGTCTGAGAAAGTCTGGCTCAATTAGACTTTCTCATAGATAATAGAAGTTGAAAGCTACGATATTGGCATTATACGAATGTATTTAATCCTAAACGCACAACATAAATTTTATCGTAATTTCAATAACATAGCTCTGTTCGTTTCACATACTCGATTGTGTCGTAGTACGTCTACTAGGTACTGGATTTTAGAAGCTTATTTATTCATATTTAGTCAGCTATTGAATTCTCAGTTTGAGGAATTATTCATAATATAGTATATTTGTTTGAAATTTTGTTTAAGTCATATTAAAATATGTACTATACTTACATGAATACACATTAAAATACATGTGTGAGAGTAGTTAACATTAGACACTGTCAGGTTTTGCTTCAAATTGTAGAGAAAAATACAAACGAAATGTATTAATCGGTACAAAGTGGTGGTCTTCAGCAATATTTTAAGAAGCAGTTTTCTCAAAAAAAATTTAAAAATATAATTTGGAAAGAACTAGTCAACTACCTGTAGCAAAATTATGTTCGAAAATAGGTTCTTTATTTCTTCTCCTTTTTAAAAGAAATAAAAAGCTGAGCACCTTCCAAGTAGATAAAATGTTACCTGGATATTTTTCACTACAAAAGTCATTTAGAGCAGTAGTTCTACTAAGCACAGGTGGGGACATGTTGACTCAGCGGCAGAGCATTCATCTCTGGTGCGAGAAGTTCCTGGTTCGCTCACAAGCCATATGAGTCTGTGTCCGAGAGTTTTCTGGAGGCACACCCATTTCCCCAATGATCTATCATTCACTTACATTAATCATGCGTCTTCTTCAGCTTACACGACATAAACGCACGTAAAACTAGTGTTCATTTCTGTAAGTACAAGTTGCATTAGAAAATATCTGACACTTGCATATTGTTTTGAATTCTCGTGATTTCCTTACGGACTGCTTTCTATCGGTATTCCAAGGGACAGAAAACGTCATTTCTATCCTTGTTCTTTGACCCATAATAAGTCTTTTCTTTTAATTTTATGTTCTTTAGTTCGCATAAAGAAGCCTGATTTATTACTCGAAATATCGTCACTTCCATCCGAAAATATATCTGTGAGAAAGTCTGGTTCAATTAGACTTTCTCATAGATAAAAAGAGTGTTTGTTTATTTTTAACAATTATTGAGAGAAATCATTTTCATAATTTTTAAATTGATTAATACTAGGGACTGTGCAAAGAGATTCTTCTTAGCAGTTTGTTTAAATTCGAAAACAGATTTAGTATTCAAATGCAGTATGATCTATAAATGATTCATCAGGTTTGCAATAGATGTATTAGAAAAACATATAAACACATACAATAACGAATAATACATGAAAATATATAGAAACTCGAAGTTTCATATATATATATATATATATATATATATATATATATATATATATATATATATATATACTGTTACAAATGTTCACTGTTATTTCCTTTCGCCACATGACATACATCTATGCACTGGTCCAGTTCGGCTCAACACATGCTGTAGCATATCACTACTAATGGTTGTAATGCGATCTTGGAGTTTACCCAAAGTTGTTAGTAGTGGAAACACACACGCTTTGTCGTGTATGGTTGCAAACTGTCTACGGAATGCACACTGTATGGTAACAACGGGAAAACAATTCTTATATTCCAAAACACAGAGTGTTTTCTGCAGCGTAGATTCCATTTTGGAAAGTAGGTTTGCGGTGTCATCTGTCGTCACAAATCAAGATTACAAATATGAGAAATTAAACTTTCAAATGTTGTCTTTCCTGTAATCATTAGCACAAACGTGGTGTATTAATAGTTTTTTACATGTTTCATTTTAAATTCGGTGAATCATTTATAATCATCCTGTACAAAAGTTATATTTCTAAAATGTAAAGTCATCTTTATGCTGCAAGATATCTAAGGTAGTGACCTTAAGAGTATTTACTCATTTTTATGGTTACCTACTATGTAAAATATTATTTTGAACATATTTTTTAAGGCTTAGATTACGTCTACTCCTTTTCTTTAATTCTGTGATTCTTTCTTATCTTTCAACATGAATTTAAGAACAAACACTGAAATGTTCTTGTTACGAATATTTCTGTGAAAACTAATCTATTTTCCGTGTGTGGAATGAATATCATGTGGAAAGAATGATATTCGAAGAACCAGTTAATTTCTTGAACGGAATTTTGTTACTGTAATATTATTGTAAGAAAAGAAAAAAAAATCCATGCACTATGTGGATACCTCATATAAAATTTTAATACTAGAGAACAAAACCGTGCGAGCTTTAATATAAATATTTAAGAGAAAAAACACATCAATCTGCTGCAGAAATATTTTGTGATAACTCATCTTTAATAATAATATAATTGTGTGCGAGTGTAAACATAAGATTTTCGCATAAACCCTAGACTCACCAAATTTTGTACACAGATTTTCACCAGATCTAATCGTGTACGAAGTATTTTTTCGATTTTTGCTTCATGATTAGGGGATTGCGAAGTCGTCAAAATTTCTAGGTGTTTCTAAGAACGCTTGCTTGTATGCAACTAACACTAGATTTTTGTTATGTGGTTTTGCGTAACAGCAGAGGATAAATGCCCAAGCAATGAAATTAACACGTGGTAAAGACGGGTGCTTCCAGCTAGCGAAGAATAAATTCAATACACACTATCCATGCGTTCTTATTATTGCTATATTTGATTTCCAACTAAATGGCCGATGTAGATTCCTTTAAAACTGGGAAAGAGGCAGAAAAAGATTGGAAACAAATGTTGGCATTGTATAAGTAGTCATTGATCTTCGAATAACGTATGTCCGAAATAATTGATATACTACGCCATTTGTTTGTTCACTGTTGTATCAACGACAAGTTACCTATTTGCTAATTTTTTTCCTTGTCATTTATTGAGAATAGGAGTAGTGATGTGATTTCACAGAGCATCCAGTTTGAAATAAGTCCTAGATCGTATTTTGTAAAGAAAAGGATAAGAGTTGAGAGCATAAAACAATAAAAGAACAGGAGCTGTGGGCATGTTACTTTCAGCCAGGGAAGATAACTTCGTTACTACGTAGTGTTCATTTATTTTCCATTGAAAATAATGTCTGTAACTCTTACCTTTCTTACTTAATAATCCAATATTGTAGGGCACTGATTCATAAGTTTTTATATTGCCGCCAGAAAGGAATTGCTGAGTAAACTTTCGAGGTTCACATAAGTGCCCATTCGTCTTATCACAGGAAGGTATTGTAAAATTCTCTCAGTTTATGTACGGTAGAGCAATTATCGTACTCGAGAGATTGGACTTTCCCATCACCTTTTATTATAAAAGATCCTCTTAAATACAGAAATATATTACAATAAGTAGTTTCCTCTAATATTTTAGGTAAGAAAGTGGAAGGAATCCAATGATCAAGCGTCGTAGGGCTTTTGTAGGTGAGGTTACTCTCTGACCAGACGTCGTGAGAGGGGATGAGTTTGTGTGATTAGGTGTGTCTCGGTGACCGGGCGTCGTAGGGCTTTTAGGAAGGGTATTTCTCAATTGACCAAGCGTCGTGAGAGAGTAAGGTGTTCCCAACGGTCAGGCGCCTTAGGGCTTTTGGTTGTTTGATCAACCTGTGGAGATTGATGCTTCTTGAGGCGTGCTGATGACTTTTATCCTAAAATGTCGGCTACCTTCGGTGATCTCCGCCTTGCCGACTGCTGGCGATTGTGGGCAACTCCTCTTCGGTTGGCGATTGTGGGCGACTCTTCTTCGGTACTGTCGTCTGCGCTGTATTTGTTTACTGCCAATACGTGTAGTACACACATGGTTACAGCATGATGTGAAGACATGCGGAACCTTACAATATACTTCAGAAGAGAAATTCAAATTAAATAAATGTTTGTGAAGTAATCATCTCACTTTAAATTTTGATCCCTGCGTATTTTGGATCCTTTAACTTCCAAACTTTCGGCTCTCGTGGAGCCTTGTTTATGGAAGATAAAAATAGGCGTAAAAGAAATCGAAATATCAACTAGATATAAAGAATTGACTCGTCGGAAAAGAGTAGTGAAGACTTACCTTATTACTTACTTGTTACTAATCAAATGGTGGTGTGGCATGCTGTGAAATAGCGTGTCAAGCTCTTTTGTGCGGGAAGGGAAGTTCGGTAAATTATACCTTGACGTCTTTATTGTATCAATTCTCATTCCTTGTACAACCAACCCTTATCTATGCTAACTTCTTGATATTTTAGGACAATAAACAAATTTTGAAAGACCAGTCTGTTTCATTTGGCTCAAAATCAACAACAAAAACATTAGTATGGATTGGGAGCCTTCCCTTTGCTCACAAAAGAACGCACAACTCAGCTTCGCCTTTCACAGCATACCACACCGGCACTTGACGAACGACAAAGTGTATCTTTATTGCTGTTCCTCGGTGAGGCAATTACTTTATATTTCGTTAGTGGTTTCATTACTCGTACTCCCGTTTTTATACTCCGTTAATCGAAGCCCCAGGGAAGAGCCGAATGCTTGAAAGTGTAAAAGTTTATGTGGAATCAGATTTTAAAATAAATGATCTGTTAAAATTCCTGAGCGTGTTATCTCTATAGTTTATTTGGGAAGTAACAGAATTACTCAAAATTTACTGACCAGAAGGTTCCGGAATTTACATGTAAGTATTATTAAGTTGCAGCTACGTAAATATAATTTTCATTTATAAAAGTTCTCAAAAAACTTTTGAGCTAGCAGAAGTTCCTTGATTGGAACGATTTGGATCTTTTATTTTGTAAAATTGAAGCTAAAATTAAAATAACAAATAGTTTCAGGAAAAGGATATGTCCTTCCAAGTTATGTTTTTTCCTTTTCCTCCAAAGTTGTAAAATATATGCAAATTTAAAATAAGATATTACATACGTTAATTTTTTAAATTTTATTTTTGCTGTTAATAAGGAAAAGAAATGAAACTGTAATTGTAACATTGTACACCGACCAATTTTTCATTTTTTGTTTACCTGTATAGACGTTTTATCTTTGTACACATTTATTTCTGTGTTCCGAAGTTATTGATTAATCCCTTGTAATATTCATCATATATTAATCAAGGTCTAATACGTTACATATTCTCTTATCTGCTGTTCTAAAATCAGATTGTTCGTACCAGTGGCTAGAATTAAGAGGTTCTTTTATATTTATATAATATACTAGATGCAGTGAGCATTGTCACAATTACTGTATTAGTCAGATTTTTATCGTTTCGTGATTTTAGAAGATTTGGTCTAGCTGTAAGTTACGTAGGTAAACATTTTAAAACATTGTTGCTTTTCTTTTAGGAATTATATCATATTGGAAATTGAGATGATTAGAAATTAACATTTTTATAAGAAAACAAAATCGTTTCAGAAGGAGGGAGAGAACTCAAACGTGAATTTGAATTGATTCTTGCAGTAGTCTTGAGCTGTATTTTTCAAAGTGGAACAAAGAATACTTACCAAAAGTTCTAGTATTATACCTTTGCTTCAACTAAGTTTTTGCATTGAACAAGTAATGATAAGAGAACTGGAAGTTAGCAATATTTCATGGTTGAATGATTATTGGAATATCACTGCTGTGTAACGGTTATTCTGACATAATCGTTGTGATTGATTCAGCTATGGAGATTGATTTTTGCCTGCTTTACTTTAATAGTACAGTAATGTATGTATCTTCAAGTAATTATGAACCGATGGAGAATGGACTTTTTTTTTTTTTTTTCATAAATCCGAGTATAATTCAAATCTTCGATTGTTCATTGTAAACGATGCTTAAATATTTACGAATAGGCGCTGAGATCAGACGACTGGAGTAGAGAACATGCGTATTCTTTGAGATATACGCGAATCTGCGTACCATTGTTTGAAGAAGGCCAATGTGTATCCTGCCATGTGAGCAACATTACCTTGCTGGAAAATATTTTATCTTTCTCGTGCGTTGTTGTGCTATAAAAGGAAAAATTACTCGGGGTAGATTGCGAAACTGATTGTATCGTTTAAAAACGTGATAAATATCACTGACTAACTTACGCTAGCGATCCAGCTATACTTTTACTCCACAGTCGCGAGGTTCGTGATTCAAAGATGGTGGTCGGCCATCCCGACTGGCTTTTGCGTTTTTCGTCAGGTATACAAGGCGAATGCCAAGAAGGTACCTTTAAATATAGGCCATGTCTTACTTTTACATTTCATTGAGGTTATTGTTGATGGTAAATGATTCCAGTATAAGTTGGATTCTCAGACTTTATATGACGTTTATCCACCATACGCTGATCTGGTCATGTTTATCTGATGTGTTCCATGAATGGAGTTTTAACATACTTTTATACTCAGTTGTGGTATCAAACAAAGCATATCTTCTATGCACTTTTACAAGCTTAAATATTATACTTACAACTGTGAGTAGAAAGTTTAAAGACCAGTAGATGACTATGATTTGTCAATAGGAGTATGTGTTGTTCATTTACATATCACACGTCAAAACAGTAATCATGAAAACAAAGAAAACTGTAATCGGTAATTGTAATAATGTAGAAAAGAAAAGGTACGGAAGTTTGGGCTTAGTGATAGCAAAAAGAACAACGTTAGCGAGGAAGATTAATGAGTGAACTGCATGTACAATACCGTGTTATCATAACCGACATTGAACAAATCAAAAGTAAAGATGCTTAAAAGCAATATTTTGCCTATTGTACCATATAGATGCGAACATTGGACGTTAAATTGCAGAGATAATCAAAAGTTGGTGGTTTTCTGAAGTAGTCTTGAGAAAGATATTCGGTATAATGAGAAATAAACAGAGAAAATTGCATACTGTAAAATTGCACAATATGTAACACGTTAGTACATTTAACACAAACATCTACAATAAATTGACAGATAGGTAGGACGTATTACCCACATGGAAATTTGCTAGTTTTCTATATATTCACGTGCACAAATGTTGGAAATTTCATTCAAAAGGGTGAGAGGAGTTTTGCTATCGTAGCTTCTATCTTTCGATTTCTTTTACATAAGGATATGATAATAGAAGCCTATGCTTGAAAAAAAAAATTCTAATAACGCTTTTTCTACTAATCTGAAGATGTAGAGTTCAACGGAACTATTGTTAAACATGTCCCGTCCATAAGGTCGCGAGAAAAATTACATCAAAGTTGAGATATAAATTTATTTATATTTAAAATATTGATAGGGTATTTTTTCTTCCTTAAATAATGTGTAAGAACTAAGCACATTCTCTTCATAGTTTAATGCCTTTAAATGCACTTACGATAACTAAGAAATACTTAGCAAAAAGTAATTAAACAATAACGGGAAAAGTTGGCGAGACAGTGCAGCTAAATTTCATACAGGTAAATATAAACATGTGTTTATATGCGTAGAATTATGCTCAATTATTATTTTTATTTATTTATTTATTTATTCTGATAGCTTTAAACTGCATAATTATCTTAAATATGTTAAAATTCCTAAGGCTAGTAATGACGGTACTTCTTGTAACTTTGTGGTAAATAGTATTACAAAAGGAGAATGAACAAGAAGAGGTGATAGTAAGTAAATACAAGGAGCTGGAAATCAAAAATGTACATTTGATGTTGAGTCTTATACATAGTTTATGTACACCATTCTGGTCAGTTTGGTGTAATATTTGTAATACGATATATTAAAAAAAAAAAAAAAGAAAGAAAGAAAAAGAAAAAAGAAAAAAAAAAGAAAATTCTTTGTAATCAATAGTATCTGAGATATAAGCAAAGATTTATGTCCCAATTTTGAGAATTTTTCCTCATGACCCCATAGACAGATATCTTTAGTAATAGTTCCATTGGATTCCATGACTTCAAAATAGTATTAATAACGGTAGAAATGTATCCAAACGTGGACACTTCTAAGGTTGGCATGACCGATAGTTCTTTAGTATATGTATTTTTTTTCTTGCCTTCATCAAATAAATATGAATATAACATTCACGTGTAGGAATTCTGCAATACCTTGAAGCAGAAAGGAATCGAAGAGGAGAGGAATTTTTTTTTTTTTTTTAAGTTGAACGTACAGTCCGCAGCAAAAAACCTGCAACGTGAGCATATAAGTTTATTGTGAAACGACGAAGTCTTTTGTTCCAAAATAAATGTGCAGGGGAGTACGGCGAGGTTTCTTCTGGTGTGATTCGTGCCACTTAGACGTTATGTTGATTCCCTGCGCTTTTAGGTGTAGTTTCACAATAAACTTACATGCTCATGTTGCAGGTTTTTTGCTGCCGACTGTACATGTACGAAATTTAGTTTCGGGCTTTCTCTTACAATGAGTTACAGAAACCATTTCGAACAGGAAAGGCAAGAAATTTTACAATTATCACATGTTTTGTATAGTTGGTCATCAATACATGAAGTTTTGATATGGAAACCTATGGTATCAGATAATACGTATTTCGTAATTACACAACCCAATGCAGGACAGAAACGAGGTGCCTGAACTTCTGAGCTGCCAGGCATAACTTGAATGTTCTGGACGTAACGGTACGAAGTTTAATATCTGGATTTTTTGTCAGGAAATGTGAAATACTCAGTTGTCTTAATTCAGTATTACATATTTAAGGAATGCTAAGATAGTGAACACCATAAAAACGCTAGCAAAGTTGCTAGTTTCACTTAACGATTTCCTTGAAATGGTACAGTTTTCGAGTAGTATAGAGCGATTTAAGTAAATTTGGACATGGGGGTTTTCGGTTGATGAAGTCCATTTTGGAATGGGTAGTGGTGGATCAGGCATGATGTACTTGTAGCGTAGTTTATTTCCAGTGGGTTCCAAAGAAATGTGCTACATGTGAAACTTAGCAATGGTTGTTTTGCGTTGGTCTTTAACCATCGAGATACTTTTAAGTTTAAAACATCTCTCAATTTTGCTTAAAATGTCATTTGTTTCATTGTTGTGCCAGTCTTGTATGAATATTGTAGCTAATGGTTGTGAAAGAAGGCATAGAAGATAAAGAGGAAGAGTGAAAGAGAGAGGAGAGGTTTTATCCTACCTCGAGGCCGATTTTAAATTGACTGCACTGTGTTACAATGAGAGAGCGAGAGAGAGAGAGAGAGAATTGCATAAAAGAAGCATGAGAAATTAAAAGTAAAATTGACTGAAGCAAATCACTTTTAATAAATAATGGTGTTAGTTACAGTACATCAAATAATATATCTGGTGAAGGCAATGATACGTTGCCGAAACTCTTAACACCATCATTTATTAAAAGTAGGGATGGCCAATTCCGGAATTTTTACTTTCCGGAATCCGGAAAATGAAATTTCCGATTCCAGAAATAATTTTTTCGGATTCCAGAAAATTTTGGCCATCTTGAATTAAAAGTAATTTGCTTTGGTCAGATTTTACTTTTTAATAAAGACAAAGCATTTCCAAAGCTAGAGTGAATGGCATTCAGATTAAAAATAAATAAATTAAAGGAGATAAAGGTAAGGAAACATAACATATATTTAAAAAATTGTGAAATATATATTAGTGTATGCTCTCGTTAGTTAACAGTAATACTGTTGGAAACCGAAAATGCAACTTTTATGTATCCGAAACGACGAAATTCCTTAACTCATTCATTATCTTGCTACGCGATTTCCATAGAATAAGAAAGATCTATCGTTTTCGGATAAATGAAAGAAATTTAGCCGAATTTCTTCGAAAGATCATTTAGGTTCGAGCGTAGAAAACTGCATCTCAGGCAAGCTAACAATTTTATAAAGTAGCGTTTGTTTACATTTTCCGGGCGCAAGATTTCAGGTCTCAGATTTTGGAAAGATAATTTAGATTAATGAGAAATTTGGAACTCCAGTGAATCCGAACTTGCGTCAGTGAGTTTCCTGAGCATAAAGTTAGAAAGTTTTATATATTTTTAAGTAGTTCGCATTAATGTAGTGTGAACAACTGAAACTGCTACATATTATCCACCTATAGATAGAGAGATGTAGTGAGATTCTCCATTAAGACAGCCCTCCAAATATAAGATGTTGTATAATATATCTATCGATAATATATCTATAATATATGTATAATATGTAGATGTGTTTATTGCAAAAATGGGTGACTTTAAGATGTCAATGTGATCTTTAATTGTGAATATCAACTGTCGATAGTAGAATAAAACATATATACATGATGTTCAGAAATAATACAAAAAAAAAAAATCGAGATATGAGTCCTTGCACAAAAGTAAAAATTGTAGACCAACATTGGTCCACAGACGCGTCATTTTGGAGTTATAACCTGCCATAAATTGGTCGGAACGTTATTTAAAAACAGCCATAAGTCAAGAACCAATTGGAGGAAGGGCAATGTCGGGTAAAAGAGCATAGTGTTTATTTTGTACCTAGACTCCATTAATGTATCAGTTGATAAAGAGTATTAGCCAGTTTTTATTATTATTTATTTATTTCCTAATTAATAATTTTTCATTTCTAGAAGACTTATACGCTTCAAGGCTCCTGCTCCACATCTATAGATAAACTGAATATATGGATTGGTGTGGGGGAGAAGGAGTGTTAATGAGTACATGAACATCGTGACCATGTGTCTCCGTCATGGTATAATTGGATCTAGGCTTGAAATAAGCTGTGTTCTTTTACCTGATCTTCATCGGACATTTCGTCCTCGACTTCTGACCCTTTTTGTATCATTCCGACCATTTTTTTGCGGGCTAGAGCTCCTAGAAGTACGCATTCTTCCACCGATGTTGGTCTATACGTTTTTCATGATTTCGAACGAGGATTCACTCACCGAAGTTTACTGTTTTCTACGAACAACCAATATAAAATAGTGTTCTACTGTTGATATTTGCTATTTGTTACAATAAGCAGAACTTCTGTTACTTTTTACTTGCTTAAAAAAAGCAAAGTCAGTCAATATCAGTAACACCAATCAACAACACTAAAGCACATAGTGTGCCTTACAAATGTGTTTCTGAGACTACAGATTGATGGTGACTCAAAGACGGTAATCTTTTATTTACTGTAGTGATACTACTAATATGAACATTACTAGTTAAAGTCTACGTTGATATGACCAGAAGCGCTGATTACCTTGATGAACCACTCCGTATATTCCTAATGGAAATTCAAATCGTTCCCACAATGCAACGAATGTGACTCGGCGACACTACTGGCTAGAGTTGTAACTAACTGCATCGTCTGCTACTGGCAGAAGCTAAATGTATCATTGGTTAATTCTATCAAACACATGCGTTCTGAAGGATTTAATTCGTTCATGCTTTTAGTAGTTCATGGTGCCCATCTCCCTTGAGTGGCGGCACCACAGTCTCCGCAGTTCAGCGGCAAGAGCAGCTAAAACCTCTTATACTATATTACTCTATGACCAGAAGATATAGAACTTCTTTTCATACAGTTGATATTAGAACTGAAAATGTAAATGACCGAGCTGTAATTAGGTAATTGAAAGCACATGAATTACAGTAAATAAAACTGTTTACGTCGAAGAAAATACTTGCATAATATAATCAGTTTTCATAGTTAGAAGATTTTTACGCAGTACTTAGTTTTAAGCTTAATATAATAAAGTATATGAAACATGGCAAGCTAAATGTTCAAAAATACCTTACATGTTGAAGTACTACATCATTTTAGAAAATAAAATGTTAATAGGATATACAGGGTGTTCTCGGAAGAAACCAACGAACTTCGCACTCATGTCTCTCACATCAAAACAAAAGTGAGAGTTTATTTTGCACTGTGCTGAGAAGTGCCTAGTCTCAGAGACTCAGGTTGACTTAGTTCATTTATTTATGGCCTCAGTGTAGCCAATCTGGCGTCATTATCACTAAATTGTCTAAAAGTGCCTTATCTCCAGAACATGGCACTTCTCAGCAAAGTGCAAAAAAGCCTTTTCTCTTGTTCCGATGCAAAGAACACGTTGACTGAGGGTTGATGGTTGCAGGGTAGCCAGTATGACATCATTACCACTAAATTGTCTATGAAAGTACATCCGAAACTAGGCACTTCTCAGCCAAATGCAATATAAACTTTTCTCTTGTTTTGATACAAAAAGCATGTACGAAGTTTGTAGGTTTCCTCCCGGAACAACTATATGTGTATAAAATTCCTTGTGGTTGATAATTGGGGTCTTAAATATTTTATTGCGTCGTGTAACTTATTTATTTATTTATTTATTTATTGTCTTATTCTGTAATAGTACTTTCCAGATTATCAAGAGGATACAATTTAAATATTGCAGGTAAAAGAATTTTCCTATTTTATATATTTTGTATGTTTCTTGAAGTTTATTTTGAACGTTTCAGTTGCTTTTGATTTTTGCCATTCTTCTGTCGTTTCAGGATATCAATGGAAACAGCTGGAATGGCTATGCCAGGATATCACTATATTGCACCAAATCATATCGTAAAAGCTCCGATACATTAATGTTAGCAATATTTATTTTTTCGCAGCAATCTTCTCTCTCTGTGGGAAGAAGATGGAAAAGACATTTTAGTGGCATTATTGAAAGATGCCAGGTATTGTGTATTAATACGAGTAATGGTAAAAGAAAAGAAAAAAAATATATTGTTATGCAGGAGCCAGTTGGTATCAACCTCGGCCAACATTGATGTGCCATTTTCTGCGAGTTTTTTTTCAGAAGGAGAATGTTTTGAGGAAAAAAAAGAAAAAGAAAAGAGGGAACAAGCCAAAGATGTGATTATTTCTTTTTTCTTATTTTTAAACTAGAGAAAAACGTACTGTTTTAAAATATAGAGAGATCGTTATATTGCAGGGAATCAAATTCCCAACATTTTTTTTTCAGAGTTTTTTTTTTTTTATTATTATTATTTCTGTTTTCTCTTTTATCTACTTCTGTTTTAGTGTTACACTAAAACCATTATATCTCATAGGAGTGAACTTAGCTTGCTGTGAAACTTTGATCAAATGCACGAGTTTAGAGATTTTAAGAGAGAGAAACAAAAAGAAAAGAAAGATAAGAAATGTATAATGCTTGTTAGTTTTCTGTTCCTTGATAATACATGTAGGTTTTACCTTTTGTCCTAATATTGTACTGTAAATGCCCGTTTTACTGCCTGAAGAAATTTTACACCTTTCTCTTATGTTAATTTCCTCTTTGCCCTTTCTACTGTTCTATACAGAACATAAATCCACTATCTACTTCGTGCCCTTTCTTCTCCAAAAATCATATCCTTTTTCCCACAATGGGGTTGCCACTTGAGCTACTATAAAAGCCTCAACTCTTTTTACTTAAGAAAAAGCTTCTCTCTACACTATACACAGGAATATATATATATAAGTAACTTCTGTAAGTTTTACAAGCATTACAAACCTATGTAAGATAGTATCAATATACATACACAAAGCAAATTATATGTATACACGTATTTAAGACAGAATGAAAAAAAAAAAAACTATGAGATGGAACTTTCCATATATCTATTAGGGTACGTAATTTGTTTAAGGAAGGTTTTTTTCTAATACTAAAAAGTAACTCCGAAATGTGCCAAATATTCACAAGTTTCTATTTGTAAATGCACTTTGTATTTTAAAGAGAAGAGTACTATTCTTTCGTAATTCTTCAGACGATTGAAAAGGTTAAGAAATTTCTTCACATAGTGATGAGTAAAACAAATAAAAAAATATAATTAGACGTAGAATCTTATTTTATGTAACCAACTTAGTTGGAACAATTGTAATACATGGCTGTAACTGTTTAGTACGAACCAGTGTACAAGCTATTAATACTGTACAGCACTATTTTATTAAATGCCTAGTTCATGGTTCAAATCTCAGTGGAGATGCTGTAGGCCACTTTTTGCTCTATAGCTGTGATTAGGTCTAGTGATTAAGCAGGCAGTGTGATTAATACATATATATATTTTTTTCTTTTTGTGTTTACACATTGTGCTGAGGAAGCATACCGCAGAGGTGTAGCTTTTGCGTGATAAGTTTATTTATTATACGTGTTCACATTACTGGTAGAACAACAAATGTCTTTTTTTAAAAAAAAAACTTACAAAGTTAATAATGCATATCTCTTACTTTTAGCTCATTTGTTTTTTTCTAGAACATATCATAAGAAATCGTTTAACAAAGTACCCAGTGCGGCACGTGTGAATGTGATAGTTATATTCCTGTTTTGTTTTCTGAAAGAACGGGAATTAATTTTTAGATGGAGTTTTAGAAAGTTATTGACGTGTATGTGTGCGTGTGTTATAGTTTTTTTTGTATAAATATTTTAAATGTGGTGTGTACATACAGACAACATATAAAGTGTGTTTATGCAGGAAGAGTGCGTGTTACTTTTTTGCATATAGCAATATACTTTTGTTTTTAAAATATATGAGTATGAAATACTTCTTTTCCTATTGTGTATTTTCTTTATTGGTGTGTTCGTATTTTGTTGTTCATTATCCAGAAACAAACTGATCATAGTCACAGTGGGAAGTAAACACGAAACAGTAGAAGGTATATGATCAAAGTATGAAACAATATTGTATTACGATGTAGGTTTCGAAATAATGTACTATGCTAGTCACGCTACACTGAAGGAAATATCTGCGCACGTTATAGGATGATCCTCCTCCTATCACAAATAAATAAATTACAAGTAATAAGTGGTTTTTGAAATTACTATTTCCTTCAGCGGTAACTATTTAAAAAAAATAATTGTCGCTTTTCGAGGAAGTACAGAAAATAAACATTGAAAGCTAAAGAGAGAACTATTTATAAGAACTACTTAAGTTTTGTACAGGTAGTTCTTTCTTTCGGTATATTTCAATATTCCTATATTTCTTTTTCGTACACTACCTAAGAAACACAAGAAAGAAAAAATCTGCCTTTCGAAATCACCAATATTTGCACTAAATAACAACTACTACTGATAAAAGGAATAGTAGATGTTCCCAAAAAGTTTTGAGTGCAACTTGTCACTGGAAATTTCATTGTGTAAAAAAGATTAATTATTATAAATGGAATGTGCATATTTACTGTTGTTCATTTTTCACCAGTTGGAGTGTCTGCTGGTGTGTGTATATTATTTAAGGCAGTATTTCCTCAACAAGGAAACATGTTGGAAAAAAATGATTCATTAAAAAAAAATACCCTGTTGAATTTAGTCTCTCGTCTTGCTGATGTTATCGCTGCGTATGCATTCAGTAGATGCAACTAACAGTGAACACGTATTTAATAGATGAAGGTAAGGGGAAACAGTTCTATCAATTATAATATCGTATAATTTTTCTTAGTATTTAAATATACAAAAATAACAGGGGGGGGGGGGGAGATACAAGTTCTAATAGATAGTAAGTTGAGCTTACGAGGCAGTAAGTAAGACTTGCCATACAAAAGTAATAGAAATTGAAAAGATTTAATATTACAAAAAGTACGGGGTGAGTTTCATCAAAAAGGCATTATGCATTACGAACACAATTGAAATCTCTGTTAATTTCGGGGTCGATTTTCCAAGATGTTTTGTCATTAAGACGAATTGCAAAAAAGGAGTATGATTCGTTTCTATATATATATATATATATATATATATATATATATATACAACGTATTTATCTGTTACTTAGAAATGTGAGATTTTCTGAGTTAATCCTAACAACATTTGTGTAACTCAGATTCATGGTTTCAAAGTCGTGCATTCATTTTACTGATCTAGTGAATTCAGTAGGTTAGGATATGTACGGTAATATGCATTATATAAACTAATGTAATTTCCTTTGAATTTACAGATACTAGTCTTTGTTACTTCTAAAATAAAAATAAGTTTGCTCATTTATGTTCTTTTGTTCAGATTTTTCTGTAGTTATGTTGATTGTTGCATAGAATCAAGAGTAGATTTTATTTCATGTGCATTATGGCAGGTGAGTTTACTAGTGACTCTTTAGTTAAATTAGTATTCTTATTCAATTGTTGCTAACTTTGACTTGCAAATTATTTCATTAATACAGTCGATTATTTTGGCTCGATTGCAAGAAAACTATGCATTCGTGATATTACAGGCTATGCATTGAGCAAAGAAAATGAAATATTCAGCTAACATAACTGACTCAATGGAAACTAATAACTATTACAAATAATGAATTTTTTTATTCTGTATTATTTGGTATAAAACAAAAGATCGTAGTGAACTGGTTCTTTGATCGAATATATAATTGGAAATCTTTTTAGCTTGTGACCAATTTTTGGAATTTCTATTCTTAAAGTTCCGTCATCATGATTCTTCCGACAACTCTAGAAACATTGTATCTGTGTTGACCCGTTCATTTCTTATTCGTAGGGAAATGAAAGAGTACTTCATATATTTTCCGGCTGCAAAGTAAAATTGAGACTGCTGAATGTTCCTCTCAGTGTCACAGACATGACTTTAAGGTTATCGAAGACAATAATTGTAATTCGAAAAAAATCAAGAGTTTGATGTTTATGGAATTTCTGTATGTGATGAAAATAATATAACCATTTGCAGAAAATAAAAGGTGCCGTTATGTAAATTTTCTGAGTTGTTGAGGTATTTGTAATGACTGTCTATATATATTTAACAATAGTGAAGTATGTTTTCTTCTTCTCTAAAATATGAGTATAATTTTATCGTTTAAACTTCTTGCTAATAAAGAATATAGAGAATAATTGTGATATTAAAAGTAGTGGGGAGTGGTATTCTTCATGACAATATTTTCTAGTCATATCAAACGTATTAATATTCAAGTTATGTCGTTGAGTATTGTACGAAAACTCATATCATTTTTTAATGGAAAAAGGAACAAGTTATGCATATCAAAGATCACATGTACTCGAATCATGCGTAGTCGACATATCAATTTTGAAGAAGCAATATAAAGCCGAGAAAATAATCTTACAAAGCGTTATAGTTTCTCTTTAGACGCTTTACTTCATTTGTGTATCCAATATAGTATATTGATGTATATATGACTTGCAGAATATTTTTAGTTTTATTTGTTGGAAACAGAACCGCAAATAATAATATTGATTATATCTAGTGAAATCGGAGACTCATATCAACTTACGAAGTTTGAGTACAAAATAAGTTCTTACAAGTATTTTTTTCTTTCAGTTTTTCCTATCTATTATTGTCGCTTATATTGCAATACCGAAGTGAAATCCTAACGTGGAAAATAGATTAAAGTCAGTAACATATATTAGCTTGTTAAATGTGTATACTTGTGTATTTAAATTGTGTATATATAGAAAATATATTTGTTAGTACTTTCATGTTACTGTTATTAGTTCTCAGGTCTTTTAAATTCAATGAATAGTTTTCGATTAACATATATCGTGAAAATAGTTTTTTTTTTTTTTTTTTTAATTTATTCCTTTTGAGAAGTCATGTGCTTGTACCAGATCAGAATTTAAATAGTTATATAACTCATGATTGTTGCTTTTATAGAAAAGAGTAAAATAGTACTTTTAATATTGTTAAATTTATTGCGTATGTTAGATCTTATTAAATACATATATATACTTGTATACCATTTTACCATGACTGGCTATATATCGACCGAAATCATGGTAATGATTTTTTAAAAAATCAATAAATATTGTGTTTCAGCTACACGAGTAAAGCAAATTATAAGTGTTTATTTCACGGAAATAAAAATAATCGACGTGTTTTGTTCTTTAATACATGTTCGAATCTCATATTAAAGTAAACATTTAGAAAAAGTAAGTGTTACGTATTAAAGTTTTCTTGTTAGATGTATGTAATTATTAGTGTTTGACAAATGCTACACCTCTGGTATTAAAGCTTCCTGCAAAATAAAAAGTAAAAATAAATTTAAAAAAAAAATGGAATCAAATAATTGAATGGAATCTGGCAACCCTTGATAGGTGACCCATCCCTCTGACCTCCCGCCTATCGGTTTGACCATGTTTACTAATTTATAACTTGTGTGTGGCAATGTATAATATTAAACTTATTTGTATTTTAAAACGTTTTCTCTCCAAGAAAACTATTATTGATAATGCTCAGAGCAATAATCAATTTATAATCTGAGCTCTGAAGGGATTTCTCTAGTAAAGGGGCCTTAATTAAATACTAAAGAATGTTTTGATTTTTGCACTAAATAATACAAGGACAAAATCAAACTTAACGTCTTTAAATGTGGGCCTCATCTTTTTCCTTACAAAATTAAAATATTAAAATAGCCATTACCAATTCGCCCAACCAAAATAAACGAAAACAGAAGATAAAAAAAGAGTTATTAAATTAAATCAAGGAGGTTCTTCTACAAACTGTGTGGAAGTGTGTTTTGATATGCTTTTTTTATATTATGTATATATATATAAAAGGAAATTACAAAGACAAGATATGAATGTCGTTTGTGAGGCTTATTTAAGTCTTTTCCATGGCTGATGGGGTAAGCTGACTGTCGGAAAGTTTGGTGTCAGCGAGCTACCGCTTTCAGACAAAGAAATGATTATGTCTGTTTTGTGGCATAGTTCGCATGTCAAAGACAATGTGCCAAAATTACGTTTGTTGTCAAGCTTAATATATATATAAATATATTTACAAATAATATGTATGTGCCAAAGTTCAGCACCGAACTAGCCTTGTCAGCTTGGGCTTCATCGGTTAATAATTTCAGATGGGAAGTGTACTGCTCCGGCCTTTCCTCTAAACCATACGCCACCACCTACACCTAAACTATATATATTACCTGTGCCATATATCCTGTCATTTACATGAAGCTTCCACATACGTATGTACCTCTCTAACAAAGAAATACATATTCATATCGGCCGCAACGGCAGTGCATCTCAGGAATCAGTACCTGCAATTGCATGGAGCTTTTTTAGGCCCCAAGGAACTAGTTTTACTACCAATGCTCGAAATTTTGTTTTAATACCAATGATGCACCTTTTAACTTTATTGAAATACAACATATAGAACTTTTCGTCTATTTTAATTGAAATATCTAAAGTGTAACATATCTTAAATAGAAAAAACAATACAACTACATATTGACGTATGACTGAAAATTGTTTAGTCATGTAAGACTAGTCAGATTTTATTGTTCTTCAGCTCTTGGAAAATACATAATTACATCGTTATGATTATGCAATATAATATGGTGCTATAAAATCACTGTTATATGTAATTTCCTGTTTCCAGCTATGTTCAAATTAATCCTTTACAAAATATAATCTGATTTAATTGATATTTAAATAAGTTAGTTTGGTAAATTTTAACTACGATTTAACAATAAGTTTGTAATAAAAAAATATCAAGCTTTCAAACAAAGAGTGTGTCTGTAAATTATTGTTTGTCAGTAAGTATTGTTGATTCAAGAATGATCATCATTGGACACACAATCTGAACTTAATTTCGAGCGTTGATTACATCTCACTTCGGGTATCAAGCATGCTCATAATTCATATCATCTTCTTTTCAAAGCAATTTTCATTTTTGAAGCTGCCAATAAAAAAATTAACAAAATAAAATACAAGTAACATCCTTTTCACTGCCCTAACCCATTGATTTTTTTTTAAGTAATATTTTTCGTAAAATAAAATAGGCTTGATACTGAAGTGGGTATGGTTAATTAAAAAAAGTGGGAAAACAACATATCGGAGAATGATTTTGAAAGATTTCTGTCAATAAAGCTTGCAAACAGTGTCTTCAATGTGTGAGGCTTAAAAGAAATATAACAAAAGAATACATTAAGAAAGAAACAAATTTTAAACTAGCCTTTTATGAACAGGGTCTATATTACATATTTAAAATGTAGTTATAAGGAAAAAACTACGTCTTTCAACATTGTCATATCCTAAAAATAACAGTATTGTTTTTTATGTGTTTTAAATTTTTTGGTAGGATTAGATGATGCCAATATTATTTCTGTGTTAATATATTATAATATATATTATATACAAATATGCAGGTGTGACATTGCCAGCTGCGTTTTTTCGATAACCGCAGTTTTATCTAGTCACTTTTTTTCTCTGGCATGTTCACATCTCTTTGTCAGCCAATCAGGGAGAAGGTTTCAAATAGTTAAGGGAGGGGAGATGGATGGGGAGGAAATAGACACTGTAACGCGTAACATAAATTCAGGGTGATGGTTTATACTGAGTGGCGGGGCTGCCTCTAAGAAGGGCAGTAGTCGTCACGGGGCAAATCAAAAATAATGTAATTCCATGTTAAAATGCTGCTTTGCTTCTGTTATTAGTGTGCTGCTACCCATTTCTGCCATGTTCAAATAAATACTATACGAGTAAATTAAATACAAGAAATACGGTATGTTAGTAGGTTAAGTGTAATATGGACGTTTGAAAGCGATTACATTGTGTGTGCTAAAATGGTTGGATTATTACCAAATGTGACTCAGGGTGTATATGCTTACCAAATGATTTTGCTTCTGTGCGCCAATTTTAAAATAAAACTGTATACTTTTTTAAAATTTGGCTTAAAATGCAAGAACGCACGCAAGCATAAGATATTGCTAGTTCTTGAACACAAATTTGCTGTAGGTTGTAAAATGTATCAGGTACTCACAGAATGTAATAAGAAATTTAAATACAATTTTCTGGATACGCTTACATACATTGCATATCTTCAAACATATTGTAAAGGAATTGTTCCAAATTAATGTAAATAAGTGACATAACTGTTTCTGGTAATATATTTTATGACAGTTTGCAAAAACCTTTACTTATTTGTTTCAAAAAAGGATTAATTTCAAGTTTAATGGTCGAACGCATTAGTATATATATTCAATATTAAACGCACGAAACTGAAGTAAGGTAAAGCTTTAATCATTTCAAGAAAGGAGTAACACTAGGTAAACATTTTATTAGGTAATAATCAAAATTTACATTAACTATCGTTACATGTGCACGTTATATAAATACAGAAAGACTTTCTGTACGAATTCGAGGAAATTTGTATCCACTGTAGAAACCGCTGCTTAACAGTCATTACTACAGTTTCAATACTTCTAAAACGTTAAAATAATAATAATAATTCTTCACGTAAAAATAAACTGAACTAAACTGCCTGGCTTGACAACCCACATGGGCTATGGCAGGTACGTGACTGTAGTTAGGGGGTGTGTTATTAGCACATCGACTTTACATAAAATAAAAATGAAATGGTTGTAAGGATAATGATTGGAAAGTTTTCCTTTTACCTATAAAAATTCTGTGAGCACCTTTTATATCTACTTAGGAGGTAATAACTGATAATAAAAGATATATTATTTACTTATGTGCCAACGATTAGGTACATAGTACAAATACAAAGTAATGTACAAACACATTCGTATCAATCTCAAAAGAAATAGTGAGGTATTTACCAAACTGAAAGAAAACATATTACACTCAAAATGTGACGATAAGATTGCTCAAGTTGCTGGAATAACTCTTCAATAAGAAGCAATTTAAAAAAGAAGTGTATTCTTTATGAAATGGGTAGTATGTACGTCTTTAGAGAGAAATAATAAAGAAAAATCAAACATGTTTTATTACTGCTATAATAGATTTAAGGGCAATAATAATAAATCCAGGCATAAAAAAGACAGTTTTAGATTGCACGTTGTCTAGTGTTCTTTCCATATTACTGATGTTATAATGTACTGTTTGTTTTGGTTATTAAAGTGTGTATATTTAGGAACGTATTTCGTTATTTTGATGCCTATGAGTTTAATTTACATAACCTTTAAATTACAAACTACGAATTTATCTTATATAATATTAATTACGTGCAACTGTTTGGAAACAACATTTATCGATCATCAGTGATACTAAACCTGAAGTTTAGAAACACGCATAACGATACATACTGTATATTGTAGCAGTATGCCGCTACTTGGTGGAGATGGTACTTAAAATTGCGAGACCTTACGAGGGGCAGTCAAAAAGTTCTCGGAATTCTGTTGTAACTCTTTATTACCACAATATAAGTGTAGATGTACTTAATCGCCTTCAAAGCAGGCACTTTCGGAACACACATACTTGTTCCACCGCTCCTGCGATTGAGCTCCCTCGTGGCTAAGCGGTTAGCGTACGCGCCTTTGGCGTGGGAGACCCGGGTTCGATTCCCGGCGGGAGCACATGTGGTTCGGATTCCACGTTAATCAGTAGGCTCACGTCTCATATAGCCTCGCTGCTGAAAGGGACGATAAACTAATATCAACTCAACCCAACGCTCCTGCGATTGCTGAAAACACCGGCGAAAGTCCTCTTTTGGTATCTTGCGAAGTTCAGCCGTCGCGTTGGTTTAGACCTCTTCTACGGTTACGAAATGGGAATCTTTGGGGCCAGTTTTTAGCTTTAGGAAGAGCCAAACATCCGATAAGGCTAAACTGCTTTTAAGGTTATCAAAGTCTCTGAAGCAGTTTCTCCCCAATTTGCACATGAATTTTGATATTTGCACGGTTGCTCGATCTGTGAAATTACGCCAACTTATCATCTCACACACTCCTCCGTTCAGCTATACTACTCGTGCACCGGCTGTTGTGGCCTGTTCACACTCATCAAAATTCATAATTAGACATCCAAAGGACTGGACTGTACAAGATTCATTCTGATTGCATCACAAATGCCAAACGTCATCATTCCGGGAACTTTTTGACTGCCTATCATATATTGACAGAATCATGCTTACACTACAATTTGAGGATGACAGAAGCTGTATTCTTAGTTTGCAGGAGATAGGTATCGTGATGGGCAAGTGATGATGTCCGTCTGGCACGTTAGTTTGGAAGATAACTTGGGTGCTTGCCTTGCGTCATGTGGACACGGCAGGATCGAATCCAGTTGTTAATCACAAATGACCAAAAATTTTCGGATCCGGATATCCCGGACCTAGGTCCAGATCTCGGATCTGGATCCGAAATTCGAATCTCAGATCTTGATTTGTTTCCAAACCTACATCTGAAATTGTGACGATAAAATTGAATATCTAAAATTCGTCGAAACTTTTTTTCGGACTCACTAATATAGTAGGCTGCTGTGCTTTTAAATGTTTCCATAACAAGTTTGTGCTACCTTTGTTCTTTATTTTATTTTAACCTTGCAGTATTTACGTGTTGCACTTTCTGTCGAAGTCTCTTTAGTAAAATGTTTCCAAGTTTGACTTCTACCCATTTCAGAGTATAGCGAACTTAAAATGTCTAAAAGAAATGATGTAAATGGTAACAAATTCTTCTGTTTAGCTCCTCTTCAAAACTTAATGTTAGCTTCACATGGAAAATATTTATCTTATTCTTAGAAAATAAACTTTACTATTTTCTCATATACAAATGAAATATCTTTTTGATAAGACCCTCCTAATCGCAGGAATACTAGACGAAACAAACTCTTTATTAATTGTAGTTTCTGATTCACTGGAGTCCAACCATCAACAAATGTAATAATGAATATCTTTTACTTCGAAGTTACAACAAAAAATATAGACTGGTTGACGTGTAACAACAGTAGATTTTTAAACATACATACGAGAATTTCAGGAGAGCGATATTATTGTGTATTATTATTAGTATTAATAAAAGTGTTCGTTTCATGACTTCATCACCTAACTTATGTCTTGCCCTTCTGAGGTGGGGGTTTGTTGAAGGAGTAAATAAAAAAGAGATTTGTTATTTTTTCTTCACCCTCCAGGTTTCTTTAATCATACATTGCTGGACTTAACCAAAACCTATTCATGCATCGTTTCATTGAAGTGTTTTGTATATTAAAGTGTTCAAAAATATTTAACATATTCGCATTTGTTCATGTGATCTCAGGTTCAATTCCCGGTGGGAACATACATGAGACAATTGAAAGCTAAAACAATATGAAAATAGTATTTAAAAGTCAGGAAATTGATATTATAGGTGAAGATGGTATTTTTCGTGAGATGCTCAATCGATTTTCGAAAACTGTCGCTATCTACTATCAATTTATTTTTATGGCGATCAATGTTAAATCCGAAAACAGTTTATTCCTCTGATTTCAATACAGGGTTAACGGAAGAAAGGAAGCTTATTCTTGAGACATTTGAATTCCCGAAAACTCGAGCTCTCTGACAGTTTTTGCTCTATGAAAATCAATATTGAAACCGGAAATAGTACATTTTGTACCACTTCCGGTTTTAATAGTGAGATAGGGGTAGAGGTGGTAAATTTTCTTGACGTTAACACGTCAGTACACGCCCTCAAATTGTAACATGAGGACACGCCATGACGGCAATTTGCTCACGCAAGTTTTAATAGTTAATTTCAATAGTTTTATATTTTTATTGAGAGTGAAAAATTTATTCTATGAAATTTTGGCTTCTTAGCTTATTATAGACACTTTCAGTACCTAAAAATGATTAACCTAAAGATTTTGAGAAAATTTTTATTATGTTTTCACAGTTTTTGAATTTTCTATTACTACACGAGAACACGCCACGTTAGCATATTGCTGCACTCTTGGATTTACTAAGTAACGCCAGAACACGCGCTGTGAGCAAATTGCCGCATTAGCTATTTGGGCTATAGGAAATTCTCTCCGTCATATTGACACGTTTTATTATTACAAATACAAAAAAATGTACAAAAACATCATTAATGTACTAGAACAGTGATGTTATGAAACTAGTCCAGTGAAATTTAGAACGTATATTTACATGTCACCTTCTCCGTCCTTATCGTTTACAGCTGGTCCTTGGCCACGCTCGGTGCAGTTTGTACATGATGGTCTTATGTTCCTTGCATTTCGAAGTGTTGCAGTTGATGCATAAGACAGTAGTTTTCCTGTTCTTTCTACGAGGGCAGATACAGCAAACTCTATTGTGACCTCGCTGATCAGGTGCTGCTTGAGGTTCTTGTCTAATTGGCTTAAGTTGGAATATTTCAACTAGCCGGTCCTTTATTGACCTTGCGATTGGATAGTTTGCTGCTATTCTTTGCGTATAAGCTGTCGACCAAGTGATTTCAAGAAGCGGCTTCTTGAATTCATTATCTCCCATGTTGTTGGCTTTCCAAATAACAAACGAATTTATTCCACCAACATTCCATTCAAAGAAAAACATTGTTAGTGGCCAACTATTTGATACACTCGATACGCTATAGTATTTTTACATGACGTTACTGACATCTACACCACAATTGATTTTGTTGTAGAATGTAATTGATGGTTTGCATGCATCACCTGTACTTTCACAAATCTCATCGTTCTCCTGCCATGTGGAAAGTAATACAATATACTTGTTCTTTGCAGCTTTGTACGATACTAGTGCCACCTGTTGTTCTACTCTTCAAACAATAAGTTTAAAGAAAGCAAACGGCCGTTAAAATACAACACTTAACACTAGAACACGCCCGTTAGCAGCCTGCTCACAACAATCTTTACGTGGTTACACGCGCCGTTAGCAATTTGCTCACGGTGACCAATACACACCCTTCCACTCCAGAACCATGCGCGTGACTGGCAAACCCGGTCAGGGTCAGATAGAGGTGGGGTGGGTAGGGGATAACTCGGCCCCTCCACCCCTATTGTCTTAGAATAAGAAAAGTGCAGGTGTTTTTGCAAAACTGCGGCAATTTGCCGCGGGTGCGTGTAACGACGAGTTAAATCGATTTCCGAAATCCTCTCGTCGCTAGTTATTTCCGTCTGATTTATGGCCATTAATGTTGAAATTGGTTGTAGTCGATTTTTAGCACTTACGGTTTAAATAGAAGGTTGGAGGAGACGCACACGGAACCTATTCTTGGGGTGCTGAATGGATTCCAGAAAACTGCTTCTTGATATTTCTTATCGTCTTTGCTCTATGAAAATCAATATTGAAACTGGAAGTAGTAGTAAATTTCTACCAGTTCCGGTTTTGATAGAAAGATAGGGTTCGAGAGACGTTGAATCAATTCCCCAAACCCGCTTGTCGCTAGCTATTATAGTTTTTGATTTATTACCCGTAACTAGTCTGTCACTTCCGCTTTATATAGAAGATTGACGGAGGAGATGGAACCTATTCTTGGGACGCTAAGTCTATTCCGGAAAATTCTTCTTGATATCTCTTACCGCTTTTTGTCTGATACCTGTCAACAGACAGAACCGTTCTATTAGACTTCCGATACTTATGCATAACATAGTTTGGAAGTATAATAAACCCAGATAGAAGAAATATTATTCATCAAATCTATTTTCGTGCAGATTATGAATATGGGAATTTCAAGAATTCTTTGACATCAGTTATTATGCCCCGAAGAATAACAGAGACCACAGTGGCTCAGTGGTAGAGTGCTCACCTCTGGTGTATGGGGTCCCAGGTTCGATTTCAGCTCGCGCCAAGTGAGCTTTGTGGTGGACAAACGCCATGTGCGTGGATTTTCTTGGGGTTCTCACGTTTCTCTCACTTTCTTCATTACAGCATTTCGTGTTCATTCTCATCATCACAGTTTCCTTTAGCGTATCCGGTATAATCGTGGGACATAAAACTAAAAGAGTTCATTTCATTTCTAAATAATAACGTAATGCATTCTGCAGCGTTCTATTCTTGGCTAATACCCAATAATAGCGTACAGAATGATGATATGCTTGGAGATTGATATGCCATAAAATCGATTATTCATGCAAAAAAAAGTACCAACATCTGCCAGCTAGTCGCTACAAGCAAGAATGTTATCTGCTTTGTTAAGATAATGTTCCTCATGAGACGAGACGATACGATAAGTAAGGTTTTCTCGTCTCGTCTCCTAAGTTTAATAAGTCTCGTCTCTTCTCCATCCTTGAAGACTTCTTTCGCTCTTGTCTCGAAATTTAATTGCTCCGTTTTGTTAATTTATGTTTAAAAATTTGTCTTATTTTTTTCTTAATTTCAACTAGAAGTTATCACAACCGCTCCGCGTCACGATTGTTCCACGAATAGTGTGATATAAGAGCATTTAAACCACATTTATTATTGGAGTAAATTGTGTAATGACTTGGATATTTTAAACGTAGATAAATGCTCTTCATTGCTTTCGTACCATCATTTGTGTTGTACATATGATGCGAAAACGTAATAATAAAATTATATCTGGGGGTATTAGCCCGATAGCCCCTAAATACGCCACTGATCAAAACATATTTTTTAGTCCATAAATGCAAGTTACCCTTCATAATTTTACTAAATACGTATGTTCATTGCATTGTTCATATAGAACAATATCATGGTGATGGAACAAACTTTTTAGTGCTGTATCTCAGTTACATGAGTTACAAGTTATCCGCCTACATAAATAAGTTCTTCATTTCTGAGTTAATAGGTTTTATCCGTAAATTTTCCAAAAAAGTGGCCACCTCATTTTTGTTCTCTCTCTCTTTCTCTCTAATTAAATTATATGGTGAGCGTGAAATGTGAAGATTTATTTTCGACGCAAGTGTTAATAAGCCGGGAACTAACTAATCTATCTTTTTTTTCCTCTTTTAAAAATTAATAAAATCACTTATGTTCTGTCTTGTAATTTATTTATAATTATTATTTTGCAAGTATATAGTGAATATTTTAAATATATATTTAACATTCTATACAGAAGAAATCGCTAACATCTGGCGATGGCTAAGTTTCATCCCGCGAGGATCTGGCCAGGCCATATTTCGTCAGGCAAGATTTTCTTTGAGATTTTGGTCCGCGAGATTGTGGGCCGTAAGATTTTGGTTCCGATGTTTCATCTGCAAATCATCAACAAATCTGCTGTATTGGGTGATCAACTACAAAGTAGAAGTATGCACGAATGTGGATATATTTTTATTGATTCCGTGCAATTTGTGATCATTCCACTTTGCGACAAGGCCATTACCAGTACTTTTCATGTGTCGGCCAAATTTGATTGACAGTTTGATAAGATTCCTCAGCGGAAAATAATAATTCCAGTTTGCGACCAACCGGTAATTGGTTCTTTATATAAATCAGGAGAGTAGAAGTGATACACATTATCAGGTATTTTTCTCTAAAATTATGAAGTGTTATGAACTACGTAGGGAAAACAAGAATAAACGTCTCTTTGTTCAAAAGTGACGCAATTGTAGATTCCTAAGAAGTAACGTAACGTAGGTCAGAAAACTGAGTCAAAATACTGTAAAAAAAGAAAAAAAACACGCGCGCACGCGCACGTTTTCAGTCAAAATCATGTAAAAGTATTTCATTTGTTTACATTTGGAATACCAATATGTGGTCCAAATGATCTAGACCCTCAAACGTATTGTAGTATTTATTTATTTATTTTGTATATTACTGTTACGCACACGCATAAAATGCCATGATTTGTTCTTTCATTTTCCCAAATATCTTTTAAAGTTATGTTTTATTTTTTAAAGTAACATTTCTTATTTTGGTATGCAAAATATTGATGATGCTTTTACAATAATGTTGTGTTCCTTCTGTCGTGTCCCCTTTTTTTCACCCCGCAAAAATCAAGATTTAGGATCAAAAGTTGTTAAAAAATGAAAATTTGGAAAGTTCACCCTGTTTGACAACTCTTATTATAAAATACAAGTAAAAAGATGTATAGATAGATAACGTTGTCTGATTTCTGACAGCGGCCAGTCTTGCCTCCCGCAACCCTTTCTTTTAGCGAATCATATAATGAGATTGTCAACTAACATAAATTTGAAGATATCCACTTTCCACATTATTAGATGAACGATCTTTTTTCATTTCGTAACTTGTTTCCCTCCCCTACCAATCTTCTGAAGATCAGTGAGGAACAATGGTGTGAATGGATCAGGAGAGCGTGTTTATTTCTTCACGTCCATGAGTAGGAAATCAAACCCTGCTGATTCTGCAATAAATGAATGTTGTTTCCAGCGTTGTCACATTTCCTTGTAAAAAGTAATATTAATGAATTATAAGAGCTAGATTAAAAATAAAAAAGTGAACATGTAGCATTGGGGTAGGTTAACATTTGGAGAAAGTTTGAACTGTATAATTCAAATAGTTTTCATAATATTTTGGAAAGAAGTTCACCATGTTATTATATAGGGCTGATGATCTCAGCTTAAAACGTTAGACACGGCGTTAATAAAAGAGTTGGAAACGATACTTTGTCTTTATACCTATAAGATAAAGTGTGTGTGTGCGTGTTGTCTTTAGAGCATATAAACAATCATTCCAATATGATTATAAAATATTTTCAGTAAGACAGACATGACTACGCTAAAATACAGTAGCAGAACTGAAATTTAATGGTCCTTTGAAGTTTGATAAATTATGTCGAATATTTTCTATAATCTAATTATGAATTATATTTTTGCCAACGATAAACAAATACTTTGTAACCATTAATTGACTATGTCCTAAATTATAATTAAATACTTCTGAATCTGTAATCATATACTGCTGAACCGGGTAAATAGCTCTCGGATAGTTTAAAACGGATTTTATTTTTTAAAACAATCAAACCGGTTAAGTTAATAATCAAGAAATTAGAAACCATAACTTCTAAATATTAACCTTTTGTAACCACTTAAAAAAGTAAAAGATTATCATTGTAGCTAGAAAATTCTAAAAGAATGTTTTGAAAGATCATCACGACAAAATTACGAACCATTTTGTGAATCAAACTCTAATCCTTTTTATGAGATGAATCCAAGAAAGGCCAGTTGAAAATAATCCAACAGCCAACATTTTAAGATGTTTATCACTCTGTGTGTTTGAGGACTTCATTAAGTGATACTTTCTAACAATGTAAATATAATTTAAACAATTTTGATTTGATTTTAGCATCGTTTCATCATCGATGGTATATATGACTTGGACCTACAGCTTAGCGTAGGATCGGACCCACATGTGCTCCGCCAGGAAGTCAAACCCTAGTCACCCACCCAAAGGTGAATACGCTATCCTCTTAGACACGAGAGAGATCAATTTAAACGTTTTTTTTTATCACGACGATGTTACAAAAAAGTATCGAACACTTTTTAAAAGGTGTCAACCAGATTTTAAAATTATTAACTAAGAAAAAAACGACTGTTATTTATGGAGGGTTAAAATTTAGTACCTCTAACAAAAATGTAACATCAAAGAATAGACAAAAATATGAATATTCGAAATAAAATATTTGGTAACCATACTACAGGGTGGCCCAAAAGTACGTATACAGTACCGTGCTGATTAGCTCATTGCAATTTATGTCATTTCTTATTGTTATCCATCAGGTAGACTTACTTTCTTTAGTATTTGTTTTTAATAAGTTTTTTCTTATACCTTAAGCTTGGAACAGCCGAAGCAAATAAACCCATAAACTAGAATGTTATACTTGATCAATGCAGTAGTTTATACCTAATTTTGGGCCACCCTGTATTATAGATATTGATTCTTTAATTTTTTTTTCATTATCTCTCACTCGCACTCCCATAAAATGTTTGTCACTGTTAAGATTAAAGTTGTTGCCTCTAACTAGGGATGACTTCAAACTTGAACCTTAAATCTGGGGATAAACTATGGGCAGGAACGTATGCAGGGGGTGGGTCCTGGGGGTCCGGACCCTCCCCCTCGAAATTTCGACTTTGTGTAAATTTAGCCTAATTTCAGAGGCAAACCTCATACTAAGTTTGGACTCACCCGAAATAAATTCCTGCGTACGCTACTGCATATGGGTATGCATTTCCTGAAAGGGTTTGTCGAGTAAGGTTTAAAACAGGTTTTAATTCCTTGCCCGGAAGTGACCCCTCCCGTTCAGGGTTGAATATATATCCTATATATTAAAGTATTCCGCATGACTGGTATTGTAGATTAAGAATATAATATAAATTACCTAATTACATCCTACATCAAGGTGATAACTCCCCCAAAAATATATTATCTGACTATAAATATTCTATATTAGTGAACCTCACTATTACGCCGTAGAGTGATAGTGAGACAGTGTGAGTTACGTTACCCCCACACCTTTAAAAACAAAGGTCAAGTCCTGGCAGCACCATCTTGCCAGTACCACATCGCGACGTTCATAAATGCACTTGGACCTCACCAGACGGGGAAAGAAACACATACAGTGAATGTGAAAAGTATTCATACATCTCGGAAAATGGTAACATGTAACACATCACAGTGAACAAATACCAGTTGAACTGAAAATTTGTATTTCATTTCTTCAAGTGTAGGAATCATAAAACAAAAATACACTGATATGAAACAAATTGGGACTGTAGCAAACAAAAAACCTAATATTCGCGCAGTAAATTCAAAATGGTATTGAAAAGAAAGAAATATCAATCAACAAAAAGTATTCATACATTTCACTTAGTGTCTTTGTTTTCGTCATATTGGGCCATTTTAGTAGTTTGTAGGATATCCTTTTGCTCCTATAATAGCTTTAATACGCTTTGACTTTGATGCTGCCAAATCTTTGGTCTTTCATGAGGGAATTGTCTGCCATTCCTCTTGCGGAGCATTTTACAAGTCTTGTTTATTTGAAACCGGTCGTTTTCTAATCTGTTTGTCAAGGTGGTCCCATAGAAGCTCAATCGACTAATGTTGGGGTATTGGAGAGATGTCAACACGTACTTTAGTGCGTTGCACAAGATCCGGAAGGCGTGTGTTAAAGTGGAATGCTTTGGATCATTGTTATGCATGAATATGAACTTATGTCTAAAGCCCATTTGTTCAGGAAATGAATGGGGATTCAATTTTAAAATGTCAATGTACTTGATGATGGTTCATCGTACCATCTATAAAATACAAGGAACCTACACCAAAGGCACTCATACATCCCCAAACCATAATAGAACCACCACCATGTTTCACTGTGAGTTTCAGGTTTTGTTTTTGAAACTCGGGATTCTTTCGCCTCCACACGATGGTTCGTCCATCCGATGCAAAAATGTTGAATTTGCTTTCATTCGTAAATATCACACGGTTCCAGAATTCTTGTGGTATATTTCAGTGTGCTTCGGCAAATGTCAACGTTTTTCTCATATTGACTTCACTCACAAAATATTTTCTTTTGGCTACCCGACATGAAACCACGCTTTCTCACGTAATTGCGAATGGTAGAATATGAAACATGCACTTGAAATTCATTATAAAGCTCACTTCCCCCAAGTCTTCCTTTCGGAACACCTTTACTTAATCACTCAGTGAGTTGCACCTACATATTATGGAAGCGGAACAAAACTTCATTATTTTTAAAAAAAAATATTGTCTGTATGAATACTTTTTACACTCACTGTAATCAATTGATCACGTTTTAGTAGATAGAAGAAGGCAATCTAGCATAATTAATGTTCGGTTGTTTAGAGAGACTGATTGTGACACTGATCACTACCTAGTAGCAGCGATAATAAGAGAGATTATCGTTGAACAAACAAAATATTCAATGTGTGAAAACGGAGAGATTTAATTTAAAGAAATGAGAAGAGAGCCAGGGAAGAGAGGAATACCAGATTGATGTTTCGAATAGATTCTCGGCTTTAGAAGATTCGGAGTGCACTAGTGTTGAGGATACCTGGATTGAAATTAGAGGTAGCATTAACATTTCATCAAAAGAAAAATTGGGACACGCGGAAATACGTAGGAACAAACCATGGTTCGACCAAGAATGCATTAAACTAGCAGAGAAAAGAAAACAGGCAAAATTACGTTGGCTACAAAATCCGAATGAAATAACTACACAAAATTTCGTAGACATCAAGCGAGAAACTTCAAAAACTTTTAGAACAAAGAAAGCTAAAATTAAGGAACTTGGAAGTTAATAGTAAAAATAAAAACATTCGGGACATGTATAAGGGGTTCAACCAATTTAAGAAGGCTATCTACTGCGTGCTTTTATATTAAAGAAAGCTGACGGAATAGTTCTCACGGATACAGATAGCGTCTTAAATAGATGGAAGGATTTCTTTGACGATTTGCTTAACACGCAGCCAAAAAGTAATATGCGTGGAATACACTCCGTAGAACCGTATATTCCAGAACTCAACTGAATAGAAGTAGAAAACGCTATAATGAAATTAAAGAAACACAAATCTCCAGGTGTAGTCGAAATTCCTGCTGTTAATTTTAGCTGGAGGCGATAAATTGTGGAACAAGATACACAAACTCACTCTCTTTATCTGGAACAAGAAAGAATTGCCACAAGAGTGGAAAAAATCATTGTTCCAATTCACAAGAAAGGCAAAAAACTAACTGTAATAATAATCGAGGCATTTATCTTCTGTCAACATCCTATGAAATCCTTTCAAACATTCTATTAGCAAGATTGATCCCATACGCAGGTGAAATTATTGAATATTATCAGTGCAGATTTAGATAAAATCGATCAACTACCGACCAAATATTAACCATTCACCAAATACTCGAAAAGAAGTGGGAATACAATACCCCTGTACATTAACTATTTATTGATTTTAGAAAGGCTTGCCACTCCGTCAGGAGAGAAACATTGTTTCGTGTCGGACATAAATCATTGATCAGGTAAAGGCGACTGCTTTAAAACAAATGCAGAGTATGAGCATTAAATCTGTAGTTTCGTGTGAAGAAGAAACAAACTTGTGAACCAAAGGTTTAAGAGCAACTCAAGTTATTAGTATAAACTTTGCCGAAGAATATTCTCTTATATCATCATAAAAGAAATAAGAAAGACGTTCTGAAACGAAGAAATATAACATACAACTTTGCAAGCGGAGGAAAAGAAACCTAACGTATCGAGACTAAAGACGAATCATTTCCCGCGTAGTGATCGTGGTTCGACCAGTAATCTGGAGGTTCGTGGTTCGAATCCACGTCGAGCAATTTGTATTTAGCATTTTTGATGGCGATTGATCGACGATGACACACGTTTTATTATATTCAGATATTTGAATACTTGGATGTTTCAATACTTGAACTATCAAATCTTCAGGAATAATAATAGTAATAATAATAATTATTATTATCTCGTAGAAGATTAAAAGCTAGGAGCTAATTATCACTCAGGTCATACCATTACAGGCAGAAACGTGACATTTGGCAAGAATATTTCCGTTTTGTTTAATGTTTCCCACGAGAAAAGGAATTTCTCATCTCGTTTCTAAAACAAACAACATAGCATGAGAATTAACATTTTACATTCGAGCTCGCTTTGGAGATGTGAATCGAGACGAGACGAAAAGTATCGTAAACATTTCTCGTCTTGTTTCGATTCTCGAAATAGTATATGTCCATTCTTTAAGTAACAATTGTTCTGTAAACTGAATCTTATAAGCTTTTTGTTACTTTGTATTTCAGAGCTCATTGAATTAAGGCCTGTGTAGGCATTTTTGTAGCAAAGCTTTTATAATTACCTCTGCATATCCTAAAAATTAGTTTATTATATGCCTTACTGTTGAGTAGAGATGCAAAAAAGCCGGCTTTTTTGGAAAAAAAACCGAGAATTTTGGAAATTTTGGCTTTTTTCATTTTCATGATTTTTCTATCCAAATAGCTTTCTTATAGTATATTCTATAGTTAGATAAGATTTCCACGACCAGAATGTCATATTTAGCTCTGTAATTCACCATCAAGATGGATGGAACACATATTTTACGAATTAAAGCTAACATGAAGAATGTAGTATTTGAGGGCAATTTTACAGGCTATTTAACTTTATTTTAACTTTTGAGTTATCGACAATTTTTCCTTCTCTAGATCATTTTAGTTTGTCATCCGTGTTTCATTTCTAAGAGCTTAGTACTCCAGCTTCTAGCACGAAAGTTAAACTTACGTTTTTCTGTATATCCGTCAAAGCATACGTTTTTCAATATTTCCGTCAAACCGTATTTCTGTTATACTGTAGTTGTGCAATGATTTAGCAATAATTTTCCAGATACAACCTTGAATACCAATTTATACAAATAATCAATAGCGGATTTAGAAAAGTACTTTGGGAGGGGTTTTTCTGATTGTTTCGTTTTCTAAAAAGTCCTAATTTTATTTGGGAGGTGCTTGAAGTTCATGAGTACAGGCATAACTAATATTTCGTTTCGTTTATATGTTTAGCAATAATCTTCCGGATACAACCTTGAAGATCATTTTATACTGAGAATCAGTGGCGAATTTAAAAAAGTGTTTTGGGAGGGGTTTTCTTACTACTAATGTTTAGTTTTTCTAAACATTCGTAATTTTTATTTGACGGGAGCTTAAAGTTTATGAGTAAAGGCATAACTAATAGATATTTCGTTCGTTTTAGACATTCCACAACTTTGGAGAACAGGCTTCAGTCCGAAAGACCGATCCTCTAACCTTCGCAAAACCGTCACTGCTGGTAATTAGTAATAATAACGATTTAAAAACAATAAGAAAGGAAGTCAGCCAACTCCTACACTCCTAGTCGGCCAGTACACGCACTATTTCTACATTCTCAGATGGAATGAAGGAATTCTTTGTCAGAATGGTCGAATGCTGGGTTGAATCCCGGACTTCCCGATAGAAGCGCAAAAGCCAACCACTCAGTCACGTTTGTTGTGCAGTTGTATTTAGCTTAACTTAAATATATTCCGTAGTCTTTTTTTTTTGGAAGTTCCGTAATGATATGTTGAATCCCTCTTGTTAAAAATTCAGAAAACTTGAGGACTGGGTAAACCGTGATGGTGGTCAAGGGCGCCCATGTTGTGGTTTCCAAGGAGGGGCAAGTATAAGCGACGTTTCAAAAATAGTTTCAAATTTTGCTGTAACTAATGTAAAAATCCTATTGGATTTTCAATATTCTGAAGTACATTTTCGTCTAGGGGGGCAAGCGCCCTCTTAACCCCCGTGATGGGCGCCCTTGATGGTGGTTATGAAAAACTTGACTGTAGAATTTCAAGAATATACAGAACCAAAAGTTCCAGATGTGCAGCCTTTAATTGTATCATATAAATCTAAGTATTTCTCTTATGATTTATTTTAATTTTATTTTGTTTCAAAAAGAGGGTATGGAATATTTTGAAGTAAAAATACGACATAAAATTTTGCTAGTTATTTGTGTATTTTTTAAAAGAAGTTTTTACTCTTAGGGTTGGCTCGTTTACACCAGCTGTTTTTTTTAATAACTGGTTTAAACTAAAAAAAAAAATAAAAGAACAAAAATGCAAATCGTGTGAACTTCATGGTGACGTTTCACATGTCAAACCATCTGCATTAGTCTTATTTCCTTTTCACCTTTTAATCAAGGTGTCCCATGTTCAATTCTCGGTCGAACCACAACCCTTCTTTCATGTGTAAACCAAGTACTCTTTCGGATGTCACTTTAAGCGAAAGTCTTCTCCTTGATAACCTCGGTATTACGTAAGGATGTTAAGCCTAAACATACGAAACGAAACCAAATTATATATATTTCTGCATGCCTGTTGTTTTATAAAGAAGCGAAGGTTGCTTAAATATATTGATTAAAATTGATAAAATTTATCGATTGCCTACTTAGCTTCCAACATTAGCTTGGATTGGACTTTCAATGATACCTACATACTAAATTTGTAATTTAATACCTCAGTTTTAGCGTACTGATTATAATACGTTGACCTTTAAATTTTACATGCAAATTAAATTTTACGGGATTTTCCCGTTATTGTTTTACATTTAAAAGAATGACGGGATTTTCCCGATGGCTACGGCGGGAGTTTCTCAATTTAAGAAATTTACTGACCGGACTTCTTTAAGCTTATGGGACCTCTTCCAGCATAACCCCGTTGTTGAATAATAACACCAAGGCAAAACAAACTTATTTCTGTCAATATGTAATATAAATACATAAAGCAAAATATCTAAATCTAAAAACCTGGTTTAAACCCCAAAAAAGCCTGGTTTAAACTGCCCCCCCCAAAACGGGTTTTTGGCATTTTCAGAAACAACCATGGTTCTTGCCAACTCTGCTTACTTTTGTATATAGGAGGTTAAAATGTGTTTATTATATACATTGGTTAATCCTTTGGAATTCATAATGTAAAAATGTTGAAGTAAAATTGTTTAAAATATCTTTTCGAAATTCATGGTTTACTTTCGAGGTTTTATATTATTATCGGCATCAACCACTAATTAAATGACTTTCTGTGTTATGTAGAAGAGAAACAAAGTCTGCTTTATCGATTTAAAGCAGAATTTTGAAAAAAGCCCAAAATTTCCGAAGCAAAAAAGCGAAGCAGAAAAAACCGAGTTTTTTTTATAAAAAAAAGCCTGTTTTTTTCCGAGCCCTTGCATCTCTACTGTTGAGTGATATTCAGTTATTTTTATAACAGTTATTTTCCTTAAAACTTATAGTAGAATACTTTCTACATGAAACTTTAGTGGAGAGCTTTCGTTTAAAATGTGGGTAGTTGCAGAGGTGTGTCTTGAAGGTACGGAACCTCTTCTCCGAAATCCCTACGTTTAAGTTAGTTGCCAAATTTTAGGGCAACTTTAAAACTTTTAATGTCATTATTATTATTATTATTATTATTATTATTATTATTATTATTATTATTATTATTATTATTATTTCATAGTTAATAAAATATTCGTATCGTAAACGTTTGCAATTTGTTACATAAACGAGTGTTTCTTGACTCTTACATAACAGAGCAGTCTTAGGGTAGTGGCTTGAGCATACTTTTCATGAGTTAGGGGTCCGCGGTTTGAGTCCCTCCGAGGAAATTCAGAAAAAATATAATTTACAAGGTTGATATTTTTGATGTATAATAACATGAAAAATATTCAATTTCTCTCTTTCGTACGAGTTAAAACGACTTCCTTCACAGGGAAAAACTAACAACATGACGTCACAGTCTACAATCTCGTTTCTACTGTCTGAAAACTTTGCGTGATTCGCAAACAATTTACGAATACAAAAGGGTCATCCTTAAGGGCTAGTATGAGTCATAGATTTGTCTGAAACGTCATTGTGGAATTGTTTCTAAGTTCTTCCACTCTTACTATAAATAATAATAATATTTTCGTTCGCCATTTTCAACACGTTCCATATATTCGTTCAACCAAAATTGGCAAATAGGAACTATTCTTTTTTATATTTGTGTGTATATTTTGTTAAAATATCAATATAACGCAAACATAATCCAATATCTTTTACCCAAAGTAATGGCGTTACTATGTATCTTGATGAAGACAAATCCTACTTAGTTTCTGTTAAGGCATCCGAAGGTTCGATTTTCATATTGTCCATTAGCTGTCACCTTCTTTTCCCCCTTTTTCCTTCCAAAATATCTTTTATAAGGCAATTCATTCTTATAGAGGGTCAAAAAATTTCATTTTTCTTAACTTACATGTTAGTATGCTTATTTGCATTTGAATAGGACGTAATATTGAAGTCTCAAATATTCAGTAATAATAATAATAATAATAATAATAATAATAATAATAATAATAATAATAATAAGATTGGTATTAAAAGTTGTAAAGTTGCCCTAAAATTTGCCAACTTACTTAAACGTAGGGATTTTGGAGAATGGGTTCCGTACCTTCAAGACACACCTCTGCAACTACCCACATTTTAAACGAAAGCTCTCCACTAAAGTTTCATGTAGAAAGTATTCTACTGTATGTTTTAAGGAAAATAAGTGTAATAAAAGTAACTGAATATCACTCAACAGTAAGGAATATAATAAACTAATTTTTAGGATATGCAGAGGTAATTATAAAAGCTTTGCTACAAAAATACCTACACAGACCTTAATTCATTGAGCTCTGAAATACAAAGTAACAAAAAGCCTATAAGATTCAGTCTACAGAGCAATTGTTACTTAAAAAATGGACATACAGTATTTCGAGAATCGAGACAAGACGAGAAATGTTTACGATACTTTTCGTCTCGTCTCGATTATCATCTCCAAAGCGAGACGATAATTTAAGTTAGCCTTGCCCCGTCTCGAATGTAAAATGTTAATTCTCACGTTATTTTGTTTGTTTTAGAAACGAGATGAGAAATTCCTCTTCTCGTAGGCACATTAAACAAAAGGGAAATATTCTTGACAAATGTCACGTTTCTGCCTGTAATGGTATGACCTGAGCGATAAGCCCCTAGCTTTTAATCTTCTTCAAGATATCTATTATTATTATTACTAGTATTATTCCTGAAGATTTGATAGTTCAAGTATTGAAACATCCGAGTATTCAAATATCTGAATGCAGTGGCGGCGGTTGGACGTCAAAAGTGGGGGGGGGGGGGCAAGACATGATCTCAATATTTGTATATCAATGTTAGTTTTTTGGTTGCTTCTAACATTTTGTTTGACGAAAGGTTGTATAACTATTAGGATACTGTATTTTCCAGTTAAAATACCATATATCGTGTTTCATATTTTACTAAGTAAATTGACAAAAGCAACGCAAGCCATTCTTGTACAAAGGGTGAATAATCTAAAAGCTCATGTGGTTTGTATTCCACGTTAATCAGTAGGTCCACGTCTCATATAGCCCTACTGCTGAACGGGATGTTAAACAAAAAAATCAAATCAAAATATTCCTTACCATTAGAAAGAAGAAAAGACATTTTAGGAACTGTCGATTTTTGTGCAATTAAAGAATAATTTGTGAACAGTGTTTCTTCCAGACATGCTTTTGGGAGGCACTGCCCCGAAGCTCTGATAGTATCCCACCCCCCGAACGAGACCAAAATAATACGTCTATAATATAATAATAAATAGAATAGTACCAGCAGTGCTCTCCCCGGAATACTAAGTGTGCGCCCCGGAACATTGTTTCTGAAAGAAACACTGCTTGTGAAGAACTTCTTTTTTTGCGAAATGTTATCTCATTTAGTTCTAAAGCAACTGACTAACATATCGAGCCCTTGTAAGAAGAAATGAAAGTACACTCGAATTGTGACACTTCAATAGGTTAATGTTTGGGCCATTTTTCGTGTCAATTAAAACGCAATTCATGTAGCTTTCTTCCCTGTACGGGAAGACAACCAATACGTACTCACGGAACGGCAAATATTTTATGGCACCATTTTTATTCTATGAACCATTAATACATACAAAAACTTTATATTTCCAAATGAAATTATATAAATTGATGGGTCATTTCAAAAAAGTGGGGGGCAATTGCCCCCCCTAATCGCCGCCCATGTCTGAATGTAATAAAACGTGTGTCATGGCCGATCAATCGCCATCAAAAATCCTAAAGTAAAACAAATTGCCCGATGCGGATTCGAACCAGGAATCTCCAGATTACTGATCGAGCGCCTTGACCACTAAACCACGATCACTACGCGGTAAATGATTCGTCTTTAGTCTCGATACGTTAGGTTTCTTTTCCTCCGCTTGCAAAGTTGTATGTTATATTTCTTCGTTTCAGAACGTCTTTCTTATTTCTTTTATGATGATATAAGTAGGCCTAAGTAATCTTCGGCAAAGTTTATATTAATAACTTGATTTGTTCTTAAACCTTTGGTTCACAAGTTTGTTTCTTCTCCACACAAAACTACAGATTTGACACATTTAATGCTCATGCTCTGCATTTGTTTCACAGCAGTCGCCATTACCTGATCAATGATCTATGTCCGCCACTATACAACGTCATTACATAATTTGTAATACCGAAAAAGCTAATTAAATTATTTAAGATATGTTTAAATGAATCCCAAAGTAAGGTCCGGGTAGGAAAATTTTTGTCCACGAGCTTTTACGTCGAGAATGGCCTGAAACAAGGGGATGCGTTGTCGCCATTATTATTCAATTTTGTGCTGGAATACGCTATAAGTAATATCAAAGATAGCAAGCAGGCCTAGAGTAGAACGGTGTTCACGAGATTATGGCGTATGCTGATGATGTAAATTTAATAGGGGATGATAGGAGAACAATAGAAAGAAATGCAGAGATCTTATTAAACGCTTGCAGTGACTTGGGTTTAGAAGTAAATGCAGAGAAAACTAAATACATGGAAGTGCGTCGGGACCGTAATACGGCCGATCATGGATGCGTTAAAATAATAAATAATACTTTTGATAAAGTGGATAGTTTCAAATATCTAGGAACAATATTAACAGAAGAAAATCATATTCACGGAGAAATTAAATGTCGACTAAAAGCAGGGAATGCGTGTTATTATTCAGTTGAAAATCTCCTGTCGTCGCGAATTCTGTCGAGGAATTTGAAGCTTAAAATATATAAAACAATAATCATACCTGTAGTTCTGTATGGTTGCGAAACATATTCGCTTACTCTGAGAGAATAATATAGTCTGAAAGTATTTGAGAACAAGATCCTTAGACGAATATTCGGACCCAAGAGGAACGGGAATGGGGAATGGCGGAAACTTCATAACGAGGAACTAGATAATTTATACGGTTTACCAAACATTGTTAGTGTCATCAAGTCTATATATAGGTGGGCAGGTCATGTAGCTAAGATGGAAGAAAGTAGAAACGCTTTCAAAGTCTTGAAGACTTGAAGACCAATCGGAAAACGACCATTAGGAAGACCTAGGCGCAGATGGGAGGACAATATTAAGATGGATCTCGCAGAAATAGGAATTCAAAGTAGGATGCAGTTATCTAAGGATAGAAGTCAGTGGAGAGCTTTTGTGAACACGGCATTAAACCTCCGGGTTCCATAGGCCATAGAGTTAGTTAGCATATTATATTCTTAATCTACTAGCCATGCAGATCACTTTGATATACAGGACATATAGGTCAAGTTCTATATATTTCCAACCCTAAAGGGGTGGGATCACTTCCGAGCAAGGAACTGAAACTTGTTTTGAAACTTTTCGACAAACCCGTTCAGGAAATATGTAGGTTATCCCCAGATTCAAGGTTCAACTTTGAAGTCATCCCTGATAAGTGAAAACATGTTATCGTTATTGGAAAATGGAATCACTTTTCATCAGTGTAAATCATCAATCCAACTACAAGTTTCAAAATTTATTATTATTATTAAGTATTCTGCCTTTGGGACTAAAGAGTTTTTTTTTTTTTTTCAATTTTAGATTTAGGCATTTAAATGTCCCTTCCGTGTTTTTCGATCCTCAGCTTACTCTTTTAGCTCCCAATATTTTCTTCTATTTCTTAAATCATCGATCAGTTGTGTTCTTCTTGTTGTTCCTCGCTTTCATTCTATGGCGGTATCAAGAAGACAATTTCTTCGCAAGATGTGTCCAATCTAATTGGCCTTTCTATGATGAATGATGGTTAGAAGTGTCCTCTTCTCTCCTATTCTTTTTAAAACATCTTCGTTTCTGGCTTTCTCTGTCCATTTTATCTTCTACATCTTCCTCCAACATCACATTTCGAAGCTTATAAAAACTTTCATGGGACAACTAAATTTTAAATTCGGGGCAGCAAAACGGTCAAAATGAAACATATCAGGCATTCACTAGTATCAAACTTTAAGGGAAGAAATCGAGATTTAAATTACAGTCTTACAAAAAAGTACATGGAAAACTATCTAAATGTATTGAAGACTAATAAATTTAAGTGTATCATTCATTAGAGAGAACAAACTACTTAAACTTAAAAGAAACCATATAACATGTAGTTGGCAAATTTTGTGAGAGTCTAATTAAGAATTTTGGGTATGGCAACTATCAATATGTTCCATCAAAATTTAAATACAAGAATTTAATCTTATACTTGAATAAAAGAAATACAAAAATTTGAGTCGATTCGATTTGCACTCAGATTTTAGGCCAATTAAACTCTAGATACGGAAATTAAAAAATATATACAAATCAGCAAAGTTTGGTTAAAAGGAATGGAAATGAAATATACACTACAATGAACAGTACGAATTTACCTAATTTTGAGTTTTCAAAACAATATTCCCCCTACGAAAATTTAAATTTGCCAAACGAAGTTTAAATATAAAATTACTATATTTTAAGTTGCTCAATCAATTTGTGGTGTTGAGTGTAAAGCTTGAACAGCTTTATACAAATTTATGTAGTTCATATTATGCAATTTAGTGTTCTAAGTGATATTTGATTATAAGAACTATTAATATTTTTAAAACCATAGTTGCATTCTTCTTGTCTGTCTCCGTATATTAAAGCGAAGTGTCGTATGCTCCACGTCGTCCTTAGAGATAGTATCAGGTCCTTCTCGTATGACTAAATCCTGAAAATCGTGCTGCGACTAGACACGGTACTCCATAGTCATGCACAATATTATCAGAAAACAGATCAAATTATTGATTAATTTCTCATAGTTGAAATTTAAAAGAAAACATTATATTACTAGATTATTTTAGAATCTTCTTTCAGATTAGATAGTACGTTAATTTTGAATATACTATTTTTAAGACTGAGTCATTTGATAAGTTGACATCGACTTCAGACAGTACAAAGCACTTTTAAAACAATAACGTTTCTGTCAATTTCTTTTTGAAACTATTATCAACATAACCTTAATACATTTTAAATAGAGCACATACTTCTGATGCTGATATTACTGGTCCATATTTTATCAGGTTATTGAAAAGTATTGAGTCTCTGGAAGTAAAAATTGAAAATATGCCGATGACCTGTCATTTGCCCGGCAACACCATAACCCCGTCGCTATAAAACTTTTGTGGTTTCTCGTATATATATATATAAAAAAAAAAAAAAAAAAAAAGCATGTAAGGCCTCTTTTGAAATTTGACTTATTTTCACTGTGCAATACCTTACGTCTGATTAGAGTAGAATCCCTCTATTCTGCCACCTTTGGGACTGGGGGTAACGAACGCAAAAAAGGGGGGTCGGATTATCAGAAAATATAGAAAAAATACTTATTTAGTTAAAATAAACAATCTCTGAACTCACAAATGATTGTATTGTTCTCTACAGTTATATCATTGCAAAAAAAAAATCTATTATTATTGTAAAGAGCAAACATACTGTATGTATAGTATTTACTAGGTAAGCCTTTAGGGAAAAAAAAACTACTTAGAAAAAAAAAAGTCATTTATAGATTTTTGTTTAGCAGATGAAATTCTAGACTGCAACGTTTCTCCATTTCTTGATCCAGAAAATGTCCATAGGTATTGAGGTTGAGTTCTGTTCGATGTTCTGATGGGCAATATCAAAAGTGTTCTTGGTGTTGGTGCGTGAAATATCCGGGTAAGGGATTCATCATCAATACCGTCCAAGTCCTCGTTCACAGTTTCTTCACCATTATTTTGCAAAACAGAAGCAAAAATCTGGTTGCCATTGAGCTCTTCACTGGTTTCACAGTCGTTTATCACATTGGGCAATCCACTCCTCGACTTCACTGGCAGCGACATTCGGCTGTACAATTTGTATATCTTTAACGGTGTTCTGCGTGTCGTTGTTTCGTTCATCTTCGATCTGGTCGCTTTAGGTCATAACTTCCGGCCAAAGCTTACGCCAAGATTTTCACAGCGTGTCAGGTTTCTGTTCCTCCCATGTCTCAGCAAGTGTATAGATAGCATCTTTGAAGTTGAGGGTTTTCATAGCTTCAAATATGTTACAACCTTCTTCGGACTTCTCTAAAATCGAGCTGATGTACTTTCTGTGATAACGCCTTTTTAACCATTCCACAACTTCCCAATCCATTGGTTGGATAAGTGATGTGACATTTGGTGTAAGGAAGATAGCTTTTAGTCCCCTATCACTAATTCTGCCTCAGATGAATGTGATGGTGCGGTATCCAACAGCAATAGAGCACAAACAGGAAGTGTTTTTTGTTTCAAGTCTTTTTTTTAACATTGAACGAACTCGTCGAGAAACCAAGATTTGAAAAGATTGCAATCCATCGAAGCAAATTTGCGATTGCGGTAATAAACCGGCATTGGAGATAAGTTTATGTTTCCTGGGCAGTGGCGGATCTAGCACGGGATGACAAAAATAATTTTAGGAATTATTTAAATATTTTTCAACATTTATAGTAAACTCATGATATACCTATCATAGTCTGGGTTCTGGCTGCCCCGTTTTTACCTTCTAGATCCTCCACTGGCCCTAGGTTTCTTAGATTTTCCAATAAGTAAGAGGGGAATCTTGTGCGTACCATCAGCGTTGCTGCAAGGAAATGGTTAGTTTATTCTTTATAAGATTCGTTCCTGTCACGATTTCATTTGACAGAAGCGAGCATTTTGTTTGACAGCATTTTATAATTTAGGTCTGTCTCGTCTATGTTAGAGACTTGGCAAGGTAACAGTTCATATTTTTCGACAATTTCTTGAAACTTCAAAAGAAACTTCTGAGCCACCTCGGCATCAGCAGATTGTTTTTCACCAGAAATTGAAACAAACCGGACGCCGTGACGGGTTTTCCAGTGATCAATCCAGCCTTCAAAGCTGCGAATTTACTTTCGGCTTCTAGTCTTTTGTGCAAAGCTATTGCATTTTCTTTTATAATGGGCTCAGATATCGGGGTTCCTTTCCTTCTTTTTTTTTGGCAGAACCACATCCAATACGTTATCAAGCAGTTCAAGATCAGGCTTTTTCAATATTGCGATTCTTAAGAGCGTTTTCACCATCTATCCTCACTATATATGATTCAACGCCTTTCCGATTTCTCCAATCTTTTTTTGTCGTAACACCTACATTACGTTCCTTGGCATTTTTTGAGTGATTCCTCTTTGTCCAGTCTTTGTAGCACTGCTAATTTATCATTTAATGAAACAGAAACGTGTTTACATTTTAATCCTGACATGTTGAAAGAACACTGTACTGTAAAGAACACTGTTGTAAAAGCAACGAACAGTAAGCACTAAGAACTGCGCAGTACACTACAGAAAACACACATAACGAAATAAACGATACAAGATTTGACGGAGTACTAAAGCGGACAAGTGGTAACGGCAAGTAAAGAATAATGCGGCGACGGCAATAAACGACAATGGGTTTCGTGAGCCACCGACGAGTCGGGACAAGTTCAGCTCGAGCATGGTCGGATCAACGGGGGTGGCGGACCAGCCGTGGCAGGACGAGAGGGTTCCTACTGTATAAGAATTGTAACACTATGTATACACGACTCCAAAAGTGCATAACCACTTGCAATTCGCCTTTTCCTGCATTAGTAGGCAACCCAAAAAGCTTCGTCGTTGGGTTGGTTGAGAATTCCAAAGGCGTTGGACCAAACCTCAATTTTGTTACAAATGTATCAGTGTGACAAACTGCAAATAAGAGAATAAAATAAATTGTTAAGAATGACGATTTTATTATTCTGAGGGAAATGGATGACACAAAAAGCTACGAAGTGATCTTGCTTAAGCAGTTGAAACAAGATGAATGGTAAGAAGTAGATATCAGAGGAAAGCAGTTCCTTTCTGTTTTCAAAAAGAAACATGTAAACAAAAAAAAGGTTACATAATGTAAAGGTTTAATATAAACGCGAAACAGCACAACAACTAACATCCACAAGAAATGGAAAGAGAGACAAACACAGACTTAGGAATACCATTAGCGTAGTACAATAGCTGGCATCCCATGCAAGATAAAGAGACGGGCCCTACTTGAAAACTCAATTGTTATAATAATAATTATAATTATAATAATTATTTATTATTATTATTGAAACTCGTTTCCTTTCCAAATCTCTGATTCTCCCTAAGAGCATGTCTGCATATACCGGTCATGTGTTCTGTTTTTGTCAATGAGCAGTCTCAAAGGCCATATGGGACGGAAATCTCCGAGAGAGAGGAACAAAAAGCTTTCTTATGATAAATTCTAGGTCAAAGGTCGAAGCACTTGTTTTTGACAGGTGCTTTTTTCTTTCTTTTTTTGGGAACAGAAAAGTTTTGGCGCTTAAGAAATACCAGTATGTAACATTGCAAATTTGCAAGTGAATTTATTTACATTGCGATTTGTGATGATAAAGTAATTGTCATTGGAGGACATTATTGTAAAAATTAAGTTGGTTTCGCAATCCATTGCAAGTCTTATGGGCCCCCTATGCCTCGCCCCCAAGATCGATATCGGAAATTTAAGATATGGATATATCGATATTGATATATTTGCGATATCGAATGTTGATGTTTCAAAATCGATATCGATATATCGACATATTGTTCAGATCTAGATCTGAGAAATGACGCTTGAAATATCCTGAAATCAATAATCAAAATCTAGATATATTCCTGCACTTCGTATCCAAGGTTGAGAGGGAAGGTGGTGAACCCGAACAAACATTTAAAAAAATTAAAATAGAAATATTTATACATCCCTCTTAATAGAAAACTATTACTATTTATCTTTTCATTCTGTTTCTGATTGTCATAAGAAATCAGTGACAGTACGCATACTTTACACAGTATAGCAATATACTCTACAATTTTTCACAACTAAGCAAGTCGGAAGATGAAATTCTTGTGATAATAAACTGGAATGTTCTACAAAATAATCATAATTCATTGTCCTTATTTCTTTCAGTAATTTGGACACAAACTCAGAACCACAAGATTAATAGAACTAGAAATGAGAGATTTAATTCTTTTTTCTCTCATAGTAAAAGACATCTGCATTTTTTTAAATATACAAGTCCCCTATCCCGGGCTAATTCCGGCTACCAGAGTTTCGACGTAATCGGTACCGGAAAGTGTAAAGATTGTCGAATCTCAAATCTCGACAGTTCGTTAAAAGAGGTTTCACAATTCATGTTGTTACGAGTATTTCTTCATTACAGAACACTTCTGATTGACTGTATTCACGGTAAACTACTGAACTTATATAATCCGCATTAAAAAGTGACAGCTAACACCTTGCACCTACGCCACCCAATATATGCCTTGTTATCCCAAAATCGTCTGTGGTAAAGTGACCCTCTCTCTCCTCTTTTCCTCTCTCCCATATTAAAATCAGCAATATGAGCACAATTCTAATTTCAAAATATACATGTATTAATGTTAATAAAGTGAAAGAATAAAAATGGGGCGAAACGAGATTCATAAGTTGATGTACAGCGAAACTTAAACATATCTCAATGAAAAATTGAAACAAATAGATATCTGTTAGACGTACGGAAGTGAGGCAGACAGAGAAAAGGAGATAGAAGAAGAAGAAAAAGTACAGATAAAAACATTGGATTTAAACGTAGTAAGAAAAGAACCTAATATTATAAAGTTCCGTTTCCAGAAATCCAACAGTAATATAGAAATAACGTTTTTTTAACCCTTTCACGTACACAAGTGAACCACATAGTATACTTTTGAAACGTTTAGTATTTATTGTAGATTTTGTGCTAAATATACATACTAATTAGTAATTTTTACAATATTTTACTATTAAATATGGAAAAATCGACGAGGACATATTTGTCCGAATGTACTTCAAAGGTACCAAATTGTACAGATTTCTGAGAACTTGTATATGTAATTTCAACTATAAATTTCGCATTTACTGCGAGTCTGCCAGCACAGAAACGAAAGAAAAGTACTCAACTGTTTACTTACGGCACTTGTATGTCTGAAAACGATTACGACCCACTATAAAACATAGAGGAACATTGCGCACTGAACACACATTGTTAGTGCGGTTTTCATTTTTTTCAAAAACAATTTGCACAATGCTTACGTTTCAGAGCTTTAATCAAGCAGTGTCCTAGTTGTTTTGGTGGAACTATACTTTCACGTCTTCTTGTGTTTACAATTTTAGATAATCCCCTTTTGCTACTAGAATACTGGTCCGTCAGTCCAAACGTAGTAAATATCACCTCTTTACATGTCCTTGTCAGCTGAAAAGATTTTCGGCATTTTTACCTGCTGTTACATAAGGTCCCATATCCTTTTTCTTCTTTTCTGCTAACATATATTGGGGAGCAGGAGAATTAAAGAAATTATCAACATACACTTCGCAACCCAAGTCCCAGATGGATCTTGTTAGTTGCAGAACAACTGATTCACTAAGACCTACCTCTGGATTACTATCATGTTTCTTCCCTTTGTACAAATCATATTCAAAGAGGTAACCAGTTTTTGGATCACACCTACACTATATTTGGAAGCCCCATTTTATAGGTATGTTTTTATATATTGCTTCATAAAATTATGACCCTTAAATTTAACCATGTATTCATCTATGGCCTGAGTCTTAGTGTGATTCATAGCATTTTGTAAACTTTTATTTAGATGAGTAATTATAGGCCTGATTTTATTAGCACAACCATATGATGCTGTTTTCTGTTTTCTGAGTTTCGTTACAAATATGTTAATGTTTTCGTATTTTTTCAAGTCGATGCGGTGGCATTACCTAAGCAACAAACGGAATAAGCAAATCAAGCTCACTCGACCAATAGTTTCTAATTGTTGGCAGAACATGATAACTCATTAGAACGTTTACTCCAAGAAAGGCTTCCAACTCAGAACTATTTATGGTAAATACCACACCGTGTTGTTGAGCGTATCTCACATTTTCTTCAACTATAAGTTCAACCAAAATATTAAAATTCATGATCGACAAGAGAACATCACAAAGTGTGGGGACACGGCGACTCTCTTCTACATCAAAAATTTGATTTTCTTCAAAATCGAAATTGTTTTCGTAGAAATGTCTATGGTTATACTGACGTTTCCACTTGAAATCAAGAAGGACATAACTTTTAGCATCTCAGGTATTTGACCACTTCTCAATTTCCTTCTCCGCTGGGGTAGGTAGACTTGTTGCTGTCACATTCGAGCTTCGACTTGAGTAAGGGATATCAGGATCTTCTATAATACGAGTAATATGTGTCACTCCTTCAATATTTTCTGTCAGGAACAATCTATCCTCTTCGTACAGGCGAAAATTATTTTTATCGTCACTATTCTCAGCATGTAAAACATGAATGATTTCCTCATCTTTCACAAGAAACTCACATAATCTTTACATCCCAGAAAGGAGATAAGAAAATTGTGAACTTGAAACATTCAAGTTCAAACTGGAGATTCTGGAGAAATCCCTATTTAAAGTAGTGTTTAGGACAAGATAAATGTTCTGAGAAGAGTGATAATTCATTTCTCAATAAATACATTGTTTCAAAAGTAAAGGACGTAACTAGCCTAAAATATTATAGCGATGTACCCTTGAAGTACATAGGGACACGGATAGATTTTCCTGTATAGTTTGTACATTCTTTCCTGAATTTGAAATGCCACATAAATTTATTAAATAATTATGAATAATTCTAAATCCACTTACTGTAGCTAGAAAATCTACTAGAAACCAGAAATAAATTCGAGATATGAGGCCAGAAGAACACCATGGAAAATTACGACTTTCAATTGTATGAAAAACTATGTAAACTTCAATGTTGCCTACACATTTCTTGCTATTTATGAGTTTCGTCATTGGTAATTACAAAAATGTTACTAGGAATGATCATTTAAGTATTATAAGAGACCTATAATAAAAATTATAAATGGGACAAATTGGTCCCATGTACGTGAAAGGGATTAAAAAAAGTTGGTCAGAATAAATACGTAGAGGATGCTTGAAAATTTCATTAAGTCACTTTAAAAATGAATACCAAACATGGTGACCAAATCTAGTATTCTTCCCCAATCCTTTCTTCCTTCCCTTTCCCCGGATAGTGTGTTCGCCGAGGAACGTCATCTCTCTAAACGTGACGGGCTAAATGGCCTTTGATGCCGAAATCCCAGAAATCTAAAATCCTAAGCAATTTTCAGTGATACTGAAAAGTTCCGAGACACATCTTAGGATCATGCCAAAAGTTTAACAAACATCCTGTCTTTCCGCGTGGTTCTCTTCCGAATTTGATAGTGTTCACTAAACGTACTGATCTGAAATACATTATAATAATCCTATGAAATGAAATGAAATGAAATCTTTGAGTTTTATGTCTCACGGCTATGACGGTTAGGCTAAAGGAAACGGCGATGATGAGTAATGAATGAAATGGTGGAGTGAAGAAAGTGGGAGGAAACGGGAGAACCCGAGGAAACCCATGCACACGATGTTTGTCCACCACAAAGTCCACCTGGTGGGGGCTGGGATCGAACCCGGGCCCGCAAGCACCAGAGGTGAACGCTCTACCACTGAGCTATAATAATCCTAGTAGGTAGCGTTGGTCATACCTTCCATTCCAGACTACTAATACAAACTGAACAAAAAAAGAAAAGAAAATATAGAAAAAAGACAGAAAAATTGAATGAGTCACAATTTACTGCTAAATTTCTATCAGAAAGAGCCTACATTAGAAGTCCCAATTGTATCATAATGAAAACACACAAACGTTTAAAAGGAAAATTGGTTGTATGTTCCTTAGAGACTTAGCAAATCTTGCATATTTCGCATTTCATACGTGGATAAAGCAAATTGAAGAATTATAGGATGGAAACGAATTTTGTGTCAAATTAATATAAATAAAGTCTCTCCTGAAATAACCCAAAAAGAGGACATTTTGTAGTCATTTCTGAACATTCGTCTGTTCCGAACATCCACCCTCGATTCCATCTATTGCGGATATAACGTATTCGCAATGATAGAATGAACACGCTACAGCTGAAACGGGTCATCGCAGTGACACGGTGATTCGGTCGAGACTCGGTAACCCACAGGAAGAAAAGGACCCTTTACTTTACTTATTTTCTTGAGTGTGTCTTTGAGTGTGCGTGTGTGTGTGTGTGAGAGAGAGAGAGAGAGAAGAGAAAGATGCAGTACATGGTAAGGAAACGTGAAGAAAGGTGGATAGAGAGAGAAAGAGAGACGAATATAGATATGAAAACTACTTATCATTACTCTGTAGATATGATGAAGACTGCATACTGTTTATCCGGATTCTAACTTCTAACTTCTCCAAACTTCTCCAAACAACGTTGGTAGCGAATGTTTTATGAAAAAAGTGCCTAATGGGGATTTTAACCGCGATTTTCCGTTTGCAAGTCTAGGACGGTACCAATACACCAACGGTTACTCTACTCGAAACATATTTAACAAGTAGTATGGTGTTTCTTTCTAAGAACAATAACATGAAAAGTGGATATTACCAGTGACGAAGCGTACTATGAGGCTCTGAGGCCGGGCCTACCCTGTTTTCTACTGTATATTTTCTTTATTTTTGGTTCTTTATAAAATAATGTCAATACTTCAACATTTCGTTTGTTTTGGGTAACAAAATAGTAGGTTGGAAACACTTGAGACCCTCCCGTTTGAGCCTCAACAGCTTGCTAGACAGGCTTACGGGCCATGCTACTCAGAGAGCGAAGCTATTATCGCTGGGGATTGTACGCATTGTTGGGAAGGTGCGAAGGCTCGCCTCTGGGAGTTTAGTTTTAGCGTTGAAGATATCTTTCAATGTTAATATGTTAGAAAATGATTTCCTTAGTACAGAGTAAAACGTTTCTATGTAGAATTATGTATTTTTATTAGTGATAACCTTTTTTAATTTAGGTATATACTCTCAGGAGTTATTCAGAGTAGCTGTTTTCTTTTCCTACATGGCCCTGGTTCATAATAGCTTGTAGAATATACGTCTGATACATGAAACATGTTTATAAATTTACCAAACGCTACACTACAATATAAAATAATAATATTTGTCTGTAATTTTAGTAGTTTTCCATTTCATAGAATCAGTGGGGTATTTATAATTTTGTTTCGGTTGCTTTGCTTGTTTTGGGAGGGGCTTCGCTAACTATTCCTGGAAATGTGGAAATTCTGCAATATATATATATATATATATATATATATATATATACGAGGCCTGTCTAAAAAGTATCCGACCTTAATTTTTTCCACTCAAAGTAGTGATTCTCAGGCGGCGCCACCGTGCACGGTGGAAGGAGGAACCTTAATGCGCATGCTTGAATTTTTTCACCGCGTTCGCGTGTGCAGTCGTGAGCTGGTGGTCGCGAAGTGAGGTGCTGTTGGTAGTGTTCGTCGGATTTAGTGTTTCTCGCAAGATGACTGAACGAATTGAGCAAAGATACTGCATCAAATTCTGTCAAAGGCTGGGTGATTCTCAAAGTCAAACAATTCGTAAGATTCAGCAGGTGTTTGGAGAAGATGCGATGGGTGTAACACAAATTAAACAATGGTTCAACCGATTCAAAGATGGCCGCACATCAGTCGAGAGTGAGCAGCGTAGCGGCAGGCCCCAAACTGCTCGGAATGCAGCTGTTGTTGAGCGGGTGCGAAATTTGGTGATGGCAGATCGCCGTTTGACAGTGCGGGAGATTGCAGAAGATGTTGGAGTGAGTAAAGATTCTGCACATGCAATTTTGCGTGACGATTTGAACATGAAACGAGTGGCTGCTAAATTTGTACCCAAGTTGTTGTCTCAGAAACAAAAAGACACCCGTTTTGACGTTGCACAGGACCTTCTGGACACCACCAACACTGATCCTGGGTATCTGAATTCCGTGATAACTGGAGATGAGTCATGGGTGTACGGGTACGACCCAGAAACAAAACAACAATCGTCTCAATGGAAGCATCCCGATTCTCCAAGGCCGAAGAAAGCGCGGCAGGTGCGAAGCAAAATCAAGGTGTTGCTGACTGTTTTCTTCGATGCCCGTGGAATTGTGCATCACGAGTACGCACCGGAAGGACAAACAGTGACAAAGGAGTACTATCAAGATGTTCTCAGGCGACTCCATGACGCAGTCCGGCGCAAAAGACCAGACATGTGGACAGCGGAGAACTGGCACGTCCATCATGACAACGCCCCAGCACATTCATCCCAATTGATCCACACGTTCTTAGCCAAACATGGAATTATAACCGTTCGCCAACCTCCCTACTCTCCAGACCTGGCTCCTTGTGACTTCTGGTTGTTTCCAAAATTGAAGACGCCTCTGAAGGGATCCCGTTTTGAGAGTAGAGAAGACATAATGCGGAACACGACGACGGAGCTGAACAACATTCCAAAAGAAGACTTCCAGCGGTGTTTCCAGCAGTGGAAGGATCGGTGGGCTAAGTGTGTGGAAGCACAAGGGGCCTACTTTGAAGGGGATTAGGGTCCCAAATCTGTCAGGTATTCGCATCTATTTTTCTGGCCATAGGTCAGATACTTTTTAGACAGCCCTCGTATATATATATATATATATATATGACAATAAAAAATTGCGATAAAATTTCGTTGAGCGCTTACGCCCGGAAGCCACCCCCTTAAATATGTCACTGCATAGAATACAATATTAAATATCTTGCGTTGATTCAAATGAAGTTCCTTCTGAGCATTTATAGTGAAGTCATCATCACGTGATGCATTAATTAAATGCAGTATTGTACTTACTTTAAAGTGGGAGATACAAGTAACAAACGCTCATCCAAGAAATTTGACAGTTAACAGTAAGAACTCACTTACCTTTTCTGTCCCTCCATTTTCATATATGCAGGAAATGAAAACAGCAAGTGAGGAGAAAATTCCCCTCTTCCCCCCTGGAAATCCCAGACAGAAGAAAGTATGAACTGCACTTCAAAATATTTGTAGTGGAGATAAATGGGAATATTCCATTAATACGAATTGCGTGTTTTCCTCATGTAAATATTTGTTGAGAAATAATAGGGGAAGGCGTTGTACCTGTGAACACCTTTAGAGTCTTCGAAATTTTGGTGCTAATATTCAGCACTTTTTCCCCTATTTTTGTCGTACATTTGAAGTGTCATCTCTTTGCTATCAGATAGGATGATTTTTAATCGTGTTACATAATTACAATAGCATTTATAAGATAAGAACAAATCCGTTTTGTTCACAGGTACATTATAGTTGTGTACCATTGAACAGACCCTCTTGTACCTTTGAACAGTGATAATTACAATGTTTCTGCGGCAATAATATAAAAAGAAGCCACAAATATTAATAGTTATAAATTGTAATAAAAGGTTTAGCTATAAAAAGCTCCCCAGAATTAAAATTTTATCAATTAAATTAAAAATTGAAGAGAAGTTCTAACAAAAACTTGTGAACAATGAAGTTGAGCACATACAACTCTTAACATTATGTTATATAATAAGCGAATATATAGAAACTACTTAAAATTATAATTAATAACTTTATATCCTAACCTAACCTATAAAATATATCAATTGTTTTAACTACTTACATTGTGTAGCTTTAAACAGTATTATTTATCGTTCAAAGGTACACGATGCATTAATGTTCATAGGTACAAGAGGGTCACCATTACGAAAAAAAGTTCTCTACTAGCTTAAATATTCAACAGAAGTTAAAACTAAAAATATTACTGTTTTCACCAATGATTCCACCCCAAGTTTGGACAAATAAATATCACAAGTTGCGAAAACCGAAGAGCACAAAACTCAAAAGGTAACTACAAAAAATCTTCGTTTTGGGGGTGAAAAAATTAAAAGGAACATTACTCGACACAACACTCAGTAAACAACAACCAAACGCGTTTGTAGTGCCTTTTTTCATTTAATCTTTCAAATGAATTTTAATCACTGCACCTAGATAGCTCTGAATTCGAGAAAAGCACAGGTGTTCAAAGGTACATTGTTTCAAAGGTACAACGCCTTCCCCTAATAATAATAATAATAATAATAATAATAATAATAATAATAATAATAATAATAATAATAATAATAATAGTAATAATAATAATAATAATAATAATAATAATAATCATATAAACTACTTTCCGTCTACTTTTACTTTTATAATAATATTTATTCTTGTTAAACAAAAAGACTACTATATATACATGCACATAAATTTAACTCTAAGGAGTGTTAGAAATACAGCTATGAAAGTTCTTTAAAATAAATGGATCTGGTATTCTTTATTTTTTTTTAACTCAATAAGAAAAATAGAATTCTGGCTATATTTTGAACATTTTATGATATATTAAATATAATTCCTGCTCGTAATTTATCGGGCCTACTCTGCTTGTGGGATTATGCTTCGCCACTGGATACTACAGACCAATTAATCGTTTCAAATTGTCCTAGTAGCCCCCATAGTTATTTTTTGCCATTTCCGTTTACTCTTCCGTTTCCAGAAAATCCACGCAAGTGTTGTTTATCCAACATAAAGTCCGTATGGCAATAGATGGGATCGATCCTATGTATACATAAAGTCGGGACCAGTACTACACGTGATATTGTCGAATAACTCAAGCTTGTGTGCAGCGTTAAAAATATTTTCTTACGTCTTGTGCGCGTGGACATAGGTTCAAGTCCGTTGGGGACTATAGAACACAGTGGCTTTTAACATACTTTAGCCAAAAGTCTAAGTCCCATCGTTAGGAGCTCAGATTTTTAATAGCAACCATGCAGCTTGCGTAAAACTTTTCTTTGTTTGTATAGCTTGCCTAAAGCTTTAAAAGATTTTTAATAGCAACCATCCAGCTTGCGTAAAACTTTTCTTTGTTTGTAAAGCTTGCCTAAATCTTTAAAATATTTTTAATAGTAACCATGCAGCTTGCGTAAAACTTTTCTTTGTTTGTATAGCTTGCCTAAAGCTTTAAAATATTTTTAATAGCAACCATGCAGCTTGCGTAAAACTTTTCTTTGTTTGTTTGCCTAAAGCTTTAAAAGATTTTTAATAGCAACCATCCAGCTTGCGTAAAACTGTTCTTTGTTTGTATAGCTTGCCTAAAGCTTTAAAAGATTTTTAATAGTAACCATCCAGCTTGTGTAAACCTTGTGTTTATTTGTAAAGCTTGCCTAAAGCTTTAAAAGATTTTTAATAGCAACCATCCAGCTTGCGTAAAACTGTTCTTTGTTTGTATAGCTTGCCTAAAGCTTTAAAAGATTTTTAATAGCAACAATGCAGCTTGCGTAAAACTTTTCTTTGTTTGTATAGCTTGACTAAAGCTTTAAAAGATTTTTAATAGCAACCATCCAGCTTGTTAAACCGTTTCTTTGTTTGTAAAGCTTGACTAAAGCTTTAAAAGATTTTTAATAGCAACCATCCAACTTGCGTAAACCTTCTGTTTGTTTGTGAAGCTTGCCTAAAGCTTTAAAAGATTTTTAATAGCAACCATCCAGCTTGCGTAAAACTGTTCTTTGTTTGTATAGCTTGCCTAAAGCTTTAAAAGATTTTTAATAGCAACAATACAGCTTGCGTAAAACTTTTCTTTGTTTGTATAGCTTGACTAAAGCTTTACAATATTTTTAATAGCAACCATCCAGCTTGCGTAAACCTTTTGTTTGTTTGTAAAGCTTGACTAAAGCTTTAAAATATTTTTAATAGCAACCATCCAGCTTGCGTAAACCTTTTGTTTGTTTGTAAAGCTTGACTAAAGCTTTAAAATATTTTTAATAGCAACCATCCAGCTTGCGTAAACCTTTTGTTTGTTTGTAAAGCTTGACTAAAGCTTTAAAATATTTTTAATAGCAACCATCCAGCTTGTGTAAACCTTTTGTTTGTTTGTAAAGCTTGACTAAAGCTTTAAAATATTTTTAATAGCAACCATCCTGCTTGCGTAAAACTTTTCTTTGTTTATATAGCTTGCCTAAAGCTTTAAAATATTTTTAATAGCAACCATGCAGCTTGCGTAAAACTTTTCTTTGTTTGCATAGCTTGCCTAAAGCTTTACAAAATTCTAACCTTTCTTTGCTCACGTAGAGCACTAAAAATTTTAATCCATACTCAGTCAACTTGCCTTAAGCTTTATAAAAATATTTCTTTAACCTGCCGGGGCTTTAAAACCCCTACTTACCTTAACTCTTTAGAAAATTTTATATTGGTCTTATGACCACAAATTATAGTAACTCTGTGTTATATTTTTATAACAAAAGCTATTTTAATAAACATGTTGTGGGGGAAAACCGAATTCCGTGTATAAATTGCTGTACCTTCTATCTTTTTAAAGTAATTTTACAGTAATCTTTGGAGCAAGACCATTAATCAACAGATACCGTGTTAGTAGTTATCTGCCTTCGTTGTATGAATGTTTATACTTAACTTACGTATGAATGCACCAGTTTTGATGGGTTTTGCTTCAAACAGTATGGTTTCGTGGTAGTCTCATGTAAATTAAATTAGGACCTGATATTAGTCTTCGGAGGTAGACCATGAAACCCTCAAGAGGTAATCTTAATACCACAAATTGAGTGTAGGTACGTTCATACGTATAATTTTGTATCGCGAAGACCAAGTTCGTGAACAAATATTTCTTTACGCATATTTTGTAGACTGTCCCATTATTTATATTTTTACTTTTAGTTTAAGTACAGTAGTACTTAAGACTACTTGGGTAACTAAAACGTGGAAAAATATGTAAAACTAGCTGTTATGTCCGTTCTTCGCACAGGTCAGATAAAATATCTACGTAAAAAACTGAAAAACGAAAGAACAATTAAGAAACATTTCTGAAATTAAATCTATTTTGTTTGAATGTATATCCGACAACGTAGACATGTCTTCATTCGAACTTTGAAAAAAAAAAAAAAAAACGCCTCTGGCCCCAGCCGATGGGGGGTATATTTTTAAATCAACGTCTGTGGGCGTATCACCATTCATCTCAGCGAGAGCGAAAACTATGGATTTGACACTGATATCGGTAATTTTGGATTATTTTTACATGCCTCGGTACCGTTTCCCCGCAGATGACACCCTGCCCACAGCCGAATGGGATGAATTTGGAAGTTAATGTGATCGGAGTTTCACCATTGATCTCAGCGACCGCGAAAACTGAATTCGACACTAATATCGGTCATTTTCTACTACTTTTACATGTCCCGGTAAATGCCCCCCGAGACCCTCTGGTTCGAATTTTTTTTTTTTTTAAAAAAAAAGAATGCTTCGTCTTGGTCTGGGCCGTGGACCAAGGTAATCGTGACCAAAATTTGGTAACTTTCGGTTCACTCATCTGGTCCCCAGATCGCACACAGACACACAAAGAAAACACGTCTGTGAAGTTGTCCCGCCCACTTGACGAATTTTTCTTTTTCTTATCTACATCGTTAGTTTAGGTTAATTTTGCTAAAACTATCGTTAGTTTCGAAAAAATAAAACTTTTATTCAAAAAATAAATGGGCAGGCCAACTTCACGGTTCTCCACCCACAAACGAATTTCAAAAGTTTTTCATATCACATCGTTAGTTTATCGTTAGTTTACGTTAGTTTCGCAAAAATAACGATTTTATTCTAGAAATAAAGTTTCCCGCCAACTGTGATTTAGCACGCCCATATTGAATTCTTATGAAATTCCAACTCATATCGTTAGTTTATCGTTAGTTTACGTTAGTTTTGCTAAAATTAACGTTTGTTTTGCAAAAATAACGATTTTATTCGAGAAATGAAGGTTCCCGTCAAATGTAAAGTTAGCCCACCCATAAAGAATTATCATAAATTTCCATCTCACATCGTTAGTTTACGTTACTTTTACTAAAACTATCGTTAATTACGCAAAACTAACGATTTTATTCGAGAAATAAATGGGCAGGCCACTTATTCCACCTAAAACGCAGACATACAAGGATTATGTAAAAAAAGAAAAGAAAAGAAAAGAAAAGAAAAAAAGAAAAGCCAGATTTTTTACGCTTGTTTAAAACAGTGATGAAGTGTTACATGTGCAGAAGCATGCCCTAGTATTCTGTACTTGCAACAGAGACAGAATAGTCCGCATGGAGCTGCGTATGCGTTAGTAGCAATAGCGTGAAATGGTTGCCGTAATACAAAATACCGCCAAATGTGATATAATATCTGGCATATGATTTCTGAGCGCCAAAGGACAGAATGCAGCTGGCATCCATGGAGAGTTGTGTGCCATTTATGGACTTACAGTGATAAGTGAAGGGAAAGTCAGGCAATGGCGAGAGCTTCTGGAAGGGAGTTCAAATGTTCATGACATTGAGCAAAGCGGAAGACCTAGTGTTCAGATAGAGAATCTGGTGGAACATGTTAAAGAGAAAGTGCAATCCAATTTCAGCCTCGCAATAACCGAACTCACAAAAGAGTTTCCAGAAGAGTTTCCAGTTACTATACTCTGGAAATCTTCCGATCCATGACAACACCCGTCCACACAGAGCTGCTTATACTGTTGAGACAATTCAAAGATTTCGATGGAAAGCATTCAGTCATCCCCCTTACAGCCCCGACCTTCTCTCCAGCGATTTCTTTCTTTTTCTTCACCTGAAAAAGTAGCTTGCACCGAAGCGCTTCAACGACAGTGAAGTGTTCAAGACATCAGTTCTGGTTTGGCTGCCTCTCAGGAGGCAGATTTTTACACAGAGGGTAAATGGAAGTTTGTGCCACCTACTTCAAATCTCTGGAGGTTTATGGCGACTATGTCAAAAAATAGTCAAGGTATGTACTTGTATATCAATCACAATAAATTTCCTTTCCTATCATTTTCTCATATTTTTAAGTATTGCTTTTTGACATGCACCTCGTATATATTTAATTTATTTATACCATTAATACTAGGCCCGGTGCCACTTCACAGAATAATTCCTTTCAGTAGTGTTTACCATATTTTTTTTGATTTCTTATCACAATTGTTTTTTTTTTTTTCAAAACTCAGAAGTGTAAAAACTTAAATCATTTCATATTAACAATTTAGTTTAGAATAAAGAAATTCAAACTTCTGCTGTTAAGCGAATTACGCTGGGTTTAATTTTCGGAGTTCATTTTTTATTTTTATTTTCAAGGTCATCATCACCATTTAGCTATAAAATCTACCCTTGTTTTGACTGTAGCTAAACCATCACGACGTATTAAGTTTTTATTTTTTTTAAAAGGAATCGGGCCAACTTCACATTCCCTGCTCCAATTGATAAACACACATGAGCAATGGCATTACTTTCAATTATAAAAACGAACAGTTGTACTAGGACATGATGAAACAAAATAATTTTTCTTTTTTTGCTCATACTCACCTTCACTATCGCGCCCCTTTCCGCGCGGGCCTTCTTGTATCTCCCTACACCAACGCAAAATACTTGCAATACTACCTTGGTAGTGACCACCGATATCTACATGTTGCTTGGTAATCTTAGCACAACTACACTAAACGTTTTATCTGTTAAGCTGTAATGGATAGGTCTCAAAAATGATGTATTTCCTCTAGTACTTTCGGCATAATTTGTTTCCGATGAGTTCCAGAGATATGAAATACGTATGGAATTTACAGTAGCCATGTTACAAATTGACTTAGAGAGAGAACTGAAATCCTTGTTCAAATTCTTGAAATAAGGAACGTTACAAAGCAAATGGATCAAAGATAAAGAAGGGACGGACATAGATTTACATCAAAACAAAGTGAAATTATGTTTTCTTTATCATCCTACGTTTTCTTCATGTGTTTAAAGTATTGTTTAGAACTGAAATATAAGTTTTGAAACGTTATATACCTACTTTGATGGAGAGTGGAAATGATAAAACTAATTGAATCATCCATAATTCCAGCTGTTGAAAAATACTTCTAAGCGAATACTTTTCAACGTTCATGAAGACGAACTGGAGCACGTAATGTCAAGGTAAGAAAATCAATCGAAAACAAAGGGACTTATGCAGAATAGTTTTGAAGTATGATTAGCTTCATACTAAACTCTTTATTATGACACTAATCATGCAGCAGAACGACTCTGCATAAGGCCCTAAAAGTTTATATTGGAAGGCTAGTTGAATTCTTCATCTAACGAGAATATAACCTAGTAACCTAGTCCTTGCATTATTTTTGTAAGGTGCTATAGAGAAACGAGGATATAAAACCTTAAGGGCCTTATGCAGAGTCGTTCTGACGTGTGATTAGTGCCATACTAAAGAGTTCGACTAACATATGTTTCCTGCAGTAGTCAGCCCTTTAATGTGATGCTAATTATACGTCGAAACGACTCTGCATAAGGTTCTAAAAGTCAATGCAAATATATGTATTGAAAAAGACGTGCACTTCTAAAATATTAAGCATATTTTTGGATTTGGGGGCCAGGATTTTTTGAGATTTTTAAAAATTTCTTGATATATTTTCTGTATATTTTATTGGTTCAGGCTAGGTTAGATTACCGGTATATTATATTAGATTAGGTTAGGTCAGGTGAACTTTGTTCCAAAACTATCCCAATATTATAATAATTATGTTTTTCCTTGAAGTATGTACGCAGGTATATCGTGAAAACGGAAATTAACTGCATGTTCTCCCGGATTCCATGAAGTCACCGAAATCAAGAATATCGTATCATAGTAATTCTTGGATGAATGACCATAGAGATTGACCGAGCGACTTGAGTACAAGGGAGAGCTGCTTGGTTTTTGAAAAAAAAGTAATTGACTATATTTAAATAAATCAGCAGCTATGAAAAAGACGAGAGTCGGGATATGATGATCATATATCCCGAAGATACTTGGTTAGTGTAAGACTTTATGAGGCCCTTACCAAGAAGTTTCGTGCAGTGTAGTTTGTGCCGTAAAGATTGAAACTTCATCAAATACCCATAAATGTGCTTATATTCAAGCATTTAACAGCAATAACAGTAAGCTGAAAATTGGAATCACTGATCTAAACTATTACATCACAAGACGATTATTTCCAACAGCTACTCTTTACTTAACTGAGTACAAGATATAATGTTGTCCATTCAGAAATGTTGTCCATCTTAGTGTGTTGACGACCATCTCAAAACAAGATCGATATTTGTGCCCAAACCCAAATCTTCGATTCCAAAATGGAAACATCCCATAGCTTTTATGTGTTGGTTGCATTGCCAAAACTTTGCCACATCCTCTGCTCTAAAATTTCTGCTAACGTGTGTTAAAAACTCAATTAAGTTACTAGATATTGCAGTAGCACAAAGAGATTGAAAAAAGTTGTGTTCAACAGCCTGGATAAGCACTGTCTCTAAACCAGATGTGCTCTCGAGAAATAGTTGTGCTAATTTATTTGTTGTTGGAGTACAGATCCTTGCTTTTCTTAGTTTTGCGTGTGGTATCATTTCATCCATGTTACCCCAAATTAGGTTATGGTTAACGGGATCAAATATTTCCAGTTCTTCCAAATTAGGACAATGTTTTAAGTAAAACCACAAGTCATACGATGGTAAACCATCACCCAGGTACAATTTTCTTAAATTAATTCCAACGTCACTTAGATACTGTTGAAACTTTGATACCATTACGTCTTCAATACCAACGAAAAACTGTATATTTAGTTCATTAATATTGGGGAAAATAGATTTGATAAAATCCAAATACTGCGGTGACAGATATAAGATCTGTATAGACTTAAGACCAAAGTTTGGATACTGAAAGTTTTCACCACTTTCTTTGTAAAATTTGTATAAATGCGTTATATCTATGCAACTAGTCAGTTCTTCCAGATTTGTCAAAAGAATCAATAGCATAAGGAAACATTCAGGTGATATGTTATGTCCATTAAAACCAAGTGTCTTTAGTGTTAAACAAACACTTGATTGGTGCTTTTGAATATTATACGTTATGTCATCATTTACATATTTTTTCAAACCATACTCGGACACATTTATAATGTGTAATATGTAATCTTTCATTGAAAATTCATCTTGCATGTCTTGTATCTCAACTAAGGTGTCCTTAGGATGGTCCCAGACCCGAGTTAGATAGCAGATGCCGTTGTCATCTACGCATGACTTCGATACATTCAAATACTGAAGATGTTGACAAGTTCTTCCAATTATCCACAAGACATGATTTGTGGCAGCGTAATTCAAGTCGAGATATGTCAAAGAGTTGTTTCTTTCCACTATGGTCTGAAACAACGAAATTACTCTCTCTTGTAACTTCTTAGTCAGTTGTCCGCGCGGCCATCCATTACGATTATTTTCTGACACATCTTTTGCTATTATATAAGGAAGATTGATGCAATGTACATTTTCTAATTGTAAATCAACCAACAACTGCAGAAGTTCTTCGCAGTCTTCTGGAGATATATAGTTGTTAAATTTGTAAGGAAAGTGTATCTTGCCCATATTTGGTGACAGAAGTAAGAAAGCTACATAGAGCAATCCATGATTTGGAATTGGTGGAGGGAAATCACCTAAAGATCGTATTTTTTCCAAGTGCGACTCATACTGCAATTTGGTGGTAGTTTCAAATATCTCTTCGAGCACACTTCTTGGTAGCTGTTGAAGGTGATTTCTCACATTGAGTAGCTCAGGTTTCACTTTCCCAGTTTTCAAAGGTTCATATTGGTTAATTACACTTACCAGTTTTTTTGAAATTTGAGTGATAATGGATTTTACTAAGCTCGTGGGCTTTTTGTAAGTAATATCGTACTCATCCATGTCATACAAGGCTACAAATTTTAAATTTCTGTGTTTATCAAATATTTCTTTGTTATTTTACTATGCGGAATATATTTCCATTACTATTGATTTGAATGCCATCAATAAACGAACATTTTAAATCGTTGTTATCTTTTCTTTTCTTCTTTCTTAGCTTCAATTGAAGCTTTATAACTTCAGATGCAAACCCAGGTTCCAGTGACCTACATCACTTACAAAGTACCAGTAACTTGTAACGCCACCATCCCAAAATTCATTGTTTTATATCTCATCGTTTTGCACCCATTTTGCACCGTTTTTTTTTTTTACCTTGATTTAAAAATTTTGTATCCTCGTCATCACTGAGAAATTCAAAATTCAAAATGGCGTTCCAAGTTAATGGTATTTCAGCCACTAATTCATTTCCAAGATTTAACAATACCATCACCATCTAGTAGTTTTGCACCGTTTTGCAATTACCCTCTTTCAAAAAATTTGTACCATCACCCTAACCAAGAAAATAACATATCAAAATTCAAAATTCGAAATTTGCCACAAAAGCAAAATTTAAGTTTCAACCTGCCATAAGATAGAGTACGTTTTGCACCTTCCGAAAATACCAATATTTCATTTTGTATTCCCACAGTTACCGAGAAATTTAAAATTCAAAATGCCGAATTACCATTAACTTGGAACGCCACTATTTTGTACTGAAGAATTAAGAACACCAGCGTCTTCTACGAGTTTTGCACCCTCAGAAAATGTTGATATTTTATTTTGTACCCTCGCCGTTAATGAGAAATTCCGAATTCAAAATGCTGAATTACGATTAACTTGGAACACCACTATTTTGTACTCAAGAATTAAGAACACCAGCGTCTTCTACGAGTTTTGCACCCTCAGAAAATGTTGATATTTCATTTTGTACCCTCACAGCTAATGAGAAATGTTAAATTCAAAATACAGAATTAGCATTAGCTTGGAACGCTAAAAATACGTGTTGAATAATTAAGAACACCAGCGTTTTCTACGAGTTTTGCACTTTCAGAAAATGTCGACATTTCGTTATGTACCCTCATAGTTGAGAAATTTCAAATTCAAAATACACAAATATCATTAGCTTGGAACGCCAAAAATTCATGTCGAATAATTAAGAACGCCAGCGTTTTCTACGAGTTTTGCACCCTCAGAAAATGTCAATATTTCGTTTTGTACCCTCCCAGTTCATGAGAAATTCGAAATTCAAAATGCGGAATTAACATTAACTTAGAACTCTACCAACTCATATTGAAGAATTAACAAGATCAGCGTCTTCTATGATTTTTACACCCTTAGAAGATGTCGCTATTTCATTTTATACCTTCACAGAAATTCAAAATTGAAAATTTCGAATTATCATTAACTTGGAATGCAACGAACAGATTTTGAAGATATAATAACAGCGGCGTTTCCAATGGTTTCTGCTCCGTCAGAATATGCTAACATTTTGTTTTGTATCTTCATAGTTAACGACTAATCACAATTAAACATGCCAAAAGTAATGGTAAGTCTACAGAAAAATCTCATATTTCAGCAATAGGATAGTTTAGTAGTGAATAATAAGTTAAACTGTGCTAATAAGTAGTGCTTGGGGTACCTGATTCGATCCCAGCTCGCTCCAAGTGAACTTTGTGGTAGACAAACACCGTGTGCGTGAATTTCTTGGGGTTCTCCCGTTTCCGTCCACTTTCTTCATTCCACCATTTCATTCATTATTTCTTCATCATTGTCTCCTTTAACCTAACCGACATAACGTGGGACGTAAAAGTCAAATATTTCATTTCATTTTTTTGCTAATAGATAATCGTAGAAACCTCCGAAAATATTTAATAATATGATACTTGAATATAAACTGTTTAAATGTGACTAAGTATACTGACGATGTACATTATTTCTATATTAGTAGTAAATAATTACATTAATGTGGAAATTTATAGTCAGAAATGGGAGGGGTAAAGTAATGAAACGATATAGGAAACATAATCAAAATGCTGATCATATATTATTATTTTTGTACAAATACATTACATTAACATTCCATACTGAGCAATAGTAAATAAAATAACACATAACAACTTTATTTTGGGTAACATTTGAACAAATTGCGAACAACATTCAATAGCCCTTGATTTGTTGCAGATAGTAAAACAAAGGAATTTTAGCCTCTACTCAAGAATGAAAATAGTGTATTTGTGTTCCTACTTCCATTGTAAAATAAGATAAAAAAGGTGAGGAGAAAATTGCTGGAGAATTAAAAACTGGAAATGAGGCTAAAAAAAAGTAAAATTATTGAAAAGGGAGCTAGTGTGTTAACCTGACTAAAAAGTATGCAAAAGTGCAATACTATGTCTTCATTTTGCTTCACTTTCAGACACAAAACGCATACCTTGAACTCTTGCTATGGAAATATGCATACTCTTTGGTAAGGTTTGCATCTTAAAATAACTCATCACTTTGTGTTAATATTTTTATTGAAACAATAACCCCTGTTTATTACATGGGTATATGAAAACCATAGCCGATCACAACACCTACAAAATCAAAATTATACTCAAAGCTCTTAGCGCCCTTAATACACATCGAAGAGAGGTTAGGGTGACTATTATGTAATAAATTTGCTTCTAAAAGCTATTTTTTATAACCGAAAAAATAAAGACAAGTAAACTTTTGTTCAAAGCCACGCATTGTCGCATTTACCGTAATTATTTGTTTGTTCTTAACAGCCTAATTGTTAGTTCTAATTAACTATGAGGGTACAAAATTGAATATCCAAATTAATTGAGGGTGAAAAACTCGTAGAAGACGCTGATGTTCTTAATTCTTCAGTACAAAATAGTGGCGTTCCAAGTTAATGGTACTTCGGCATTTTGAATTAGGAATTTCTCATTAACGGTGAGGGTACAAAATAAAATATCGACATTTTTTGAGGGTGCAAAACTTGCAGAAGACGCTGGTGTTCGTAATTCTTCAGTACAAAATAGTGGCGTTCCAAGTTAATGGTAATTCGGCATTTTGAATTTTAAATTTCTCGGTAACTGTGGGGGTACAAAATGAAATATTTGTATTTTCGGAAGGTGCAAAACGTACTCTATCTTATGGCAGGTTGAAACTTAAATTTTGCTTTTGTGGCAAATTTCGAATTTTGAATTTTGATATGTTATTTTCTCGGTTAGGGTGATGGTACAAAATTTTTGAAAGAGGGTGCAAAACGGTGCAAAACTACTAGATGGTGATGGTATTGTTAAATCTTGGAAATGAGTTAGTGGCTGAAATACCATTAACTTGGATCACCATTTTGAATTTTGAATTTCTCAGTAATGGCGAGGATACAAAATTTTTAAATCAAGGTACAAAACGTTGCAAAATGGGTGCAAAACGATGAGATATAAAACAATGAATTTTGGGATGGTGGCGTTCCAAGTTAATGGAGCTCACTTACAAGGAAGGGTCACTAAGTTGCTCCGCTGAGATCCGAACGAGACAATTGTGTTTGAATTTGAGATATTATAACTACACGAATACCAAAGTTATACGTGCCACCGGGCGGAACGTCGTGAGTTACAACATATTTTGTAATGTAAAAGCTACAAAGCTGGTTGAATAGTTTGAACCGGGTAATTTGTTCGGAAACGGTTGGGTAAATGGTAATCTCGGCAAATACGTATCCTATCATTTTCAAGAACACACTTTTCTGGGGTAAAAATGTTTGCCGCAGGGTCCCAGACGGGGTCCAACTCAAAATTTCCAAATAGCAAGGGGGGTTAAATAGCACATCGTTTGAAAGCTGTTGTAAAATCAAAGAGAATGGAGCAAGTCTCGTCTCTACGACAACCCTGGGCAAAATGGTGGCGAGTCAAGAAAGGTCCATGGTTACCCCTGTAAATCGGAAACGATGAGACAAATGTGAAAACAGGAAAGGGAGTATGGCATTATTTTTAAAGTACAACGATTTAAGTTAAAATGTCTTGTGCCGGGGCCCTCACAGGATCCCAGGTGGGGGCCAACTAAAAGTTTCAAATGGTAAGAGAGATTAAGTAGCACATCGTTTGAAAGCTGTTGTTAAATGAAAGAAGATGGGGCAAGTCTCGACTTTCTACGACAACCCTGTGCAAAATTGCGGTGGGTCAAAATGTAAACAAAAGCTTAATTGAAAATATATGGCCACCTTGAATCCAAGATGGCAGCTTAAAACCTGTGTCATTCATACCAGTACAAATCTAAATCTCTATTTTTCTCTATTATGTATTTAGGAACAATAGGAAGACTAAAGAACAATTGAATTTCGATTCATTTCAACTGTTATTTCATTCAGTAACAAAACATATATATTTTGTTCCTAATGCACGTTCGTCACGGTTCTCTCGATATCTTTTACGTGAATATAACGAATATGCGATGAACAGACAACTCTGACTTCCTATTCATACTGCTAAACAGAAGTTGAATACTTTTGGGTATTTTTCTAATTTTGTCATACGTAGTTCATATATAAAGGACTTGCTGCACCAGTCAGGCTGGGGGCTCTATTGTAGCGTATTGTTGATGGTTACATTTTATCCCATTCGTTGGTTTGAAAGCAAAATTTTAAGCAATACCAAACATACAAAACACATTCATTTACAAGATTGGCGAACAGCACCAAACCACGGATAAATCATTTCAGTGTATCGAGCTGCGCAAACTTTGTTGGTTTGTCACAATTTTCCAAGAAATAGCATATTTATATACCAACTCATTTTTCACGCTGGCAGCCATATTGGAATACAGACCATACTCTTTGATATTTTGAGGATATCTGCTATTAATCATAAACGTAAGTACCACATTTCGCTTCTGCAATACCAGTGGTTTCAGGTGGATATGCTTTCGATACATAGCGCGGCAGTTTGAACTCAAGATATCGCGTTTTTGAACATTTCGCAACTTTTCGTCACTTACTGATCAACGTTCATGCCAAATTTGGTTTTCCTGGCTTCAGCAGTTTGGTATGCCTATCCTTTCGATATAGTTTTTAAGCGGCCAACTTGGATTCAAGATGGCCATAGATTTTCAATTAAGCTTTTGTTTACATTTTGACTCGCCGCCATTTTGCACAGGGTTGTCGAGGAGAGTCGAGACTTGCTCCATTTTATTTCATTTTAGAACAGTTTTTAAACGATGTGCTACTTAACCCACTTTGCCATTTGAAAATTTTGTGTTGGACCCCGTCTGGGACCCTGCGGGAGACCCTGGGGCAAAGTTTTTTTTACCCCAAAAAGTATGTCCTTGAAAATGATGGGATACGTGTTCGCCGAGTTTTCCATTTATCCAATTGTTTCCGAATAAATGACTCGATTCAAACTATTCTGCCAGGTAATTTTTGTAGTTTTTACATTACAAAATATGTTGCAACTCACGATATCGCGCCCGGTGGCACGTATAACTTTGGTATTCGTCTAGTTATAACATACCAAATGCAAACACAATTGTCTCGTGCGGATCTCAGCGGAGCAATTTCTTGACCCTGCCTTGTTAGTATTGTCATAAGTAATTATATAGTAATAAATAATTTTTATAGTAGGCCTATTTTCTGTGTAAATATTACTGAAAATTACGGATTATGATGGCGGATCAATCTCGTCTGATATCTCATAGTGAGTGTAATGGATGTTGTTGATATCTGAGTTCAAAAATGGCTAACCCAGATGATTATGATATGATTATGATGCCAGGATGTATTGAATTAAATTGACTGTTTATTGAATTTACAACTGAAACCATCTAAAGAAGTATCGGGAATTGATTTATTAGCGAGGAACATTTGTGTAATGTGAATAACAATTAATATAGTAAATTTAATGACTCAAGTAAGAATTTAACAAATTAAAACATGCTGAGTTGTGGTGGCCAAGAGGAATTCCGTACTAGCCCATGCTAAGAATATGAATTAGAAATGCCGAGGAGCGTGGATCAAAGTAGGAACAATATGAAAATACTGCTTTGCGCATGCTGTAACGAGAACTGTTGCTATTATTGTGCCGGAAGGGAATCTAGGAAGATGAAAATATTAGAAATGTTGAAAAAACTTGATTAACTGTTTAGTGGATTAAAGGATATATGAACTGGAGATTACTTAGACGAAATGAATTTTGATTTGATAATGACTGTTAGATATGTTGAATTTCATTAAGCTGCAATTCGAAGTAATAATTTAGAAATTTGAGTTCGATTGTTGATATTCTGTTACGAAATTATGTTTGTTATTATGGCTTGATTGAATGCGCGTTCTGGTATTTTGTGTGGGACAACGATTTGAATGATAATTATTTGTTACTTTGACACCGATAGGAAGTAGGGCAAGTCGTTACATAACACAAGATGAAAATCAAAACAAATTGAGGTCACATTAAAACACACGCCCGCGAAAGAAAATCTCGTTCAGCAACAAAGTCTAATTCTCATTGCGAACTTCCTTAATTTACATAATTTTCCGTTTGATTCCCAATATTGTGTTTCTCTGCACTTTCGTTTTCTTATGCTATCTCGATTTGATGTCACTAGCACTTCCTTCTTTCCACGTTCGTTTTACTTGTAATTCTAATGAATCCGATGTTCATATATTTCGTTTCATATTACTTCCAAACTTCCTTCATCCGATTCATTTTCATTTCCTTCCGCAAGTTTTTTTTATTTGTTGTTTCAGACCTTTAAACAGATATTCCTGTTCCTTACGCACTTGATCCTTGGCAACACACTCTCGCAGTTCCTTTTGTTTTCGACAGTATTTTTGTTGCAGGTCCCTGACCGCTTCAGAGTTTCATTGTACTATTCAGCCAAGGTGTCTAGTTCTCGAACAATAAATTCAATTAATGTTATATCAGTTTTCTGGTTAGAAACAGTCTGATTCGCACACAAATTTACACATGCGTTACTCTGTTTTATCTATCATAATCTCCTTCGTTTCACAAAACCCATAATCCTAGATTCTTCCGTCGTTGTTTAATTCCTTCTGGACTTCCTCTTCGCCTCTCATACATATTATGCTACCAATGGAACATCGATACATTGCGTAGATTACATTGTTCGGAGAACGGTAGCCATAATTGAAAAATGCTCTACTTCCCTATCAATTTTCTCTCTCAATCGTACGGGTAAGCAACATGGTACCATACTCAATTATGGGTGGAGAGCCGATTGTGAAACGCGTTTCGCTCTAAATGTGTGGAGTGATCTGATCTGAATTCCGTGGCAAGCTCGTGTTCTACGCGCAGGAAACCATATAGGAGAGATGACGTTTCCAAGTATAACAAGAACCATATGCACACACTAGTAATAATAAATAGAATATTAACTCCAGCATCTTGATATAGTTTTTTTTATTACCTTTCTTTCAGCATGGAAACACATGAAGCCATACGTCAGAGCAACTATCTTCACTGCCATAAAATGAACTCGGTAATCCTTCTTCACGAATTAAACATTTTAAACAACAATTTTTTTGCGTTCAATATTTTTTACATCATGTGTATACAATGTAGAATTTATGGTGAAGTATGTTTCAGCATTTGCATAAATTACACCCGTGTGAGAAAAATTGTGACCAAACTCTATGATCTGGCTACTGCATTCAGAACTGAATTTTGTGTTCTTGCCCATAATATACAGCAAAGTAAGTTACTGCATATACCGGTACTTGCCTTGAAAGGTCAGAAATATATCGTTGGAAGCCAATGGCTGGCCACAATACTCAATATGGAAGATTTTTTTTTAAATGGTAGTTCTTTTGGTTGGTAGCTCACACTAGTACGGTAGCTCAGAAGTAGGGATGCGCACGAGACGAGTCGAGACAGGATTTTCCTGCTGACAAAATTCGAGTCGAGACACGGCTCTTCCAATAGAGAGATATAAATTTTTGGAGTCGAGACATCACTTTTACAACACATTTTCGAGAGGAGACAGCCACAAATTTTGTCTCGTGCGCATCCCTACTCAGAAGAAGTTCGGCGACCACTATTGTAGACAGTTTTACTTTTTCATTTCTTCTCTCATATTTTGAACATGAATAGACAACGATCCTTTTTGGTGCAGAAACTCCGGTGCAATTCTGTGAAACACAGCCTCTGTTGCGAAGCCGAGTCTGTCCTTGGCCGAGTTCTAGTATCAAATATAGCGATGTTCATTACCTAGATGATGAACTACTTCCCCACCAAATTTCGTTTAGATCAGGCCAGTAGTTACCAAGAAATAAAGTACCATATACAACCCGACTAGAGCCTGATTGACGGCTGAGATCGGTCTAAGAACATAGCTATCTTGTTTCTTAGGCGATGGGCTACGTGCAAATAAAATTTGGTTTAGATCCGGTCAGAAGTTTCCGAAAAATAAATCATCATACATACATACACACACACACACACACACACACACACACACACATATATATATATATATATATATATATATATATATATATATATATATATATATATATATATATATACACCCACACACGTACATATATATATACATATAAGTATGCATACACGCAATTTGTATATATACCCAAATATACACTTACACAAATACTCATTTATATGTTCTAGTTTGTTTACGTACATCCGACTAATTGACGTAGGTATGACCAGGGCCGTACTGTAACCCAGGGGCCCACCCGGAAGCTACTTTCTAGAGGGCCCATCACATATATGTACTGCCTCCTCCCCCGACAATAAAAGCAGTTCGGAAGTGTCACTCGGATCAAGTATGCTGAAAAGTCTTCAAATGCAGATTTAAAACGTTTTTAGGCAGTAATTTCTCACCTGACACTAACTGATCTGACGTAATGCCCAATCTCCCATTCTTCTCATGCAACTGTACAATCTGCACAAGCTCCATTACTTCACACCCCTCCTAAAATAACAATGGTGCACCTGTGCCATGAACCTCTCATAGGCGTCCCTGGTGCATATACAAACACATATATGAAGCATCACCATTAATTTATAATTAATACAAATTTATATTAATATAATTAATACACTTTTTTCCTTATTCTGTATTAACAGTGATCAAGGGGGAGGGGTACGGGAAATTTTAAAAATTGCAGAAGACATTTTCACCATAAAAGTTTAAAAAGCATAACATGAATCACTTCTATATAATTCATGGACCCTTTTGAACATATCGAGGCAGGGCCCTTTATAAAAGTTTTTGATGCCCACCTTGCATCTTTCCGCTCCAGGGACCCTAATGTTCCTAATCCGATCCTGTATAAATTATTTTCTATGCGGAAAACATTGGTACTCTAAAATGTAAATTATTACTTAGTTTCAAGTTGTGGCATCATTTGAGATTTCATTTTTGCTGAATACTTCAATATTAGAAAAAATTATAAACCAGAGTGGGAAATCAGGAACTTTCAAAGATTGAATTATGAAAATTGTGAAAGAGTGCTTTCGCAGCATCATGGGCTGGCAACGCTGCTCTGGAAATAACTGACTTTATTGTCGGTACTCGACGTGTTATCGTCCTCCCTTCCATTACTTCCGTGTGTTAGAAGTGCGTGATGTATGCCTTTTTTGTATGGACGATTCCAAAAGTGCATTACCACCTGCAATTCTCCCTTCCTGCAATAGTAGGCAACCCAAAAAGCTGAGTAGTTGGGTTGGTTGAGAATTAGAAAGGTGTTGGACCAAACTTCAATTTTATTACAAACATAACAGTGTGGCAAACTGAAATTAGAGAATAAAATACATTGTTAAGAATGACGGTTTTATTATTGTGAGGGAAATGGATGACATAAGAAGTTACAAAATGACCTTACTTAAGCAGTTCAGACAAGATGATGATAAGAAATAGATATCAGTGAAAAGCAATTTCTTTCCTTCTTCAACAAAAAGCACACAAAAGAGGAAAAAGGTTACATAATGTAAAAGTTTAATATAAAAGACTAACAGCACAACAACAAATATCCACAAGAAACGGAGAGACAAACACAGACTAAGGAACACCATTGGTGTAGCAGACGTGCAGGCATGCTTTGCAAGATAAAGACATGGGACCCTACTTATAAACCAAATAATAATAATAATAATAATAATAATAATAATAATAATAATAATAATAATAATAATAATAATAATAATAATTATTATTATTATTATTATTGAAAACTCGTTTCCTTTTCAAAAACGCTGACTCTGCCTAAGAGCATGTCTGCATATAGCGGTCATGTGTGCACTTTTTTCAATGAGCGGACCAAAAGGCCAAAAGGGATAGAAATCTCCGAGAAAGAGGAACAAAAGGCTTTCTTATGATAAATTCTAGGTCAATGTTCGAAGCACTTGTTTTGACAGGTACTTTCTTATTTGTTTTTTTTTTCGGGAAGAGAAAAACTTTGGTGTCTAAGAAATTACAGTATATAATATTGCAAATTTGCTACTGGTTTTATTTACATTGCAATTTCTAGTAATAAAGAGATTGTTATTTGAAGACATTATTGTAAAAGTTAAGTTATATTACTTCATCTATCGCAAGTCTTAGGGTCCCCTAATACCTCGCTCCCCCTCCGAAGATCGATATCGAAAATTTAGGATATGGAATACACTTGAATCAACAAACAAAATCTAAATGTGTTTCTTCATTTCCATACCTAAGGTTGAGGGGGAACTCAAACAACCATTTTAAGCTAAAAATTTGTCAAAATAAAAATAGAAAGTAGTCCCCCTTAATAGAAAACTATTACTACGTATCTTTTAATTCTGTTTCTGATTGTCATAAAAAATCAGCGACAGTGCACATACTCACATAGTATAACAATATACTCTATAATTTTTCACAATTAAGCAAATCGGAAGATGAAATTCTTGTGATAATTAAGTTCTACAAAATAATTATAATTCGTTGTCCTTATTTCTGTCAGTAACTTTGACACAGACTCAGAACTACAAGAATAATAGAACTAGAAATAAGAGATTTAATTCCATTTTTCTCTCCATTAAAAGGTATCTGCATTTTGCTCAGATTGTCATTTTTTTAAATATATAAGTTCCCCATCCCGGGCTAATTCTGGCTACCGGGGTTTCGAGGTAATCGGTAGCGGAAAGTATAAAGTTTGTCGACTTTCAAATCTCGATAGTTTGTTAAAATAGGTTTCACAATTCATGTTCTTATTTCTTCGTTACAAAACACTTTTGATTAACTCTATTCATGGTGAATTGCTGAATTTATACACCACATAAAAAAGCGACAGCTAACACCTTGCAGCTACTCCACCCAATCTATAATTTCTTATCCCACAATCGTGTCTGTTAGAGAGATCCCCTCTCTCGCCTCCTTTCCTCTCTCCAATATTAAAATCAGCAACAACATGAGCATAATTCTAATTTCAAAATATATATGTACTAGTGTCAATAAAGTGAAAGAATAAAAATGAGAAGAGACGAAATTCGTAAGTTAATGTAGAGAGAAACTTAAACATATTTCAATAAAAAATTGAAACAAACAGATATTTGTTAGAGGTACGGAAGTGGGGCAGAGAGAAAAAAGGAGGTAGAAAAAGAAAAGGAAACACAGATAAAAATACTGATTTAAATGTAGTAATAAAAGAACCTAACACTATAAAGTTCCGTTTCCAGAAATCCAACAGTAATATAGAAAAAAACCTTTACTTTTTAATTTTTTCAGATCTATTCGAATATATAGAGAATGCTTCAAAAATTCAATAAGACACTTTTAAAGTGAATACCAAACTTGAAGGTCAAATTAAATGCTCACTTTTCAGTGAAACTGTTCAGTTCCGAGACACATATAGGATCATGCCAAATGTTTAGCACACACCCTATCTTTCCGCGTGGTTCGGTTGCAGATTCGGTTGCAGATCAGTATTCATGAAACGTACTGATCTGAAATACGTAGTCATAAACCTAGTATCTAGCGTAGGTCATACCTTCCATTCCAGACTACTAATGCAAACTGAACAAAAAGAAAAGAAAAAGATAAGAAATAGACAGAAAGAAAAATTGAATGAGTCCTATTTTACTGCTAAATTTCTAACAGAAAAGCCGACATTAAAAATCTAAATTGTATCATAATGAAAAATTACAAATATTTAAAAGGAAAATTGGATGTTGCTTCCTTATAGACGTATAAAGTCCTGCATATTTTGCATTTCATACATGGATAAAACAAATTGAAGAATTATAGGGTGGAAACGAATTTTGTCAAATTAATATAAATAAAACCTCTCTTGAAATGGCCAAAAAGGGGGACATTTTCTAGTCATTTCTCAACATTCGTCTGTTCCGAACATCCGCCGTCGATTTCACCTATTGCGGATATAACGTTGTAATTCGCAATGAAGAGTGGACACACTAAAGCTGAAACGGGTCATCGCAGTGGCACGGTGATTCGATTGAAACTCGGTAACCCACAGAAAGAGAAGATACATTACTTATTTCCTTAACATAAAGTGTGTGTTTGTGAATGTGTGAGGGAGAGGGAAAGAGAGAAGAATGATGTAAGACAGGATAAGGAAACGTCAAGGAAGATGGATATATATATAGAGAGAAAAATATACAGTGTTTCAAAACAACACCGACAACATTTGGAAGGTGATGCTTGACACCAAGATAAGACAAAAAGTGTAGACCAACCTGGGTGCACAAATGCTTCCTATCGGAGTTATAGGCTCCGGAAAACACGGAAAAATGATTTGGAAGTCCATAGCTCCAAATCTATGGGACCTACAGTACTCGGTTCAAGACTTCGCTTAGGAACTATAATGTGCCCTATCCAAATATCCGAGTTTCAAAATCTTGCGGTATTTCCGCAACAATTTTTATAGAGGTAGTTGGTGAGTATATTTGGAATGATTGACTGGTAAGCCAAACTCTCTCTATAAAAGTTGTTGCGTGTGTACCTCAGGATTATGAAACATGTATTTTTGAATAGCACACATATTAGTTCCTAAGTGAATTCTTGATCCGACTACGGCAGGTCCCATAGTTTTGGAGCTATGGACTTTTAAAGTTCATCTTTTTCGTATCTTCGGGAGCCTGTAACTCCAAAAGGAAGCATTTGTGTAGGCCTACCCAGGTTGGTCTATACTTTTTGTCTTATCGTGGTGTCAGGAATCACTTCCCAAACGTTGTCGATATTGTTGTTTTGAAACACACTGTATATATATATATATATATATATATATATATATATATATATATATATATATATATGAAAACTACTTATTACTCTGTATGATGAAGACTGCACACTGTTTATTCGTATTCTCGCATTCTATCTTATGCAACCAACGTTGGTATCGAATTTTTTATGAAAAAAAGATAGTACCTTGTGGGAATTCGCACCGAGGTTTTCCGTTTGCAAAACTATTACGGTACTAATACACCAACGGTTCTGAACCCGAAATACATTTAACAAAAGGTATAGTGTTTCTTTCTAAGAACAATAACATGAAAAGTGGATACTACAGACTAATTAAGTATTTCGAATTGTCCTAGTAGCCCATAGTTATTATTTGCCCTTCCCCAACCAACATTTGTAAATTGCCCCTATCGTGTTACAGGTTTTGCTTCCACATTCTTACGGACTGCTCGTTTAGTATGAGAAGTCACTCTTCCATTCTTCACGATCACTTTGTGAGAAAAAGATCTTTGTCTTGACCAGGAATGTTTTTGAACCTACGTTTTGAACCTATATTACTCGTGTGTCCAGGTCGTTACCGCTACCCTCCCCTGCAACCTGAAATTATAACTATAAGTTCTGCTCTTTTGGGACAAATGGACTTCTTTCTGTAAGGTTATATACAACAAAGTGCACTCAGAAATTCATTTATTTGACTATCTGGAGACAAATTAGTGCCCACTAATAAACGAAATGACATACAATCCAAGAAAAATTACAGAAATTACGCCGTGCAAGTTCAAAAGACGCTTATAATAATAATAATAATAATAATAATAATAATAATAATAATAATAATAATAATAATAATAATAATAATAATAATAATAATAATAATAATAATAATGTTCAGCTTCAATGTGTTGTCATTTCAACGAATAATCACTTCAATATGCGGAGTCAATCTAATGAACATTCTTTGAAGATTAGCCAGTTACATTTAGTCTTCCGTTTCCAGAAAGCCACGTAGTGGTGTTTATTCACCATAAGTCCGTATGACATTAGATGGGATCGATATTATGTATACATAAAAGTCGGGATCAGTACTACACATGTTATTGTCGAATAACTCAAGCTTGTGTGCAGCGTTACAAAACTATTTACTTACGTGTCATAGACATGGGTTCAAGTCCATTGAAAATTATAGAACATAGTGGACCTTAACATACTTTAACCAAAATTGTAAGTTTCATCGTTAGAAACTCAGCTGTTCGTTTTAGTCTTTCGTAGTAATTATTATTGATGATGTTTAGTACCGGTAATTTTTGTCCTTCGTATTGTTTTTATTCTTCTCTTTATTTTAAAATTATGTCCAAATAAATGCGACCATAATTACTGTTATTTTGAATGTAAACGCCACTTACAATTGATAAAAATCAAACATTTAACGTTCCAACGTAGCTGTAAAAATTAAGGAAAGAAAAGTGGAAGTTTTTGGGTTCTAACGCATACTCCCAATAGGGACAATACAGAATTTGAATACATTACGTAGTCAGATGAGGCATGCTAAAAAACATATTAGATGCATCCTCTGTCATATTAAAATTTGTATTGTTATTTCCTCCTCACCGATATGTCTGTTTACGACATCTTGTTTCCGGCATAAAATTGCACTCAAGAGAGGTGAAAAAATAAAAGAGAAAATAAGAGAAAATGAAACTTAGATGAATTTTGATACTGACCTAATTGATTTTGAGTCTGCTAAAAAGTTAATAAAAAGCGTCTCGTACAAGACTCCCGTGCCTGTCATCATGAAATGTTTTGTAGGTAGAGTCAAATGATGGACTGAGATTTAGCCCTTCACTCATTTTATTATTATTTTATACTTTTTGTGTCTACAAAAGTTCTTATAACAGAGTCTCTATTATGACCAAGGTTGAAGGTTATATCGTCTGGTTTTGGAAACCCTTTCGATTGATAGCAACCATCAGGGTTACTCAAGGATACGGTTCTAGGAGACCTCAGGTCATAGCAGCGTTCTTGAGGTACGGTATTATTAAAGGAAAACCCCTTTACTTCATAGCAGTCTCCATGGTTTAGTTGTGGTTAGGAAAATTCCTTCACTTTATAGCAGTCTCCAGGGTTATTAGAATAGGTTTACGATCAGCGGTCAACTGTAACTTGGTTCCTTCGTGGTCCCTCTTTTATGTGTCCTTTTCGGGTGGCTCGTCTTCTTTCCGTTTTCTGCGTGTGGTCCGTCTCCGGTTTCCTTCGTGTCTTCCTCTTTAGTGTATAGTCTGCTTGTTTGTAAATACCAGCACGTGTCGTTATGAGCATGTGTTTGTGTTGTGATGTGGGGATCCATACAATATATAGAGGGTTTTCATTTATTATGTAGCCAAAATCCATTGGTGAAATCCTCTCACCTAAACAAATAAAAAGTCCATATGGACATAGGGCTAAAACCGCGAAATAGGGCCAAAACGACGAAAGTATAACTTTGAGGCTGCCTAGCTCGGAAGCTATAAGACATATTAAAGGTGGTTAAAAATCACACGAAGTAGTACACTCTCTATCTAAATATCCATGTCTCAGACTTAGATCGTACCGGAGCAACGGATTTTATAGAGGGAGCTGGGTTTTCGGTACCCTGATTTAAACACGGATAGGAAAAGAAGAATATATGTTTTGATAGAATATGTCTAATTATCGGTTTATTAAGCTGTTATGTCGTATACATGAATATTATTATTTGTAAAATTCACATTATCAATCATTTTAATATCTGCAATTATACAACCACACATAACACAGTTTAACATCAGTGAAAAGTGATTCAAACCAAGTTTTAACACTAGATATGCAAGTGTTCTAAGCAAGGTAAATGTCATAAAACAAAAGATGATAAACAAGTGATTTCAGAGATACAGAAATCCGAAATGTTGTGAAAACGAACATCAGGTTAGAGGATTCAAAAACTATTTACCGAAGAGCAGGTGTAGCATTTTATTTTCATTGACATCTTACTTTTTCTATCCAACTGTAGATACTGTAGATATTGCGAGTAATTGTTGAAAGAAATGATAGAATGCAAAATTGGAAGAAACGGGAGATCTCGAGTAAACCCATTAACACGATGTCATCCACCACGAATCTACGTGCTAGGTCGTATTAACAGAGTATAGATCTTTTGTGTTATGCGTACTACCCTGAACAAGAATTCAGGTAACAATAATATTTACAAAAAAATGCTCGATATGTCCTCCGTCAGCCTCAATACAATACTATGCCCGAGTTCACAGTGATTCACGTACACGATTGAAACACATAGGGGGGTATTACGAATCATTTATTTATTTATTTATTTATTTATTTATTTATTTATTTATTGGACACCTATTACAGGAAAAGAATATTCCCATTTACAATAGGCTTACATAATTACAAGCTTTATAAATATTGAAACACACAACAAAAAGAAAAAAATAAAATAAACATGCAATTAACATCACGAACATGAGAAAATACAAGTAAGAGATATATTTGTATTAATTCCTTCAATAAGAAATGCAAATATAGAAATAGAACCTAATAAAGACTATGAAATCAGCCCTTCGTGACAAAAAATGAATGAAATACAAACAGAACATAACAAAAATATAAATATCCAAAATATAAATGTTGAAATAAGATTTCTGTCAAAAAGCAGAAATGTTTTCATTTAATAGAAATACTCTTTTAATTTCAAAATACCATAACCAATGTCAGGTTCGAATTGAAAATCTCTCTTAATCAAAACATATATTTAAGAGTTTTTACATAAACTGAAAAAGGCATAGCAAAATCTAAGTCGACATTCTCCTGTATCAGCTTGTTGTATAATCGACAAATTCTCGTAATAGGTGAGTTTAAATGTGCCATAGTTTGAGACCTGTTGCAGATAAAAGGTAATCGATTTCTTAATTTTTTAGATTTTATATTAAAATTCAATAGCTTTAGGCACTCTGAACTGTCGACAATTCCGTTCACTAATTTGTAGAGGAAAATTAGCTGCGAGCGCTCATGTCTAGTTGCCAATGAGCTACAACCAAAAATACTCAGAAGAGATTTGTACGATACCTTTGCTTCGTAAGAATTAATATTAAAAACCTTATAATACAGATATCTCAAAAATTTATTTTGGATACGTTCAACCTTGTTAATATAGTTTTTGTAATAAGGAGCCCAGACTATAGAAGCGTAATCAAGTCTACTTCTAACAAGGGTATTAAATATAGTTATTAAAGCATCCACATTGTGGAAGTCTCTGGTGTTCCTCATTACAAATCCCAAAAGCTTAAAAGTCTCATTACATACTTTCTCGATATGTACATTAAAAGACATCCTATTATTGATAATAAGTCCCAAATCATTTACCTCTTGGCATCTTTTGATATTTAAGTTATTAATCTTATAATCAAAATAAGTGGGATTATTTTTTCTTGAAAAGGTTATTGCAGTACATTTATTGATATTGAAATGCAGTTTATTTTTAAGACTCCAGTTATAACAGCTATTTAAATCATCTTGAAGCTTCCAAACATCATTAGGTTCTCTTATTTGTCTATACAGTTTCATATCATCTGCGTACAATAAGCAATTTGAATTTTTGAGAACAGACGGCAAATCATTGATAAATAATACAAAAAATAAAGGTCCTAAGTTAGATCCTTGTGGCACACCTAAGTAAACATCAAATAAAGTTGATCTTTGATTATTGAACACCACATATTGTTTTCTGTCTTTTAGGTAAGATGAAATCAATAGAAGCAATTGTTCTGAAAATCCAAAACTAGACAACTTCATAATTAATATATCGTGATCCAATTTGTCGAAAGCTTTTGAAAAATCTGTATAAATTGTATCAGATCTGTATAAATTGTATAAATTGTATCATCATTGCAAATCTATCAAGAATTCTTGGTTCCAATTCGTGTATTTCGTTTATTTGTTTTTTACAGTATACTTTGATATGTCCCCAAAAAATAAAAATCCAAAATATTTAGATCAAGGGAGCGAGGAGGTCACTGTTTTGTCCTCCTCGCCCTATTCATCTGTCTTGGAAGAGATGATCAACAAATACACGAACGTCTCGCAGCAAATGTGGTGGAGCACCATCGTGGTAAACCCAAGTTGAGAGTTTCTTGAGAAAGGAACATTTTCCAACCATTCCGGAAGATTTTGTTGAAGGAATTGCAGGTATGTTGAACCTGTGAGACGGTATGATAAAATTTATGACCCTAGAAGTTCGTCCTCCAATATGACTGCCCACACATTAATCGGGAATTGGGTTAGGGTTTTCTTCTGCCCATTGGTGTTCGTTGTAAATGTTGACAACACCATCTCGCGTGAACCTACCTTCATCAGTAAATGCGATTAATGGAGGAAACACAAAGTTTTCCACATCGATTAAGATACCACTCGCAAAAGTGTCTTCGCGGAGGACAATCTCTTCTATTCCTTGCACATGTTGCAAGTAGGGAAACAGTTGTTGTTCGCGAAACACATTCCACACCGTCCCATGGGAAACATCTAGCATTGCTATTTTTTTTTTGTACTGGTACAAGAATATTCTTTAATATCTGAAGAATTCTCTCTTCTGGATCAGGAGTCAGGACTGTCGGAGATCGCTCAACTGAATCATATGTAATTAGCCCACGCACATGCCATATCGATAGCAGCAAAAGTACTACGGTTGGGAAGAACACGATTTAGGAAATATTCATGATATAATTGTTGTCTTCATGTGGGTTTCCATAAGCACGACCATACATAAGATCATATCTGCCATTTCATTAAAAGTGTACGCCTACATTGATTCCATTTGAGTAATACCACACACGAGACGAACATACACCAAAACATCTAATGCCACGCACTGCACCATGTGTTCTATTCAACTACACTGCCTACGAGACTTACAACAAAATCGAACACGGCTACTTGAGGGCTACACCAGGTGCATCTATTCAGATGAAACAAGTGTGCACCAAATACAATACCAGGTTTATTTACCAAATGCAAGGTTTGTTTCTATGTTTATGATCCCTATACATAAATTGCTTAGTGCACTTTTTCCCTTGTTATTCAGAGTTCAATAAGGTTTCGGAATCCACAAGTCATTTTTATTTGACCTTGAAAGGAATAGTGTACAATCGAATGGTCATAACATTCTAGAAAATGTTTTCATTTAACCTCCTGAGCAGGGCCGCCCACTGGGGGGATGTATGGCGCAAGCTGCGCCATTGAGAAAAATTTTGGGGGGGATTTTACTCTACTTTCGAACTAGCAATTTTACTGTCGGAATAGCATTAAAACGATTTTGAGAAGCTAATTTTCAAAAACTTTCCGGGGTGAACCCCCGTACCCCCTGCTTTGATACTTGATGAATGAAGTACCGCGCAAGTAGCCGTATAAAAGGAAAGGTTGGTTCGTTTTAAGAGAGAAGGGCCGCCCACAGGACGGATGAATGGCGCAAGTTGTGCCATCGAGAAAAAGTTGGGGGGAATAAAAAAATTGGGGAAGAATTTTACTCTAATGTCGAATATGTAATTTTGCTGTAGTCAGAATAACGTTGGAACACGATGCGAATTTTTTTTTAAATCTCGAGAATGAATCCCCCTACCCCCTGCTTAGAAACTCTATGAATGAAGTACCGCGCAAGTTGCTATATGAAAGGATGGTGCCAAGTTCTGGTGAACAACAGTTACAAACACTCAAGGAATCACTTTCACATTTAGATTTGAAACTTGCCTATGTTGTCTGTTGAAAATTATAAAGTAGTTTGACATAATTGTGAGCTAGTGGTAACCCCACAGACAACAGCCAAGTTTCAAATCTAAATTTGAAGTGAGCCAGTAAGTGTTTGTAACTGTTGTCCACCAGAACTTGGCGCCTATTTTTGTGATTTCAATTCTTTTTAAGGCCACTTGTAGTTGGCTCTTTTAGAGGAATGTTTTTTGTTGGATATAACTTCTTTTTGTAGGCTAATTTCGAGGATAACATTTTCTTTTGGTATCAAACTCAATAACTTGTAACTTGCGTCTTACTTTTCATGTACAAGGGAATTATATCAATATTTTGTAAAGAAAAAATAATACTACTAATTGTAAAAAAAGAATACCTGTGCCATACACAGTGTGTAGAAGTTTTTATACCCTTCAATATCTTTATAGAACATATTTAGTATTGTACACTACCAAGACTACTAATAAAAGTAATGCCATTTTTATAATTATTACTGCCCCTACTACTACTACAAGCATTCTATAATACTACTACAGGAAATAAAAACAACAACTACTAGTACTATAAAAAACTACTGCTACACTGGGCAATTGTTTTTAGAGGACTTGAGTTTTGAGGACGGAAGAGATTATTAGTTTTGGGGGGAGTGCGCCATCAGCTTTGGGGGGGATGGGCACCCCTGCTCCTGAGTGTATTTGTACAGTATACTGTACATCGAACTTGGGCATGCTTTAGAGACACTTATTGATTTAGTTGAGATAACATTATTATTGGTCATCAACATTTATTTTGGACCCTTAAGGCACTTTATAATGAAAAATTTAAAAATATATACATCTATATTTATTTTTCAAAATATTCACTGTAATGTACATTTTTCCTGTAGCATTTGTATATAGTATACATAAAATGATCAATTTCAGAACACTGTACTATATTTTAGAGTATAAAAAAGTGTACTATAGAAAGATCTCTTTTGTGATTACGCACCATAAGAAATCAGTTTTGGTGGAATTTATAGACACAATTTCTTTTTAGGTTTAGACACAAATGTACTTCGTATTTTTGACAAAGAAAGTGAGACCTGAATTTTCCGTATGCTTGATATTTGCAACGGGTTAGTTCATCCTGACCATCATGAGTAGGAGGATGGTCTACTTTCTCCACTTTTACACTTCGTCAGTGAACTTTGTGGTTGACAAACACCATGTGTTTGGGTTTTCTCGCGTTTCTCTCGTTTCCTCCCACTTTTTCATTCGACCATTTCCTCCATTTCTCATCATCACGGTCTCCTTTAACCTAGCTGACATAATCGTGGGACGTAAAACAAAGATTTATTCTTTTCATTTTTACCTGCGTTGCAACCAGAATGCAACAAAAAATACACAGCACGGAGTAGAACTTCTGTAGGTAAAATGTACAGTATACTGTACATGGTTTTTCTCAAATACGTTTTAACGCAAATAAAAATAGTATGAGTGTTATTTGGCATGTGTCACTCAAAATTAGTCTCCTGCAATACACAAATGAGCAATTGTTTATTTTGATCATCTCTCTTTACTCAATACAAACACAGTTTTAAAACACAAGGAAAGTGCAATTTTCACAAAGCACAGACAGTGGCATATGAACACCGAACACTGCAATTAAATGAGCACAAATGCATTTGAGTAACTGTTTTGCGGTTTTCATTGTTAAAACAAATTGCTGAAAACTATGTACACTGTACTGTACATTTTCCTTCAATGAGTGTAAGAAGGAAATGTAAATTTGCCATGGAGGAGGTTAAAGAAATGAAACGTCAGAAAACGAGACAATGAGACTTTCCTCTAAATGTGTTAATTTGCATTGAAACCTAACCATACCCTAACAAAAATACCAATATCTCGTATTCACCTCACTTCACTTACTCCCTTTCCTGTTATTTTCTTATTTTACAGATGTTTCTGTAATCATTCACTTTCAACATTCACCTAACTCCTGAATCTTAAGGATTAGAAACTGTAATATTAAATGTAAGCTTTCGTTTCTTTCCATTTACACCATACCACATTGTATTTACAAACTCACACAAGTAGAACAAACTGTCATTTTAAAAGTGCTGTTTTCGTTTTTGTTCTTAATTATTTTCCCATGTTTATGTTGGTCCACACGAATGTGCATACTTTGCGAATATAAACGTAACATTCTTCTGAACTACAGAATCTACGCTCTTTGCTGAATAGTTTTTCGAATCTTTTACCCTGATGTCCGTTTTAACAATATCTCGGATTCTGTATCTCTAAAATAATTTCTTTATGATATTTTATTTGTATAACGTTTTTCTTGCTTACATGGAAGTCATCAAATGTTATTTAACGTTGGAACTTGATTTGCAAGTGTTATCAGCCACTTTTCTTTAATATTAAACTGTGTTATGTGTGGTTGCGTGATTGCAGATATTAAAATTACTCACAATGTGAAACTTACAAATTATAATACTCGTGTACACAACATAACAGCTTAATGAGCCGATAATTAGACATTTTCTATCAAAACATACATTCTTTTTCCCGATCTGTACTTAAATCAGGGTTTCAATACCCCATCTCCCTCTATAACATTCGTTGCACCGGTATACGATTTAACTCTGAAACATGGATATTTAGATAGAGATTGTACTAGTTCCTGTGATATTTCATTAACCGCCTTTAATATGTCTTATAGTTTCCGAACTAGGCAGCCTCAAAGTTACAATTTCGTCGTTTTCGGCATCGCGTAACTTTGAAACGACGCGGTTTTCGCCCTATATCCATATGTCTTTTTTTTTTAATTGTTTAGGTGACACACAGTTTTGGCTACATAATAAATGAACAACCTATATATATATGAACTATATCGACAAACTGTAAGATATCCTCACAGCAAAATAAGAGAAAAAGTTCATATGGACCTATGGCGAAAAGTGTATAGTTTCAGAGCTAGGGCTGTCCAAAATCGCGAAAAAACTTAATTTCAATAGGCCATATGTCGAATTCTAGGAACTATGGAACTATGGCAGTTCTTATCAGCGTAAAAGAAGCCACGCATACACAATCTCTCTCGAATTTGAAATAGGGACTCTTGAAATTTAGCTTTTTCGCGATTTTGGACAGCTCTGAAACTATGCACTTTTCGACATAGGTCCATGTGAACATTTATTTAGATGTAAGGAATCACCTCTTACAGTTTGTCGATATAGTTCATTAACACTATATATATATATATATATATATATATATATATATATATATATATATATATATATGTGTGTGTGTGTGTGTGTGTGTGTGTTAGTGTATTTTTAATGTTAATATTAAGTAACCTTAAATTCAGAAGTTTCATTCATTAAGAAATAAAGTAATTTCTATAATTCTAAACATAGACCACTATGTAGTAACGAAACTATATTTTGGATATTAAATACAAACATTAAATTTATTCTTCACCTTCATCGATCAATATTGTGAAATTCGCAAAGAAGGCTCCTGAATTTCTGTTACATTCACATTATATTATATATATATATATATTTTCCGTAAAAGAATCGAAATTAAAATGGTATTTGTGTGATCACATATAGAATAAGTTTACAGAAGTTTACAATTTTGACAAGAAATTAATGTTGTCACTCATTTCGTACGTTATAAACACACACAATTTCTAATGTATTGAATTTTCATTTCTTGTCGTTGGTATGAAATCTTAACAGTTGTAAATTCCCATAACTATTCTGCAAGTGGATTTATATACAACCAAAGGTAGTTTTGTCAACTTTAATAAAAAGCCAAAAATAAATCTCTTGAAAACAGCTCTTATTTGTAAAATAATACATAATGATCGCTTTTGGCTGTTGCAATGGTCTATCCAAGCAGCTTGATAAAACTTCAGTGTAGTGTAACAACAGAAACTATTTCTCTTATATGTTAAAACGAAAAAGGTTGGTAAGGTGAATGTAGGATGTGCTTAATTCGACTTCAACCGGGCGTCGAAGTCTAGCTATGGCTCTGCTGGTAATTCCCAGAAATGTGTATAAATGAAATAAATCTCTTAGAACAAAGTGGGGAAAAATAATACTGTACTACAATAGTATCCAGAAGTTTCGCTGCAAATAAATGCAAAGTGGTAAGGCATCTACAAACTAAAGTTGAATATTGTAGACATGAAATTAAGCATGAAATGTCTAATGAACATGGGACGAAAGTGGCACGGTTTTTATTTGCAAGACGTTGAAAAATCGGACAACGCGTTGATATTTCCGATTCAATTCCGAATATCAGAGAACGTAGACGGATATCGCTGTCAGGTTGAAAGATTACACAAAATCGCACTTGAAAAATTGCAATGATCAGAGTCGGATTTAGGTTTGGTGGGGTCCTAAGCTATTGAAGGTAATGGGGCCCTTTAAGTATCAAGAGGAACGTAGGCACTCTACATACAGAAATGAAGAAACTAGTGATGTCATATGAGCCTACACAACTCGAAGACTGTTGCTATATGTAGATTTTATTTTATTTATTGTTTATCTTACACTTTGAAACTGTACAACTGTGAGCAAAATAAATGACGCGTCTCTTTATTTTGAAGTTTTTTTTGAAAATATCTCCGTTTTCTTTATATGTTCGAAATTTCGGAAGGTTTCCCCAGCAGGAAACATTAACAACAAACCCGTTTTTAATATTTGTGTTAGATATTAGCTTAAAATAAATAAATTAGAAGCAAAAAACATTAAATCGACCAAAATCACGAGAATTTCCAACTCTGCTAAAGTGGGAAATTTTCAAGAACGCGAGGGAATTCTGCAGTTCAACACGAAGCAGCGACATCTATGTCATTGAGAGAAATGTGCATTAAATCTACAAACGAAAATTTTAACGAAACATTTCTAATATATTTTATTACATGCATTATCTGCGAGCTCCAAATATATGAATCTATACTAAGTATTAACGTATAGATAGAGCAAAAAGTGGAAATTACCTATGGAAAAGGACGAATTGGTAGCACGATCGTAATGAAAAATCGTCTTTACCGTAGAACAGGTTCAGGTCACGTTAGAAAACAAATAGCTCAGTTTGTTAAAGTAACGAGTCTGTATGCTGGAGGTAGCTGGTTCGAACCCCACAAAGGTATAACTGTCATTTTTACTACTGTGGTTATTTTCTTTATTTTTTTAAGTGGGAAAGAATCAAATTGTAACATATGTAAAACACATTAAAACAAAAAAAAAAGTATTGTCGCACTTGCATTAGTGTCCCTAATTTTGTTTGCAAACAGTTTCGTAATTATTTTCCCTGTGCTCACTGCTCGCAATATGCTCGCTGGAGCATAATGAATGTTTTCCAGTAAACGTTAATTCTAATTTGGAGAATTTTATAAAGTTTCAGAATGTTTATCACTAGATAGTCTTCTATCTACTTTTTTGGACACTTTGATAACAGATTTCCCTATTAAATGTTTAATTTTCCCTAGATGTTTAATTATGGAAAAGTTTAACAATGTATTAGTTTTGAATTAAAATTGTTTTGAATTTACCACATGAGGTAAGTAGCCCGTAGGAGGGGAACTCAAGTAACTGATATTCTATGTAAAAGCAACCAATTTTAGATTGATGACGGTTCTTACCTTCAGCACACAATATTTACGTTAGAGAGTCAGACAGAAAAAATCGGTTTTTTCCTCCTCTATGACCACTCATCTTAAACTTCTACATACTATGGTTCATTTCACACAATTTCGGTGCTCCTCCAAAGACATTCATATAATAATAATAATAATAATAATAATAATAATAATTATTATTATTATTATTATTATTATTATTATTATTTACTTTTGATAAAGTGGATAGTTTCAAATATCTAGGATCAATATTAACAGACGAAAATCATATTCACGGAGAAATTAAATGTCGACTAAAAGCAGGGAATTTGTGTTACTATTCGGTTCAAAATCTCTTGTCGTCGCTTATTCTGTCGAGGAATTTGAAGCTTAAAATATATAAAACGATAATCATGCCTGTTGTTCTATATAGCTGCGAAACATGGTCACTTACTCTGAGGGAAGAAAATAGACTGAAAGTATTTGAGAACAAGATCCTGAGAAGAATATTCGGACTCAAGAGGAACGGGAATGGGGAATGGTGGAAACTTCATAACGAGGAACTATGTAGACATAAGTTATATGGTTCACCCAACATTGTTAGGGTCGTCAAGTCTAGGAGTCTTAGGTGGGCGCGTCATGTAGCTAGAATGGAAGAAAGTAGAAACGCTTTCAAAGTCCTGACTGGAAGACCAATCGGAAAACGACCATTAGGAAGACCTAAGCGCAGATGGGAGAACAATATTAACATGGATCACGCAGAGATAGGAATACAAAGTAGAAACTGGATGCAGTTAGCTAAGGATAGAAGTCAGTGGAGAGTTTTTGTGAACGCGGCATTGAACCTCCGGGTTCCATAGGCCATAGAGTTAGTTAGTTAGAGTTATTATTATTATTATTATTATTATTATTATTATTATTATTATTATTATTATTATTATTATTATTATTATTCCTGAATATGCCACCCTTACATAATGTAGTAACCTTAGACATCTTAGTTTAAAGTGCTTTCTTTAGTAATAATTTGAGCAACCACGTAACAAAATTTAAAATGTAGGAGGGGCACGACATTTTATTTTGCCCCTCTCTTTTCAGCACCCTCCCAAAAGAAAGTATTTAATTTCTGACAAGCAGGTCAGACAAAAAGAATAAGAAATATATTTAGAGCATCCTTTCCTCCGTGAATGGAATATCACTTAGTATTTTTTATTCTACCGAAGGTGACCCTAGGCCGTTATGGTTAGGTAACAAAAGAAATACGTAATATATTTATAGCGCCCCTTGACTGTAATATTACCGCTTCTTTATTTGTTCGAGGGCGCCCTACACAACCAAGGGTGCAAAAAGAATAGGAAAAGTGTCTAAAGATTACAAAACACTTTATATTTTGTCAGAAGCATGGCAGTGTATACACAGCATTGCTTTCGTTAACAAGTGTTTCACCCTTGAATCACTTATAAAATTAGGCAGAATAAACTTTTGCCGATCATTACTCTAGAGGGATTCGTCCAGGATCTTTCGGTGTCGGGCTAATAACGATGAGTATGTTTATTTACATCACCGTTAAAGAAATATCAAACTTTCTGAAAGGAACTTAGTTAGGAAACATTAGATCCTCCTTATATTTAGCCAGAGCCCATTCTGAAAAGTTGCATCTGGTGTTCTGGGTGAAAGATCTATGGGACTATTAGAAAAATATATATTCCCGTTTCCACGCTGATGGTAGAATTTCTGATACAGTTATTGAATTACGTTCGAAGCATAGGCGTAAATAGCGCCCCAGCAACCCTGTGGCGTGGGAACCGCACAAGGCTGCAAAGCCGAAAAAAAATGTATATAGAAAGTACGCAGGGGCGGACCAGGCCAAATTTTCACCCGGGCAAAGTGACTTTTAGGCGCCCTCCTCCCCTAGTACTAGCCTATATTTTACATTTTGTCATAGTGTTTTTAATATTTTAAACCCATTTTTCAAAAAGACATTCATTACTTAGGAAAACTTCAAAGAATATGGCCCGCTATAAACAATACGAACTCCGCTCCCCCGCTTGGCCTAGTGGCTAGCACGCCTGCCTTCGGTGGTCCCGGGTCTAATTCCCGATGGGTTAGTGTTGAACGATAAACGTGGTTCGTTTCCACTATAATCAGTATCCACATCTCCTTTGGCCATTAAGGCATAACCGTGGAACTCTAAACTCAAGCAAACAAATGAACAATACTTACTCCCCCTCCACTCTTTATTCTATATGCCATCTCTCCATTTGTCGATACAGTCCCCTTAGTACTATGAAACTCTTCTTCCATGGTGAAATGGAAAAAGATTATGTAATTGCCTCTACTTTACAAGAATATAAACCAAAAAAGTCAGTAGAAAACACATTATAAAATTTACTTTTTGAGGCTCGTTTTGAAGCCCCGGGCGGTCGCCCGGCCCTTGGTCCGCCTCTGAAAGTACGGACGCATAACTAGGGGCTGCGGAGGAGAGGTTAACCTTCATGTTATGCCACTGGTTTGACGTATTTGGAATGTTCAGTAACTGATCGGTTAGTGAAATAATTTCGACGGTTACTGATATTTAAAGTTTAGCTAAGACAAAGTTACCTAACCAAATACATTTGATATCGCGATGTCACAATTTGATTGTTCCTCACATAAAATAGAGGAAGCAATAGTAATAAAAACTCTTGTTCGTACTGGGCTCGAATTAATAAACTAATTCGTTCAGACTAGTTGTTCTGACCAACTGAGTTTCGATTTCTTACGCGAAAGAAGTCTATTATATTACGAGGCATGCTTTTCATTATGATCGTGCTGTTAATTTATTCTTTCGATAGGTAGTTTCCACTGTTTGCTTTATCTATATAAATAAATGTATAGATTCATATATTAAGAGTCTTTGGGTAATGTGTGTAATAATTTCACGACAAATATACTTGCTTAAATGTATGCTATGATTGGCCCTGATTGTCTGTTCCTATGGAGTTTGCAAAACAAATACGTCAAAACTGTTCGAAGTAATACGAACACGGCTTAAGAACAGGGACGGAACTGGGTTATCACTCGATTGACCTTGAGGGCAAATCACCAAAGGGTAGCTATAAACGAAAGTTCAGCATGCATTTCTGTGGAGTTCTGTTCAGTATTGCTATCTGCCAACATTTTACAAACCTCACCTTTCGATATAGCGCAATGGCAAAGAACAAAGGGAAGGAATTCTTGCTCTTGTTAACGTGGGGTATCACCATGTCCAGTAATAATGTCGCGTCTCCTTGAAGTGATACTTTATCGAAAATAACTCGTTTTCCTTTACATATTCGAAGTTTCTGAGGGTTTCAAATTGACGAAACGTTACTGACAAACAAGGGCGCATTTAGGGGTGGGTCCAGAGGGTCTGGACCCCCGCTGAAATCCCAACTTTTCTGTAAATTTAACCTAATTTTGGGGGTTATTTTTAAAACTTTTATTATAAATTATCCTAATATGAAGTCGCCCCCCCCCAAATAGATTTTGACCGCTCCCGAAATAAGCTCCTGCATACGTGCCTGCTGACAAATATATTTTCAATATATTTGTTAAATAATAAAGTAAAATAACTAAATTAGGAGCAAAAAGTTTCAACACTGGCTAACAACTTTTGTCCACTGTCAATATTGTTAGAAGTAATAATAATAGCAAAAACTCCTAGTCAATACTGAATCTTGGAACTTCATCCCGAACAGCAAGCATTATTTCGAAATACACTCAGCCCTAGCCAGAAGGCATTGTAAGCGAGTTACGTTTGCTAACATCGCATGGAAACTAATGAATGCTGAATTGCATTCTAACCCGTTCCTCCTCCTCCTCCTCCTCCTACTACTACTACTACTACTTCTTCTTCTTCTTTTGCTATGGATCTGAATAGTACAGGGGCAAGCTTATTTTAATGAAAGACGTTTAATGAAAATTTTATAAAATAATCGTTAAATCACTTTTTGAATATTATTTTTAATCTTATTTTAGCAAAAGAAGTGTTATAAAAATAATAATAATAACTTCCTCTAGGCAGTGTTTGAACCCACGCTGAAACCAATTTTTCTTACTAACATGTTGCGCTAGCTCAGTCGACTACGAGAGCCGACAGTATCTGGCATTTACTTTGTGCTATATTTAGGCCATGACTCGCGATGTCACCAACAGGATCACGATATAGACGTCATTATTTTACCTACATTGCAGAGCCCCCGAGATTTGAACATTGTCCACTCGGTCTGAAATTGTCATTTGGGACCAACATTTTAATATGAAGCCAAAAATTCCTTCAAAATAGTTGAAAACTTTGAAAGTTTTAAGAATTTTAATATTTTTGCCTTTTACCATACGGGGGTCATAACATCTACACCGAAGAGCCCCCCCCCGAGATTTAATCATTGACCACTCGGACTGAAATTTTCATTTGCAACCAGAACTTTAATATGTGGGTTCCGGTCACCCCACAATTATGTTTAGTTTAGTTAAGTGGTAATTTGTGACAGCACATCATCAAAAGAATCTTTCACTTCACCGCCTCCCCCCAGGAGTCCGTGCTGGATCCGCCACTAGAATCAATAGACACTTCTCCTATTCTTTTTGTCACCCTTGGTTGTGTAGGGGCTTCCTTGAACAAAAAAAAGAAGCAGTAATACCTAATATGTAGCCCTCTCGTATTACAATCAAGGGGCGCTATATATTAGGTATTTCTTTAGTTACCTATTACTGAAGAAAGGATTTTAAACTAAGATGACTAAGGTTACTACATTATGTAAGGATGGCATATTCAGGATTATTATTATTATTATTATTATTATTATTATTATTATTATTATTATTATTATTATTATTATTATTATTATTATATGAATGTCTTTGGAGAAGCACCGAAATTGTGTGAAACGAACCATGGTATGTAGAAGTTTAAGATGAGTGGTCATAGCGGAGGAAAAAACAGGATTTTTCTGTCTGACTCTCTAACGTAAAGATTATGTGCTGAAGGTAAGAACCGTCATCAATCTGAAATTGGTTGCTTTTAGGTTACTCAGTTACTTGAGTTTCCCTCCTTCGGGCTACTTACCTCATGTGGTAAATTCAAAACAATTTTAATTCAAAACTAATACATTGTTAAACTTTTCCATAATTAAACATCTAGGGAAAATTAAACATTTAATAGGGAAATCTGTTATCAAAGTGTCCAAAAAAGTAGATAGAAGACTATCTAGTGATAAACATTCTGAAACTTTATAAAATTCTCCAAATTAGAATTAACGTTTACTGGAAAACATTCATTATGCTCCAGCGAGCATATTGCGAGCAGTGAGCACAGGGAAAATAATTACGAAACTGTTTGCAAACAAAATTAGGGACACTAATGCAAGTGCGACAATACTTTTTCTTTTTTTTTTGTTTTAATGTGTTTTACATATGTTACAATTTGATTCTTTCCCACTTAAAAAAATAAAGAAAATAACCACAGTAGTAAAAATGACAGTTATACCTCTGTGGGGTTCGAACCAGCTACCTCCGGCATACAGACTTGTTACTTTAACAAACTGAGCTATTTGTTTTCTAACGTGACCTGAACCTGTTCTACGGTAAAGACGATTTTTCATTACGATCGTGCTACCAATTCGTCCTTTTCCATAGGTAATTTCCACTTTTTGCTCTATCTATACGTTAATACTTAGTATAGATTCATATATTTGGAGTTCGCAGATAATGCATGTAATAAAATATATTAAAAATGTTTCGTTAAAATTTTCGTTTGTAGATTTAATGCACATTTCTCTCAATGACATAGATGTCGCTGCTTCGTGTTGAACTGCAGAATTCCCTCGCGTTCTTGAAAATTTCCCACTTTAGCAGAGTTGGTAATTCTCGTGATTTCGGTCGATTTAATGTTTTTCGCTTCTGATTTATTTATTTTAAGCTAATATCTAACACAAATATTAAAAACGGGTTTGTTATTAACGTTTCCTGCTGGGGAAACCTTCCAAAATTTCGAACATATAAAGAAAACGGAAATATTTTCTGAAAGCTTCAAAATAAAGAAACGCGTCATTTATTTTGCTCATAGTAGTACATCCAGTTGTTTTCTTTAATTTTTGGGGGCCCTAACCTATAGCTTGTTTAGCTTATACGTAAATCAGGCACTAGCAATGATGTGCAGGTGACCTAGAGCGTTCCCTGCACAACGGAAATTCCAATAGACAGACCGGAAATCCCCAATAATGTAAGTATCAGCCACAAAAAGTAAAAGGCGATACTAGTCCAGGATCTGACTATGGTTCTGTAGGAAGGATTGAGTATGGAAAATTTTTCTTCAGAAATCGTTAGTACATGTCTTACTAATTATTTTTTACTTGGGTGGACATCCGACATCTGGTATGTTTTCCGGGTATGACGTCATAAAATATGGTGGCTACTTAATCACAAAAATGTTCGGGCCTTATGCAGAGTCGTAATGACGAGCGATTAGAGACATACTAAAGAGTTCGACTAAGATATGTTTCCTGCAGGTAGTCAGACGTTTAGTATAATGCTAATCATGTGTCAAAACGACTCTGCATAAGGCGGCTAATATCTAGGCTAAGATTGGAGTGATTAACACGTAATTTCGGTCTTTTCTTTGAGCGTTGCTTAGGATTGAGGTTCTATTACGTATGTTTTTACTAAGGTGAATACTCGATATTTCTCTGGGATGACGTCACCCAAGATGGCGGCTGCTTAATCACAAAAATATTCATATTGAGACTAATATTGGACTGATTGACATTCAATTTCGTTCTTTTCTCAAGATTTGCTTAACAGGGATCCTAGTAAGTAGTTTTCTTACTAAAGTGAATACCTGAGACATTCTCTGAGATGGCGTCATCCAAGATGGCGGCTGCTCAATTATAAAAATATTCACACTTCTGGTAATATTTTACTGAAATTAACACAGAATTTCGTTATAATTTTTCATTCCTGTTAGACAAAAATTCTTGTAACTAGTTCCAATTCAGGTGGTCATCCGAAAAATTCTCCACATATGATATTATCCAAGATGGCGTCTATTCAGTGGCAGAATTCTTTATATCGCTAGTAATATTTGACTAATCAATATGAAATTTCGTTAGTATGTTGTAATTACTATTGGCGAAGCTAATATCTCTAAAGTCGCAATTCACTTTAATTCTAACATAGTTCCAATGAGCTAAATATACATTATTTAAATAGTACTTAAAATATTCTAAACCATTTATATCAACAGAGATATTCACAGCAACGCATATATCCGTTCCTCTCATTAGTATCGCGAACAAAAAATCTAACTAATTTTCTAATCTAGTAAACTATGCGCTCTATCAAATCCTTTTAACTGAAATATGTTGTAACACAATAAGTAATTATTACGATAATAAATTTGTAAACAGCTGCGTTCATTCTGATTTTACAAATATTATTAACAACATAATGTCAATACCCTTCCCTAAAACTAATATGTTTACAAATATGAGATGCATCAGAAGTTTTAAATTACACTATATAAAAATCGGAATGTAATATACTAGAATGAGTATCACCACCAGCTTTTTAAGATCTTATCTTAAAAGGATTTTTACAAATTGAATGCGACTCCTTTACACTTGCAAAAGAAACAACGTGTTTTCTTATTTTTCTTACAAATGTATGGGAATTTTGTATATGTCAAACAAGTATCGTCATCCACAAAAAAGTTCGCGTATATTGTAACTTCCACATTTTCATTAATAACTCAGTTTTCTTAATATATTATCGCTTCTTTGTGCTTTCCCTAACAAAGCAGTGTAGTAATGAATAATTATTTATGATTTTTGATAAAAATAAAGCAAAATAAGAAAATTATAAGCAAAAAAACTTTATTATGAAACTTTAGTCTGTCAGATAATTATGCGAAGAATATCCCGAGGGAAATTGACTCTACACAGGTATTAGGAGCACTCATAAACACGTAAAATTGAAGGAACAGAAAATAATGTATTTTTGAGATGAACACACAATTCACACTTCACGCGGACTTCCAATATGGGAAATCAATCAATATCTTCAGTTGAAATTACTGAAAAAGACAGAAAATGGCTATTTAAAACTCCAAGTGTAAACCTGCGCTTGGAGCGATTCTATTTCTAATATCAAAACGCGTTATTGCGTAACATGCCTCCGTGAACAAGCGGGTTTAGCAATGCTGTTGAAATTCTAGAATCGAAGGGTGGCAGTTTGAGCCTGAGTGCAGGGAGCTCTTTTTTTTCAATATAGTGAAATCTATTTTAAAATATAAATGTCTACTTTGAAGTGCTTGAAAACACAAACCAGATGAACAATCACTTTTCAAAGCTCAGACACATTTATTAACTATGTTCATCATTTATGTTATATACGAAGACACTAAAATGAGAAACGTTAACAATCCTTATTAACGTTAATACCACATCCGTTATAATGAGAACAGATTTGTAATCTGAATACCAACCTTAAACTATACGTCCAAAATGAAAATTATTCATGTTCTTGATACCTATTGCAACACACAGGTGTATATGCAGAGAATAAGAGTGCGAGCGAGAGATAAAATACTGTATGTATGCTTGTATTTATAATTAATATAGTTAGTGTAAATCATAATCTGGACTTTTATACGGCAATTTGAAGAATCATATAGTAAATGTATACTACTTAAAATTGAATTAAATTGCAATTCCAGAATCTACAACATCTTACATTTCTTATTTATTTACATCGAATGTTAACTTATTGTATAGTTTATGGCATGAGTATAATCTGATATGTAAGACAAAATTATCTATAAATTGAATGTAATTAGGAAACTGATATAGTTGCTATAAGGATAGGTTTATGAAAATGAAGTGTATAATAATGGTTTATTTGAAACAGAGCTTGCGTAATGGAGTAAATATTTACACCCTCAGCTTTGCAATACTGTGCAGTTTAAATTGTCAATCTCATCATTTTACTTACTTCGCTTCAATGTTTATGGAATTTAGCATAGCATTATGAAACATTCAACAACGGATTTGGTAGTGAAACATATTTAATAAGATTACCGCATATTACGGTAGCTTTGCGAGCACTTGATAACATTTTATTATTATAATAGATAAAATATTATGTGGAAGAGCTAAATTAAATAAGAAAATAAAATATTTAAGTTTAACATCCCGCTATTACGCCCTTTAGGCGAGAAGTTTCTAAAATGTTGGTCCGCACATAGAGGTGAATTTGGGTTAGTAACCAGTTTGATTCTTTTCTTTATCAAATCTCAATACACAGTTTAGTAATATCTAGCGAGCGATAGCGAGTGATGGCAGGTTACTAACTAGGTTCATTGTTTCTTTATCACGATCCAATTGGTATACAGACCAGTGTTGTAGAACCCTGCCACTTTAGGCCAAGGGAGAAGATGATTAAAGTAAGAATAATTATATAAGAATTGGTGGAATGAGAAAGTGGGAAGAAAAGGAAATGCTTTGAGAAAACTCACGGACATGATGTTGTCCACCACAAGCTTACTTGGACGGAATAAAACCAGAGACCACACGCACCAAAGGTAAGCGTTCTACCAGTGAATCATCGCGCCCCATAAATTAAATAAGAATGACAAGTAGTAGGCCCTATATAATTGAATATTGTATGTAAGAAACTTATTGTCCCTAAAGATTCTTTCTCTTCAAGTTTTTGTAATTCATGTTGCAAATCGTCCGATGTTTTGTAATGTGTGTCAAAGAAATAAATGCGTGTTTTTCGGGATAGTATCGTCTGCCCCTTGCTGCTATTGATGGTATAAAAATAATGTTGAGTTAATTTTGAGTTTAACGTCCCTTTCAACAGGGAGGCTATATGAGACGTGGGCCTACTAATTGACGTGGAATCCAAACTACATGAGCTCACATCGGGAATGACCCCCGGTCTCCCACACCAAAGGCGCGTATTCCCTGTCAATAAAAAATGCATATTTTTGCACGGGATAGTATCTTTTCCCCTTACTATGAGAATGAAATCGGTACACGTTCCTTTCTACCACCTCGCGATTTAATTAAATGTAAAGATTTTAAAGGCTCAATCCCTAACCAAATCAATAAATGCATGATCTCTCTCTTTGCAGTTCACACAAGACACTATAGAAATATCGGAAAAAATTAATAAAAATAAAAAGAAGAAAAAAACAACGTCCTTACACAGCATAAACCTTAGGGTTATTGCCACATATTTATAGAGTAGATGACTTATGTATCTCATTCCGTAGTTCATTGCAACCGTGCAGAATTCTTATTCCCGAGACTAACGTTCGTATGTTACAAGGAGAAAGCATACTTTGGTAAATGAACTTTGCTGCCATTTTTTGCAAGGTGATAATGCCCATTTAAAGTGTTCATATTACAAACTGAGAGACCGCAATGGCCTAATATAGAAGAGAAAAAGCGTCTTAAAGTGTTCGACTGGTCACATATGTCGTACGTTGCGCAAATTCATCAAGTCACGGCGTGGCAAAATCAGTAGTATATTTGACTCACGCGTGCAGGGTTCCGCGTTCGATTCCCTCTGAACTCAACTTTTTTTGTTTTTTGCTTCAACCAATAAAGTAGTCATTTGTAGCTAAAAGTAAATTGTTAATTCACCATATGTTTATAATTAATTAAAACAATATAAATATTCAAATCAGTTGTAAAATCTTTCAATGTTCCTATTTCGTAAATATATTGATATCACAAGTTATATTATGGTTACCACAGTCGTCGTGTGAGAAATGTTCTTGACACTCCGTGTCTACCAGAGTTGGCGTGGGTCAATGAAAACTTGACCCACGACCCATTGACCCACCACCCACCGTGACCCACTCTGACCCACCACCCACGGTGACCCACCACTTACGGTGACCCACTCTGACCCACCATCCACCATGAACCACTCTCATCCACTGTGACCTTTTCTGACTCACCAAAATCCATCGTCATCAACTCTGAACACGATCCACGACCTCTTCTGTACTAACTAAAGAGTTTACACTTGTAATAAAACAAGACTGTGAAATTGTCACTAATCGGAGTTTGAATTTCTAGTCAATCGCTCAAGCACCACTCTGTTAGAATAACGGTGGATCTGACCTTTATGATATAAAATGGTAAAGTGTTTGTCAGTGAGGAAATTGAAACAGTTCGAGCTGGGGGAGATTAGTGTGTGCCTAAAATATACTTGTACTAAGAGACTATTCTTGCAAGTGTTAATTTCTGAACGCATTCCAAAAGAAACTTCTTTTCGCAGGAAAATACCCCTGTACATTATGGAAAAGGTTATGGTTTCTCAGTTCACAGTATTTTTCTCACAAAAGATTTGAAAATGATGTCCATCCTTCAGCCCAGAAATAACTAGCTCGTCTATTTCGAGCTTGTCTAGCGGTGGGCCATTAACATTGATGAACAACAAGTTAGACAATGTTTGAGCACTTAGTCTATTTCTAATATCAGTCATCTGTAAATTCATAAGGGGAAATCCCCGTTCGCACTCTGTCGTCGAAATTGATAATACTTCTACCCGATTTCTGCAACTCCTGATCGACAATCTGCTTGTTAGACTTAAGTCTGATAACAATTTTTCTTGGCCAGTTTTGAAATACTCAGCAAGAAGTATCATCTCTCTATCACCATAAAACATCTTTTCCATATGGACCATGTCAGCTGGCATGGTCGACTCATGGAGAACAGAAGTTTCATTTACCACGCCTTCGATAGGGAATCTTGTGAATAAATTATCAATTAAAGCCTGATAAACTGATGATTTCTTATTTGTTTTTAAATTTAATTTTTGTAACTAGGGATGCGCACGAGACGAGTCGAGACACGGCTCTTCCAATAGAAAAATATATATAAATTTCGAGTCGAGACATCATTTTTACAGCACATTTTCGAGTCGAGACGACCACAAATCTTGTCTCGTGCGCATCCCTATTTTTAATTACGCACGAAGGTTTGATGTCATTACCAAGTTTCCTCCCCAGTCTAGAAAGCGAAGGAGAACGAGGTTCCTGGAAAGTGTTTAGAGGTGAATGGGAATTTCCCTCCTTCATCCCCTTCAATTACCACACTGCTGTTTGCCATGGGCCAAATTACTATGAATTTCAATTAAATTATCATAGTATAATTATTTCCTTGTTGAATTATCAATACTTTTCAGTGGAAAAAAGGATGAAATTTGAAAGTTCCAAATCAAGATAAGTAGACCAACGTAAAAGAGAAAAAAAAGTATAAAATTTTCCATATAATTATGCGTACAATCCAAACTTCAAATTTCCGTGTAATTAAGCTTACAGTACAAATTTTATGCCTATTTTAGTCACAAGTTTTTGGGTTGATTACCCTGTGCTGTAAGCGCTCCATATAATAAACATAAGCTTCAGCAATTATTATAGTAGAAAGCAATGGATATATGAAGCTAAGCACTGTAAATTTTTGTTTCTGATATTTTTCTTAAATAACATCGATCATTTTCGATCAGTTTTACAAACCAACTCACTACCAATTTTCCATATATAGAAAGTTCCCCCCATAAAGGAGAATTAAAAAAAAATGCTAGGAGAGATTCTGTTTATTTTCAACAAAGAGTTAATACACTGAATTTCAGCTCCGTAAGTTTAACGACGTGCGAGATACTAATTTTTTCGCAAAAATTCGGATCCTCTCTGCCTCCCTAGGATATTATGCATTATAATAAAAGGAATATAACATCCCACTTTGGATTAAGGCCTAACTATATACCAAAAGTAATTTAATTTGACTTTGCAATTTGACCGTGATGATCAGACACACATAGTTACATTTAATTTTTTATATAATAATTTATATATTACAGTGATTCAAAAACTATTTTTTTCCAGTAGATAGCTCCTCTAAAAACTCACAAATCTCGAAAGCCAAGTAGTAGTATAAGTCCTATTGCTATTATAACAATTAAAAATATCAATATCCAAAAGTGCCTGAAATTCTTTTTTCACTTGGTTAGATATACTCACCTCAGGTAAGTAGACAGAAACAAGTGGAAAAGGAAGGGAAATGAAGGTCTTGAAAGTAAAACGAAGACAAATTTACCATTCAGAAGATACTGTCTACAATGCAGTGAGCAGAGAGGGTCGGTAGATCATACTGAGTCGGTTGGTCGCAGTTGGTCATGGTGAGTGGTGGGTCGCAGTGGGTAATAGTGGGTGGTGGGTTGCAGTGGGTCACGGTGGGTGGTGGGTCACAGTGGGTCACATACTGTTGACCCACGACCCACTGACCCACCGACCCACTCCATCTCTGGTGTCTACATCTGTTGACATTGTGTATATTACAAGCACTAGCGTAAATGGCATGGGAGGATAAGAGGGACATGTCCCTCGAATCGTGGAACTGAGGGACTGTTCCCCCCGATAATCCTATTTGAAATGTGTTTTTTTGGGAGAAATGTGATGAATTGTGTCCGATTGCCACAAAGGAAAATGAGATGAAATCGATATCCCCAAGAATAAGCCTCAAATTTGCCCTCCTACCAATGTTGAAGACAACTCTGCTTCCCTGATCCTCCACAGTATTGTTTTCCAACTTCATAAATATTTTGAACATCATTTAAAAAATATGGGAACGGTCTTACCCGTCCTTCCCCCAATGTTGGAGACAGATTATTTTGCCGCATATTACAAGGGGAATGAGGGGGAAATCTCCTTTGGCTATAGTAACATCCAGTATTACCAAAGGGGATTTCCTTCTCATCCCCTTTGTAATTCTCACACTGTCAACAGATGTAGACACGAAGCATAAGAACAGTTTTTTTTTCACAACGACTGTTGTAACCATAATATAACTCGTTATAGATTATATATCGTTGCTAGTTAACATGGAACATCGAAAGATTTTACAACTGATTTGAATATTTCTAGGGGACCGCGGTGGTTCAGTGGTAGAGCGTTCACCTCTGATGTATGGGGTCCCGGGTTCAAACCCTGCTCCCGCCAAGTGAACTTTGTGGTGGACAAACACCGCGTGCGTGGGTTTTCTCGGGGTTCTCCCGTTCCCTCCCACTTCCTTCATTCCGCCATTTCATTCATCTCTCATCCTCACCGTCTCCTTTAGCCTAACGGGCATAATCGTGGGACGTAAAACTCAAAAATTTCATTTCATTTTCATTCATTTTTGAATATTTCTATTGTTTTAATTCATTATAAACATATGGTGAATTAACATTTTACTTGTAGCTACAAGTGGCTACTTTATTCATTGAAGTAAAAAAACGAAAAAGTTAACTCAAGCGGGAAACGAACACCGTGACCCTTTACACGTGAGTCACAAATGCTACTGATTTAGCCACGCCGTCACTTCATAAATTAGTGCAACGTATGACATATGCGGCGAGTCGAAAACTTTAAGACGCTTTTTCTCTGCTATATTAGGCCGTTGCGCTCTCCCAGTTTGTAATATCAACATTTTAAATGTGCATTATCACCTTGTAAAAGATAGCAGCGAAGTTCATTTACCAAAGTCTGCTTTCTCTTTGTTAGTCTTACTTCTTTTTTCATTTTCATTTTTCTATGATCAGGTAGGACTCCAGTAAAAAGAAAAATATGATTACCGTTTAAGATGTGATTCGATTTTCTACAAGTAATTATTTATATATTTATTGTCAAGCGAACAAGATGAAGTAGATTTTACAAGTGTAAGACTGTTCTAGACTTTACTCTTAATAAAAACTGTGAATGAATTCACAGCTCAAAAATAAATTGAATTCTCTTCAATTGTAGTCCATAATTGCTATGGTCAAGGAGATGATTTCAGTTGTTTTGTGTGTGGTCAACACAATGGTTTTCATCATCTTTATTTCTGGAATTGAATATAACTTTTTTTTTCGTTTAGATATAAAATACTCATCTTTAGTTTTTAACAAAACAAAGATCATAGTTCAAAATGCCAATATATCGTTACATTTCGTTATATAAAGAAATGACAACATAATACATTTACACTTGAAAATGTCGAAGGTAATATGACAAATATTATGAACAATTCTATATTTGTAATTAATTAAGCAGATTTTTTATAATAAAATAAACACCAATGAAATGGAGGGTATTTGAAGTTGGGAAAATATTTGCCCTTAAATGCTGAAATACAAGTTTCTTGAATATACATTTTGAATTTGATTCTCAATAGAATCTGAAATATATTTAGAACTTTAAACCTTTTAGAATGCAACAATAATTTGACGTCCCATGGTTATATTATTGTCGTTACAAACTGACTAAACTAGCGATAAATCCAGGGAGTATCTCACTCAACCAGCTCCTTTTTCCGATTTTTTATATGAATTAACGTATTTAACAATGTATTTTTGGTGAAAAGATACTATATATTTTCTTTGCATATAATTCAGGAAGAACATGTAACGTCAACATTTCATTAGCAAATGTAGCAACTCACCAAATTGAATAATGCCAAAAATAGCCTACTTTGCTTGCAAGAACCTGTTTTTCGTGGAAGTTCCTATATCAGTTTTCTTTTTCTTTTTCTTTTTTTTTCTTTCTATTTTTGTTGAGGTGTTTGAATACTTCGGAAGGTTTTACAGAATGCTCATTATTATACATATATGTTTGTTCTGTTTGGTACGAAAAGAAAGTTTATTGAAGAAAATAGTCTGCAGAGATCTTTCTAAAATGTCTGTTATTAGCTGTAGTAGCTGACTTGATTTTAGCGTCCCATTCTGCAGCGAAGCTGTATGAGACATAGACTTACAGCTGAACATGGGATCCGAAACGCATGGGCTCCCGCCAAGAATCAAACTCCGTTTTTAGAAAAAAAGTATCTGGTCACACAGTCAGTTCTTATCCGTTCGTGTTGGGACAGACTTTATTATTATGCTGGCATTGGGAAGCAGTGATGAAACTGGTTAAGAATTTCGTGATCTGGAACCAGTCACACTCGTGTCCCGATATGACCGGAACAGACGTGGATACGACAAAACGTCGTCACACACACGGAAAATTTGTATGATACTGTTAGTAGAACTTATGTACTTTTTGCTGATCTAGTGGCTAACGCGTGCGTTTTTGGTTCTTGTTTTCTCGGGATTGATTCCCGTTAAGGGTCGATTTCCGTTAAACTTTGAGGAAAGTATATGGAAAAAAAGTTAAAGAATATACATGCAAAAGTCTGATGCCAGTGTTTTGCAAGCTATTGACAAAATAATAGAAAGACAGGAAACAAAATCTCTTGAGAACTGAAACTGGACAATGTTTTCGCATTCATGCTTAATTTGCTACAGCGTGACACATGAAATTGAATATAATATAAATATTAGAGACAAAATTCACTACTTCACTGTTGATAACATGGAAAATGCTAGGTATTGTTAAACATCACATAACACCTCATTTTTATATCAATAAATAACAGAACAGTAACAATACTATTAATCTATATCTGCATAGTATATAAATGAAAAACATGTTGTTTATGAACGAAAAATGGTTGAACCGTTGAAATGAATTTTATTAACATAGTTAACACCTACCTCGGACTGGGTTGTTATCACGCCATTTTTATTAAAGTACGTATCCTAACAGAGGAGAGGGGGTTAAAATGTATGCAAAAAATGTAGAATTTCTCACGTTTGTAAGATGAAATTTGATACATAAATTCCTTATTTGAAACGAGTGTGTACGTGTCCGACCTTGTTTAGAAATTTTGTTACTAAGTGGAGAAGAGAGGCAATTTGTATCATTTTTGCTCAATATTTAAGAATGATGACATCGAGTTTGTGTCTTGTCTTCACAGCAAAACAGATGAAGCACTTGAAATTACATTTTTAATATACGCTATTTAGCATTTGGTCCAGTCGGCTTTTTATCATTCATTAACACATATATCATAAGAGGAACAGATGAACATAAACATCTTATTTTAAAATATGTGAGCCCATTTTCCGTTGTTCTTAAAAATCCACTTTTGAGGGAAAAATGTGGCAAGTCCAAATAAGGCGGTCAATATGTAAAAGTGAAATCGTGATTGTCTGTCCGATCATCACGGGAAATCAAATCAACCGTTTGAAATAAATATTTGAATACGGTTAGTACTTGGAAGAAAATGGTTAGGTGACGTCCACTGGAAACTTGACAAAACTAAGATACAATTTAGAGGATAGTCAACTATGTCTAAATCTAACATTGCAGGTGGAAGTGAACACGACGAAAGAAGTAATAGCGGGTTAAAATTTAGCATTAGAAGTCATTGGAAAACAGAATGTGATGCGCGCAAACGAATAAATTAAATAATAATAATAATAATAATAATAATAATAATAATAATAATAATAATAATAATAATAATAATAATAATACAGTGGTGCCCACCCCCCCCTTATGTCCATGACGCACCCCCCCTAATTGTCTATCCGTAAGTGTTCTTCATGAAAAAATCTTCTTTTCGATTCATTTTTACACTCCCTGAAACATATTTATACAGATTTTTACCCCCCCAATATTTCAATGACGCACTTTGCGTCATAGCCCTCCCTTGTGGGCACCCCTGAATAATAATAAAAAATCGTAACGTTGCCGACGACAACACAGGGGATGGTGCTTATCGAAAGACCCATAAACGCTATTCATTAGCTCCTTCTTCATGGTTTGGATTGCAAGAAATAAAACTATTTCTTCGTGCTAATATGCTTATCAAGACGAAATGTTATATTTCTGCAAAATTTGCTTTTCCCACATGACTGGATAATTAAGAAAACTTCTATTGTGGTGAAGAAAACAAAACCATAATACAAGCTGGATTCGATCTGGAAAAAATGAAATGAAACTTTTGAGTCTTACGTCCCACGGTTATGCCGGTTAGGCTAAAGGAGACGGCGATGATGAGAGATGAATGAAATGGTGGAATAAAGAAAGTGGGAGGAAACGGGAGAACCCCGAGAAAACCCACGCACACAGTGTTTGTCCACCACAAAGTTCACTTGGCGGAAGCAGGGTTTGTCTCGAAACCCCAAGCACCAGAGGTGAACGCTTTACCACTGAGCCCCCGCGTCCCCCTGATTCGATCTGGAGACCCCATGATTTTTACTACATGTTGTTATTCATTACATCAGGGGAACATTGTTTGCAATGACACTGATACATTGAATGTTTTATTCGAGAAAGACAAAGCTCTTTACATCGAACCTTTTTCCTTGTTTCGTTTTTATTTTATTTTCTCTTTAAGTTTTTCGTAGAATACATGAAAGAATACGTTTTTCGCTTAGGTATACTGTTTTAACTGATCAGGAAACAGCAATCTACTGGTGAAATGATATGGGATAATGTGTAGCATTTTGTTTTCACGAAATCGATAGCAGCAAGGGGCATAGGAATTATATAAAAGAGAGTGTGTTGTTATGAACTACTAATAACTTTTGCAAGAAAAATTTCCACGTGTTACTCCGTGGCTCAGGGGATAAGTGAGAGATTATAGTACACAAATTCGCATGATCGAGTCTTGTCCACTGCTATTATGTTTTCCATTTTGATTGTTTAACGGTGAAAGTGACGTAGATACATTTTCATTGGCATTCAAAAAAAAAAATGGAGGTGAATCCGTAGCCCTGAAAAGTGCTGTTTATATATAAGTGTTTAATAGAAGGTCCAGTGACCTTCTTCATCGATGACTGCCTGGAGCCTTCTGGGCATGCTCTCGGTAAGTCTGCGGAGAAAGTGTTCACTAAGGGCGACTTCGTCCCAGGTGTTTGCAACGATTTCCCATAGTTCATTTTTTGTGGATGGAGGTGGATTAGGCCAGTTCTCCTTCATCACCGTTTTGACCTCTGCTCATACTGTCTCAATTATATTCATATCGGCTCCAGGCAGTGGCCAATCTAGAATCTCTAAATCAGCCTGCTGCGGGAGCCAATTCTGAACTAATTGAAACATACGAGCCGGAGACGTGTCATGCTGAAACTGGATTGCTCCATCGGGGTAAAGAAAACGCACAGATGGCAACATAACATCCCGAAGGATATGTAAATATTGCTCACCTGTAAGACGCCCCTCTACTGTATAGAGTACTCCAAGGAACTTTGATGTCATGAAACCCCAAGGAGATACAGATACGCATCCATAGTGACGTTTGTGGAAAACGCATCTGGGATCATACCTGGAGCCTCTCGGACGATACACGACTACTGGACCGTTATTTGAGGAAGAAAATGTGCATTCGTCTGTGAAGACAACATTTCTCTAATCACGATTCACATTTTTCGCAAATTGAAGCCATCGTCTTATATGCTCTTCCGAGAGGAATTCTTTCACAGCAGCACAACGTGCGTGAACATTAGCTTCCCTAAGACGCCGTACAGGAGTATCTCGAGAGCCTGGAAAAGCTGATGCGTGCCGAAGTTGTCTGGCGGTCATGTTGGGATTAAGTCGCGCTGCATCAACAAGCTGCGCGTCCTGCTCTGGTGTCATCACACGACGCCTACCACTATCTCCGCGCCGCATACTCTCTCCAGTCTCTCGAAAACGCTTTATCCGCTTCTGTGCTCTTCTTGGTAAAACTCCATACCTTTCAACGGCTTGTGAAGCGCAATAGCCTTCTTGCACTAAAGCGAGAACATGCTCTTTTCTATTCTGACATTTCTGACTTCTACCCTTTTCACGAGTTGCACGTTGAATGAGCACCCCCTCTTAGTTGAAGCCATCAAACGTAGTGATGGGTAAATTCCCGGGAAGATATTTTTCGGAATATTCTCTGGGAATATTCCCGGGAAGATTCCCAAAATGGGAATTTATCCAGGAATTTATCAGAAAGAAAATTGCATTCTATTACTATATTATGATTTCAAAGTTGAATTAATTTTTATATCACAGCATATTATTACTCTTGTCCACAGATGATTCTTTAAAATGTATATTCTGAACGGTACTATGTTACTTTATTAACACTTTATTATATTTAGAGAGTACGCATAAATGTATATTTATTTACAATATGTTCTATCAATTAAATATGTATGAAAAAATTATATAGTAAATTATATAGTAACTAGTGATACATATTTATGTTCACAAAATTTGCAAGATACTTACTTTTCTTTATATTTTAGCACGTAACATTGCCATACACGACCTTTCATTCTACCTATTTCTTGAAATTCTATACGTTAATTCACATGTAAAGGAAGTCTGAGTACCTCTTCAGAAATTCGAGTCAGAGAGATGAGACAGACCGACGTCTATTACTAATGGTGGTTCAGGGTTTATTAATAGTACTTCATCTCTATTTCTACATAATTCTAAATTACTTTACAAAATGGTTCCTTTTCATCATTTGCAAATTAGTACTTTGCTAATTTTGGCTGTTATTTAGCATTGTGGGCCAGCTTTTGCACCTACTTCTTTTTTGCGATATTCTATTCCGATGCGGTTGTTTTATGGTTTCATATGTTAAATTACGTTACCAGCATTAAATTCAGACAGCATTGCGGAGCGAGCGTTAGCGAATGAATACGGGTTAGAGTCCCGCATGGCACGTTGTTTTCTATCTTCGTTACCAACAATTGACTTTCTTTTCTCACATAAATTACTTCCACTTACCTTTCCGTTTTGTATAAATCCGCTACTGCGTTAAAAAAATGTTCGATACTCTCTTGACTACTTGAACATCACTATCAACTCATTTCTTCCGTAAATCATCCTACATTTTGCTAGTTTTGACCTCCAATACTAAACAATTATCCTACTTTTTAGTGCAAATAGAAATGGAACTTAAAAAATCATATTATTAGTTATATAAAGAACCATCAAATAATTTTAATTTTTTTAACCTCCAAATTCTTTAAAACCTAGAAGTAAATCATAATATATTAAAATAAAGTAATTACTCGTATGGTTCTTATAATTTGGAGGATAAAGTAAAGAAATGAAAATAAATTCCTTCCCGGGAATTTATAGGCCAGGGAAAAAACCTGGGATTATTCCCATTTTTAAATTCCTTCCCACCGGGAATATTCCCACTGCCCATCACTAATCAAACGGCATGCGCAGTTGGTTACTCCAAGAGCTAGTAAGATAGTAGTTTTTATTTGCCAACAGCCAGAAAACACTTCTTATTTCGATATATGTCGTTTGACTTCAAGCGAGCACTGCACAACTGTTTACTGAGTGATAAGATCTATGGTATTCTGTTCAACTTTCCTTCAGGCAATTTTAAACGTAGTAGACAATATTTGTCTCACCTTGTCAGTTCCTGAGGAAGAAGACAAAATCAATGAAAATGTTTTGAACATAACATTTTTGACTTATGTTTATCTCCCTATCCATTTTTACTACGACTGCCTCCTTAGATATTACAGCTCTCTGTTTTGGCTCGTATAAGAAAATTTTATTGCTATTTTTCAACGTTCAATATTTTTGGCAAACTTAACATTTTCCAATAAAGCTAAACAAGCATCTGTTTTACAGAAAAAAAACAATATGTAAAGTTCTACTTTCCAGTTTAAAATTTAATATATTTTTCCAGCGTTATATGTGTTATACAGTCAGGAGCGTAACTACTATGGCGCGAAACCCCGCAATGCGGGGGCCCGACACTCGGAGGGGGCCCTTCTAATAGGCCGAATCAACATGCTTTTCAGTTTTGTAGTAGTCTACAATATTTTTCCACCCTTCCCTTTTTCGGCTATATTTGGGATCAAGCACCGGGAACAAAAACGAGGGAAAGTCGGTCCGTTATTTTGATGAGTTGTGTGAAGATAGTCGTCTTTATGACAGTGAATCAACTTTAGAATTAACATCTATATTAAACTATTTGACATACTAAATTCACAGTCACATTGTCGTTTTACATCTTTGCGTGATACAGTGTCCGAATTTTCCTTTTTGTTTCCTGCCAATATAATTGATCTCACTAATGATGAAATTCTAAGAAAGGCAGATATACTTCAAACAACTTACAGTTATGATATTGATTCTTCGTTTCCGATGTAATTTGCTTTGTGAAACGGCTGAAATCCGAAATAAGTGTTCAGAATTCTGTGTTTGACCTAACAAGGCTTGTAATCGTAAAATCTGTCATTGACGTCTAGCTTTTCAGAACTTATTACTGCATATTTGTTGTTTCAACGCTCCCTGTCTCTGTCAGTTCTACTAAGAGGTCCTTCTGAAATTAATAATAATAATAATAAAATAAACTATGTGAGAGGCACAGTGGGCCAAAATAGATTAAGTAATCTAGCACTGTTTTCAATAAATGCGGACAAAGCTGAAAAGATGGATTACGGGAGTTAGTAGAGGATTTTGCTGACATGAAAGCAACAAAGTAACCATTCAATTAATTCCTGTTACTTTTTCATGAAGACTTACGTCACTGACTTCAAAGAAGTGAGTCCATCTTCCATTCTGAAGCTTATTGAATAAATTATATGTATAACAAAGTGGCCTAGTAGTTGCATGCATTTAACTCATTATTTACAGATACAGGGAAGTATGGTTATTTATTATGTTATCTATCATTCCACAAAAAATGTTGTTAAGGCGGGGGCCCTGGGTATTCCCTTGCTGGGGGCCCACAAAACGTATTTACGCCACTGTATACAGTGCTTTATTTGTAGAGGGTAAGAGGAACTTACGTAATTACTGCTTTCCCAGAGTGCGAAGACTAGTTTCCTCAACTTTAGAAACCTAACATTTTTTTCTGGAGAATCCAAATATGCAATGAGAAATGGGGGTGCCACTTTAAAATTTTAAAGTTATCCCCTACGCCTAAGGGATGGGGATAGGGGGTTGTATTTGGTATCATTGAACTATACATATAAAGCAGAAACATGTATTCTCATTTTGAGCGTGTGGTTTCAATTTGATATTAACTTAGATATCTATTTGAACTTTGGTAGTGCTAGCATTTCCATAGCGTCATCTTCGTATACAAACAGATGGTGAATAAAAGTGACAGAGGTTTGAAAGCTGACAGTTTATCTGATTTTGTTTTTATAACAAGTTCAAATGTTCAAAATATAACGTTATATTTAGAAAAAATATCAAACATCCTTATATTAAAAGAAAACCGGACTGAGAACCGAACCGCACTGCAATTTCGAGCGCCTCGCTAATCCCACTTATTTCTTTTTAAGTTACGTCACGAAAGCCGGCCCTGGAATTCACTTACCAAAGTCTGCATTTCCCTTGTCAGTAATTTGTGTATATGTCCTACTCGATTATACACGTTTTAGTTATTTCCAGTAACCTTGAATGACAGGGATACAAACATAGACACATCGATAACATTTAAAATTCCAAAAGTTCTCTCACCGGGAATCGAACCTGGGACGCTGTATACCACAAACGCACATGCTAGCCACTAGACCACACAGCCAACTTATAAAGCTAGCGCGTTTTAATAGTTCTACTGGAAATGCTCGAGATATACACTTGTAATACCTTGAGTGATTTATTCGAGAGAGGCAAAGCACTTTACTTTGAATCCTTTTCCTTGTTTCGTTTTTATTGTGTTTAGTTTTTTTTTGTATTTTTCATACAGTGCTTGAAAAAGGAAATACATTTTTCGCTACGGTGTTCAGAAATGCTATTTTAACTGATCATAAAACAAAAATCTACTGGTGAAATAATATGGAGTAATGTGTGGTATTTTATTTTCATACCGAGTTCCTTCGTAGCTAAGCGGTTAGTGTACGCACCTTTGACGTAAGAGAGCAGGTTGTAATGCCCCAAATGAATTTACTATTAGATATAACAGAAAATCAAAAATGTGATTTAGATTCATGGTATTATTGACTAAAAGAAATATATAACATACAAACATAAATTAGTAAACATGAATCGATGACGTTGCTAAATCACATTATCTGTACATGACATTGACATTAATATCAATTTTAGTCCTGTATAGATAGCAGCAGAATTCCACAATTCGTCCAAAGATATTGGAGATTAGGACGTCGGTATCATATGTAAGTATCATTCACTTTATTTTACTATTAATAGTTTTAGAGTAGTCGTAGGATGTTCTATAAATTTTATGATCATATTATGTATAACTGTAGATAAATTTCTGTTAGTAATATATGATTATTCTATTACAGTTGGCTGTACTGGTCCTACATTTGCTTAAGATAGCTCCAGATGAATATAACCGGTGACGTATATTGCTTTGGTATACAAGGTTGTCTGTATATGTTATTATTATTATCTTCTACATTTATTACTTATATTCATAAAATTATTCATTAGTGGTAATTCACATTTTGTACCATTATCATTAATAAAATTAATAAATTATTTTTCTATAATCATGTTGCTTCTTTAAGCATACCTCAATACCCTTGTACCAACCAATCAATAATCTATAGCTCCGGTATGAAAATCTGAATGAAAGTTGTAATTATAATTAAAATACCTCTACAGCACATCCTAGTAAACTTCAGATACTTCAATCAACACCAATGATCTTTCAGTAGGCATACTTCCATGGTTTTCATCAAAATTATATGTGGAACTTTCAAACCATTTGCTGATCCGTGGACAGATAATGGGTTATAATTACTAAAATTTAGATAAAGTACCAACCAGAATTTAGATCATATTACAAGACATCAGATTTTATTAGTGAGAACCCGGAGTGGGTTCAACTATTAGCACCTCATGCCTTCAATTTCCATTTTGCTTAAATAATATTCTAAATAAACTTTAGGTATAATTATAGTTTTACTTTTCACTTCAAATCGTCATATATTTGAAAATCCTCCAGACGTTTTCAGTTCCACAATTTATTATTTGAAAACTAGTACTTTTACTTAATAGTTTAACAAGTTCTGTAACTTTTTTTATCAACAACAGAATAATTTATATCATCTCATTTTATTTACTTTCTCCTTTTTGTATGTTGAATTTTTATGGTGCAGAATTTGACCCTATTCGTCAAAATAGTAGTAAATTTTTAACAACTCACAACCAGTTAACAATAAAACAAATGTAACTGATAATTTAATAACAATAGTAAATTATTAACAACTCACAACCAACTATAAACAAATAAATTCAAAAACTAAATGTTTAGCTTGTAATATCTTCGCAGAACGCGGGCCATTACAGTTTACCGGTGGAGCCTTAAAAATTTTATCGTAAGATAAAATTTTGAATATATCTTAACCTAAATATTAGCATTTTACAGCGCACAATTTCTGTTGCTTTTCTTGACTATATAAGGTCCAATTAATTTTTTCCTGAATTTACATAATTATTTTCAAAACTTAAAATGTGTTATTTTACTAACTTTTAACATGGTAATAGCCAATAAATAACTTTAATAGTCAATTGGTCGTTCGATTAACAAAATTCTCAATAGTAACGATGAATAATCTCCAAAAATCAGATGAAACTCTAACAATAAATATATTACAATATAAGTTCAAATATACGAGTTTCCAATTATCTTTATCCTGTGTCTCTAAAATATTCCTCCTTCTTGTTTAACATTATCTTTTTGCATTTCTTACTTCTAACAAACTGCAGGTATATGCGTCCCATTGATTTCATGATCATCCAGTTTTGTTTTTTTCTTTTAGTTTTCCGATGGTCTTGATATTTCTTTAGAGCTTTTGTCGTGAGTCGACCTTCCATCCGTTTGAGGAAATTCATATTCTCATCCATACGTTTCTTCTTTACTTCTTTCCAACATTTCTGTATATCTACAATTTCATTATTCGATTGTCGTCTCCATGTGGTTTTTCTTCCATCAGTCATCTTTCTAATACATTTCTTTTTTCTCCTTTTCCAACCAAACCAAATTCTATTTCTCGTTAGTTGAAGCTTGGGAAAGACATTTGTATATTTCATCCTTGTAGTTTCAGTATCGCTATCTCTCTGTTCCAGTTCATTACTTGACGCGTTATTTTCTCGCTCCGTTTCTTCCGTTACACATTTCTTTCCCGATATTTGACATGTTTCGTTCGTTACAGATTCATTTTCAGTCACAGGTGTGGTTTCATTACAATCTTCTGTTCCATCTTCTTTACCACATTCTTCGATTTCCACTTCTTTGGCTTCTAGTTCATTTTTATATTCTTTACTACGATCTTTGATGTCTTCTTTGACTTTCAGTTCTTTCATTCCAGTTTGGATTTCTTCTTTATTTACTTTCCCGATGTCAAACTCATCATATTTCAGAACAACTATTTCTTGTTTTTCTGGACATTCTTTAGGAATTTCTCGATCTAACCTTGCGATCGATTGGCTGGTAAGTCTTCTAAATTCTTTTAGAGTATCGGCATGTTCTCCTTTCAAATCTTGTGCAAAATTCTGAACGTGACCTCTTAATTTGAAGAGTTCTTTCAAAATTAAATCTAATTTATCTTCTATTCTTAAATTCGATTTAACACTATTTGTTATTGACGTTCCTCCTTCTTCCTCATTCAAATTTCTCTCATTTAGATTGTTTACCAATTCACATTGTTCATCACTATCATTGACAGAGTCCTTTCTCTTATTTACTATACGTGACATTCTTTTATTTCATTAAACAACCCATTTGGGTTCGCACTAACATTAGGATCCAATGTCTACTAAATTTCAAATCTTACTTGTTTCCTAAAAGACCACTAAATTTCTTTTCACAAATTTAGGCACATCAATTCTCCAGGTCTAAGACTCCAAACATTCTCCAGTCGAATCTCTCTCAACACAAGATACAGATAACTTTCGACCTGATTCCCCTTGGAAGAATTTACCTCTGGCGCCTTCTGGTAAATGCCTGCCAAGATTCCTGCTCAACAAGTTAGTATATCGACTTTCTTATACCGAAGCAATGGAGATTCAACTTCATAGATCCTGATGCTGGATGTCGCCAAAATTTGTCCTGCTCTTCTTTCTGATGTTAATGCGCAACGGAAATAAAATTTTTAGCATTAAAGTCGTCCAACGCACAATCCAAAGAAAACCGTGCTAGGCGACTTTGAATGGCCCGAGTCGCCAGCTTAGAGCATAGCTCCAAGCAACAGTAACGCATCCAAGTTCTTAATGTAGGGAGCCCGTACTCCAAGGAATCGAACATATTTAAAAATGAATTTACTATTAGATATAACAGAAAATCAAAAATGCGATTTAGATTCATGGTATTATTGACTAAAAGAAATATATAACATACAAACATAAATTAGTAAACATGAATCGATGACGTTGCTAAATTACATTATCTGTACATGACATTGACATTAATATCAATTTTAGTCCTGTATAGATAGCAGCAGAATTCCACAATTCGTCCAAAGATATTGGAGATTAGGACGTCGGTATCATATGTAAGTATCATTCACTTTATTTTACTATTAATAGTTTTAGAGTAGTCGTAGGATGTTCAATAAATTTTATGATCATATTATGTATAACTGTAGATAAATTTCTGTTAGTAATATATTTCGTCACCGGTTATATGATTATTCTATTACAGTTGGCTGTACTGGTCCTACATTTGCTTAAGATAGCTCCAGATGAATATAACCGGTGACGTATATTGCTTTGGTATACAAGGTTGTCTGTATATGTTATTATTATTATCTTCTACATTTATTACTTATATTCATAAAATTATTCATTAGTAGTAATTCACATTTTGTACCATTATCATTAATAAAATTAATAAATTATTTTTCTATAATCATGTTGCTTCTTTAAGCATACCTCAATACCCTTGTACCAACCAATCAATAATCTATAGCTCCGGTATGAAAATCTGAATGAAAGTTGTAATTATAATTAAAATACCTCTACAGCACATCCTAGTAAACTTCAGATACTTCCATCAACACCAATGATCTTTGCAACAAATGCATTTTTGATACAGTTCCGCGACATGGCAGGCGTCGTGGAACGGAACTGTAGGCCCATGGTCGCCATTGAGGTATGTCCTCAAAACAGATAACTCATTCCAAGTCCTTGAATAATAGGCTGGCATGATGGAAACCACATCATCACAACGTCCGGTCGGTTAACTTAGTATTACCGTGACGTAATAGATGGAGATTGCTTTTAATTTTGGATATATATATATATATATATATATATATATATATATATATATATATATATATATATATATATATATATATTGATGCGAGAAGTTAAACTGCAGCAGCAAGGAGTATATAATCAGTTATGCTGTATTTCAATATTCATTTTAACAAATAATTTTCTGAGTAAAATTGTTCCAATACGAATAAATCAATTCCTGAGATAGTAGGATTGTATTAAACAAAATTGTTATAAGTCAATTATCATGCAAAGACAATATAGAGCATGAAAAGGTAAATTACATACAAGATTTACTAACAAATGAGCAGCAATGAAGAAAGAATAAACAATGGGTTAGATTTAGTTTAGTTAGGTCATCTGTAGAATTAGTAAGACTGGAAAATAAAAGTTTGTCTTGCACCAGTAATCAATATAAGCTTGCTTCATGAGTAGAATACCATGGACATTTAGTTGAATGAATTGTCTTTTATCCTTGATATGTGATATATGAATTGTCGCGGCCACGAACGGTCTCAAGGGGATATCTTAGACCTTCGTGGTGGACTGGTAGGATTCTCAGTGTTAGAAAGTTGTAAACACCGATTCTATCATTTGCATTTAAAGAACAATGAATAGTTTGTTCACGCTCCCAAGTAAGCTCTGGTATAAGTCAAAATATAGGTTTTATATACACGAGCGCTTAACTAATTTATGGGCGTACTGACAGGGTGTGAAGACACCGATATAGAGAACGATAGCCAAGACAAACAAGTATTTATATACCGCCAGAGGATAGTTATATCACAACAAGAATAATTCATGTAAGGGCCACTATTTATGTGGGCCAGGGTTCGAATCTCAATGTAGCCGCCAATTTATGTCGGCGGGTACATATCCCAACGATTCAGTTATCAAATTATGTGCGTGACGCGAGGTATCGCATGTCACAGGCCGACAACAATTATGTCGCGCGTGCACATTCCACCAATCTGTCACCAAAGTATGTCTTGGTGGAGGAGGTTGTTATTAGTACAATAGTAATGAACAATAGCGAGAGGTAGCCTTGAAAAAGGCTGTTTATATAGGGACTTTAAATTAGTCCGTGTCAAGAAGAGCTATGCGGCTCGGGTGATAGATGGTTAAATAACATACAATTTCAATAACAACCGAGTGAAGGCGCAAAGGCGCAGATGTCCATCTCAAGCAAACAGGCTATCGGATGACCACTCGTCAAGGGGACGGCTTTAGGGTCCCGGAACAATACAGATAACAAAAGCAAGGCGGTTTTTGGTCAGAATGAGGACGAGTGAGGTCAGTACGCAAAAGAACAATAATTACGAGTATTACGATATTAGCGAGAAGGCGTCAGCGAGTTGGAATACCACTGCTATCAGCCAGTTCAGAATACTTAGTAAATTAGCATATCAAAGACATATTATATCATTATAACTAGACACGAGATTGCTGCTCGAATTGAAAGAGATCTAGGAAATCAAAAGTAATTAGCAATTCACACAAACGATATTTAAGCAACAAAAGGTTTCAAAGTAATTTTGAAACTACTTGGGAGGTGATCCCCTTTACAGTTAAGCGACTTTATGAAAAGATAATGCAAATGACAGTTACATGAAAACATTAAATAAACAGTGATAACCCACCTGAGGTCCGTGGTCCTACCTCCAGGCACTCTAAGTCGAGATGGGAAGACTCCGGGGCTATCTTCGACGCAGCTGTAGCCGTTTCGTACGCACCAGGTAGCACAATCACTTAAAAGCACTGAAAACACTATTACGAGAAACTTACTTGTACTTCGAGCGGCTGAAATACAAGAACAGGATAGACGGACGATGATCAGGACTTCATGTAAGACGATGTCGTCACTGAGCTTCGTACGGGATTAGAAGTCTTCGGAATGTTTGGGACTTCGCACAGGCTGGTCTTCTCCTGGATGGATGATGGAATAGAGGTGAGACGAATGGTGAATGCAGTTCCCAGATTCGAACTACGTCCAACAGGATTTCATTCCACAGGTCATCTGCCTTCTCCAGTAGACTACAACATGGGCACGTCGATACGAGGCGTTAATATAGATATTGAGAAAGAATTATGAAACGTTCACCAAAAGGGAAGTATTGAGAATGTTTTTGGAATGACGTAAACAATGCAAGTTCGAGTTAGGAAGAATTTTATTGGCTGGCTCGAATAAGTCCGTAGACTGAATACATTACAGGGTGACTTTCCTACATGAGGTCTTCTACGTAACTCAGCGTTAGCACAGGTTAACGAATATGGTGTTAGGAAGCATTTAGGTACACAAAAGTGGAATTACTGAGAGATCTTAAAGAGATCCTTGTAGAGCCAATGTTCAGATTAGGTAAGCAGAATCTGAATAGTAATAACTAAGTTTGTAGGTTGACTGTATACTCACAGTGAGAACTGAAGTACTGTCCAGTTGAGCACTTAAGATGGAATTAGTGATAACACACACTGCTCGTCTCCAATGATGGATCTTTATGAAATGTCCGTGGTGGAAGGAATACCGTCCTTACGCCGTATGATGGAAGTTAACAGTCACTGCTGACACAATAGCACAAGTCGGTGAGGGATGTAACAAAGTTTCTCCCGACCGAAGAACGGGCTATAACAAGAGTGTCAACGTTCCGGCGTAGTTCCAAGTTAGACTGTGGACGATAAGTCCATGTCGTGGAGTTTGATGGAACTTTACCCGAAGGAAGCAACAAGCGGGAACTTGTGCCACTTCTAAAGGTGATCGGAATTCCCCCGAAGGGGGCAACGGGCGGAGGCCCGCGCCTCTTCGAAAACTCGATGATGATCCCCCGAATTGACGAATTGACTAATTCTACTCTCTCAAGAGAGATGTACTCACTTTTTGTTTGACCTTATCATTTTCACACGGCACTAGGGTAGGGACGTGTGAAGGCAGGGGTAAGTCAGGGTTTTACCTGATTGGATTTCGAATTATTTATTAAACGAATTTAAGTTTCTGCGACTGCGTAAGCAGGCGGAGGGCGTATCCTAAAAGCTTCCTGTACATGGAAAAATTTACTGATACAAAAACCCTGATAACCTGAGAAGGTTAACATTTGACCTCATGTGTACAAAGAGTCAATTTTAGTTACAGATAGTACAATTTACTGAGACAATTTTAATTACACCGTGACTCTCCAGACACATTATATTTTCAATAAAATTTCAAGAGTTCAAAAGTTCAAACTTTGCAAGTGTGCTTTAAAAATTAACGACTTATGTCTGTGACAATTTATATTACTAAAACGTCCAAAACAGAGTGAATAATCAAATTTATAATCGAACACTTGTGGTCGTATTACGGGAAGATGAGACTCTGTGTCATAGTTATTGAATATATGGTTGACTAACAAAATAACCTTTTTAACCTTTAAGTTAACTAAACGAATTTCATATTAATTCTGTCGTTTCTATTTATTTAAGATTTTGATAACCAAAAAGTAGGAATCTATTACTTTCCTGTATAAGAAAAATATTATCTTCTCTAGACGAGAAAGGTTATAGTTTAACTGATTCCTGAGCAGACAGTCAGCTGGCTGGGAGGGATGAAGCAGACATAGTATTTCATCCAACAAAAAAAAATAAAGACAGCTGGAAGGAACTTGAATGCGCGAAGAGAATGACTAACATTTCCCTGCTCTCTCGTTCTTCCTTGTTTTAAGATTTAAGGAAAAAAATAAACTTGTCTACGCAATTAGAAAAATAATTGTCGTTAATTGTTTGAGTAATTGTGGAGTGTGGCAAAAATTTTGGCGCCAATTGAGATGGCGCGTGTGGCACACTACAGTCGACGCCCCTTAAGGAAAAAAAAAATTTAGTTTGCTCCGACAAATCTAAACATTTTTTTTTTACTTAGGGCTAATGGCAAAATAAATTTTCAGAGTTGGCAACACTTTCATGTTAAATGAGTTTTTACTTTGGGTTGGCAACATTGACTTTACCTATGGTAGGTCGCAACACTGTTGTATGTTCGAGCAATACTACATACTAAGGTTAATTAAAATTGAAATAGAACATACCCTAACTCAATATAAGAGAACTCATATAGTATATAGTGACAATTTCATAATAAGTACATAAAACTAAGAAATGACACGATTAGTGAACTTTAAACTACATGATTGGATCATAAACTCAATGATGCTAATCAATACGCTATACCTATAGACATTTACAAAGTATGTATATGAGCTTAAACTAAATGCATTAATTCTTTAAACCTTTATAACTTTTCTCCATATGTACCTTAAAATTTTACATGTAAATTTAAATGATATTCCTTTTAAGAATAATTTCCAAAATTATTAAGATTTTCTGACAAATGTGCTTATAGAATAAAAATAATATGAGACCAAATAATTTGTATGCGATAGCAATATCGAATTGTATTCGCAAAGATACAAAAACAAAAGGAAACAGAATTACCAAATTCTTGTTTATCTACAGAACCATAATAAGGAAGTAGACACATAGTTGACCTTACTGAACCCAAACAAACCATTAAGGGATAAGAGATGAACTTGACCTACTTTTTAGACTCTAACGGTACATTTTTCTTTTTAACTTTTTCTTTTTCTTTTTTTTTTTAAAAAAAAAAGAACTACCCTAAACCATTAACACATTCAGCTTGGCCTCGAGCTGAAATATAATATTTTCTACAGAGGGGTGAAACCACAGAAGATGAAAGAATTCAAGAATCTGTATATAGACGTATATATATATATTCTTCAGCTACACAACTAACCTTTGAGATTTTTTTTTTTTTAAACTGTTTCTTGTCCTTACGTTAACGGAACCATTCTATTTGGAAACAGATGTTTCGAGATTGTACCTTTTACACATATGACTAATATATTGTAATCGTAAATTATAGCTACCTTTTAGATGTACGTTTAACCAATTAATGATGCAGATTATCATTGCCTTGAATTAGACAGAATACTATTGTCACACTTTTATTCTTATATAATTAATATAAACGTACGAGGTATTATAGACCTCCTGATTTGAAACATTATCGTTTTCAATACGATTATTATTAGCATGGATGTTGTTGGCAACATCAGTATTAATACTATTATTACTAGCAACAATGTTATGGTGGCTATTTCTTATGCATTTTGTTACTTTAATTATTTCGAATTTATAGCTACAAGCGTTAGTTTTATCAGTTTGTATCAATTGTTATAGAAATGGATAATGAATCCTTTATAATTGGTTTACAAAATGGCAAAGCTTACGAAATAACATGAAAATTAATTCTCTCACAGAAAGAGTTTTAGAGTACAGGTAAAAGACCTTTTGTACATTTATATGGGAAATATAAAATCACTATGCCACAATGATATTATGAAGATACAGAGCAAGAAATTACAGATATGAAAAATATAAGCTATTTATGCGTTAGGATCTTATGAATCCGTTAAATGATGCATAAGTAAGTTAAGTAAGTTACTTGTTACTTCAATTATGTTAGCTTACGAGTCATTAAGGAGATTTTTGAACAACAAACAATAGATAGCTCTAAAATTAATTAACATACTGACTTCTAGTATGGTTGAAATAATTATATTCTTTGCGCGTGGGACGCAAGTTGCACAATTTTTGTTTAAATAGAGTATTCTAGAAAGGGATGATGATGCCTTTCGTACTAATGACTCAACATAAATAAATCTACTAAAATTTAATGATTAGGCAATTCATAGACAATTCTCGCTTGAAATAGGAATATTCGAGTTATAATTGAACATTTACAATTAACGATAAAATACTAATGTTTTTAATTCGCTAATAGCTAATTAATGTGAGCTCGTCCACGCTACTGGACTAGATGAGCGGTTAGAAGACCTTTAAACTATCATAATATTTCTATATGTATTGCCTATAAATAAGTATACAGATTACCTTAAAAGCTTTTTCAACACATTATAACTACATTGTTAACAAGCATAGACGATTATTTGAATCAATATGAGGTTTTCAATTAATCGGCATCAGATATGGGTACTTAATCTTACTGAATTCATACATTTTTCATCCTTGTTTAAGGGCACAATTATATCACTACACTTGAATTTCTTACTAAAATTCGCTTTACAATTAACCTCTAGATTAAATGATTTTCAATTACATATGGCGAGATCTCGAGAATCCTTAAGTCACTGCTGTAGATCAAACAATTGATCTTCAAATAACAAATTAACGATAATTAAACTTCGAATGAGAGAGTTTTACATTAAGATTTTCCTTTTTGAGAGGGGCGGCTTGGCTTTTTTGAATGAGATTGGATGACTTGTTACGTTTAGTAATAATTGCATGAATTTCATTAGCAATTTTGAGGCGTCTGATTTTAACGCAGAAAAAGATAATAATGGCTTAATTTAGTAGAACATTTACACAAATACACAATTAACTCGGCCGTGGGCAACTTTACTAGGCTTTCTGGTGCGGACAACCTTTTACTCAAGGGAGAATGAATGGAACTGGTCATTGGTGCTCCTAAGATAACTAGTACGTAATGAAATAACACATAATACTAACTTCAATATACCTGAAAGATTTTCTCGCTTGACACTAACCTTGGAGCGGATGGCGCTCGGAATTACTTTCATTCAACAGAAAACTTACTCAGTATAGCAGGCCTGTTCAGAAGGGGCCGCTTATTAGCACTTTTACCACATTTACATATTTCTGCAAAGGAAACAAGACACTTGGCCTCCTTTTCCCTTGCTTTTATTCGCCTTTTAATCGCATTTTTGCCTTCTGGGAGAAGACAGAGGGGCTGCAAGAAAATGCGCCCAGGTCGGTAAATTTACGGACCTATTGAATCAACATAAGCATGGCTGGACCTAGACTGACGCAAAGAGGTGTGGTCACTCCGAAAAGATGACGACAGCTGTTTTACGCGAGTAGGCAGCAATTCGCAATCGCTATTTCGAGGACAGTTTGAAGGCACTGTCGATAGCAATTTAGCACAACAGGGAGATATGTATTCTACATATCAAATGCAATCTATAAGAATTTCAACAAGATGCGAGGGGATTACTACTTAACCCAAAACACTACAATTGAAAATGAGCGAGATTATAAATTGAGCGGAAACACCTGAGTTTGATAATTATGTCACATGGGCTGACGACATTTTTACGTCCGACACAGTTGCAATTAGATTTTCGAATTGATACTTTCCACATTACTTTAATACTATACGGCCTTTGCAATACAAAGAGATTTAACTAGAACGGTATACTACATTTTCATTAATTAATAGGTTTCAATATTCCTGAACAAACATACATGAATGCACGCAATTTCTCATTTCATGTCTAATAATACTCATAAATGGAGACATTTTCCTTGAAAAGTTCTACGTTTGCCGCAAGGTTTAGATAACTTCTGTTTTTGGAAACGATTAAAAACGCTAAATCGTTGTACAACTTCAAAGATTTCAAAGGGTCATCCGTTTTGACACATTTAACTAAACGCAAATCAATAAGAGTTGATTCTAGGTGTTTGACAACAAGATTTTTGTCGACTAGCGGTAATAAAGCAACAATTTGTATTCTCGGATTCGGACCAGAGAATGCGAAAAGAACTGAAGGTCGTAACTCTTCATGATACTCAATTAAATTGGAGAGATAATGTAAAGACATGGTTTTGATGCCGTGAAATATAATTTTTGAACTATTCGCTAGGCTAGTCTGGAAATGTAATTCATACCATTTTCGGAATCTTAAGCCGCTTAGATTTTGAACAATTTCCTCTTGTTCTGTTAATCCGTAAGTGGGATTAAACAATTCAAATTTAGGCAAAACTGAACGTTGCGCAAGTAGGTACTTAAATGAAGAATCTTGCATGAGAACTTTGTCTTCTTTATAGACAGGATAATACAATTTATGATGTCCAAACATTTTGACAACTAATTTTCCTTTCTCTCTCTCTCTACTAAACTACTGAAATACGAACGAGTGACGAATAAATGAACGAACGAGTGGATATCGTCACATACATAAAACAAATTGACTTTCTCTCAATGATCAATGACTTAAGTAATTAAGTTTTACATGAATCAAATAACTGCAATTAACTTGATGAGTTAAGAATTCTCACGCCTCCGTTTTTCTTTACTACTACTATTATACCTTCTTATTAATGTTACTAGGAAGAAGAAAGAAACTTCACCAGTTGAAAGAAAACAGATCGTTCTTCGAAAGGTTGCGGAGGGAAACAAGTATTTCGTTCCGCTATTTTCGCTTCTTTTTTTTTTTTACAGCCGTGGGTTGACGGCGAGCGCAAAAGGAGAGGCTTTCTGTCCAAAAGATTGAAAACTTCCTGTCGCGGTCAATTTTCTATCCTATTTTCTTTCTAGGTGTGAACCTTCTTTGATCTTGTTTTTTTTCTTTATTTACAACTACCACGGGGGGGGGGGGTTGGAGAATAAACGAACAAGATGTTTCTGTGAGTGTTATCTTAGCTTAAAAAGATTGGAACAATAAGTTCTGCAATGAAACTATACCTAACTCTCTTTTTAAATTTGTAAAAGAATGTAAGATTACGTTTACGTCAACAAAGCAAAATGAGAGATTTGTTGTGTCTCTACCAAACAACTATCTTGTGATTTAAAAATGAACAAAATCTTTTGAATGAGGTGTGCAAACTATTCAAAACACACAAATTAACTTGATTTACTTTGAAACACACTTTCCTTAAATTTTAACTAAAATTACAAGATTAAATCAATACAGTGTAACAATTTACAAGATAGATTAAATTTTTCGCTATCACAAGCTGTTACCAAAATTTACCAAAATTAACAGAATTTACACTTGTGATGCAGGTTCGCATGTCACGCGCTGCCATCAATTATGTCGCAGCGGTGACATATTCCTCCGCTTGCCACCAATTTTGGTTACAGATCCTTACCGCTTGCCACCAATTTTGTCGCGGCCACGAACGGTCTCAAGGGGATATCTTAGACCTTCGTGGTGGACTGGTAGGATTCTCAGTGTTAGAAAGTTGTAAACACCGATTCTATCATTTGCATTTAAAGAACAATGAATAGTTTGTTCACGCTCCCAAGTAAGCTCTGGTATAAGTCAAAATATAGGTTTTATATACACGAGCGCTTAACTAATTTATGGGCGTACTGACAGGGTGTGAAGACACCGATATAGAGAACGATAGCCAAGACAAACAAGTATTTATATACCGCCAGAGGATAGTTATATCACAACAAGAATAATTCATGTAAGGGCCACTATTTATGTGGGCCAGGGTTCGAATCTCAATGTAGCCGCCAATTTATGTCGGCGGGTACATATCCCAACGATTCAGTTATCAAATTATGTGCGTGACGCGAGGTATCGCATGTCACAGGCCGACAACAATTATGTCGCGCGTGCACATTCCACCAATCTGTCACCAAAGTATGTCTTGGTGGAGGAGGTTGTTATTAGTACAATAGTAATGAACAATAGCGAGAGGTAGCCTTGAAAAAGGCTGTTTATATAGGGACTTTAAATTAGTCCGTGTCAAGAAGAGCTATGCGGCTCGGGTGATAGATGGTTAAATAACATACAATTTCAATAACAACCGAGTGAAGGCGCAAAGGCGCAGATGTCCATCTCAAGCAAACAGGCTATCGGATGACCACTCGTCAAGGGGACGGCTTTAGGGTCCCGGAACAATACAGATAACAAAAGCAAGGCGGTTTTTGGTCAGAATGAGGACGAGTGAGGTCAGTACGCAAAAGAACAATAATTACGAGTATTACGATATTAGCGAGAAGGCGTCAGCGAGTTGGAATACCACTGCTATCAGCCAGTTCAGAATACTTAGTAAATTAGCATATCAAAGACATATTATATCATTATAACTAGACACGAGATTGCTGCTCGAATTGAAAGAGATCTAGGAAATCAAAAGTAATTAGCAATTCACACAAACGATATTTAAGCAACAAAAGGTTTCAAAGTAATTTTGAAACTACTTGGGAGGTGATCCCCTTTACAGTTAAGCGACTTTATGAAAAGATAATGCAAATGACAGTTACATGAAAACATTAAATAAACAGTGATAACCCACCTGAGGTCCGTGGTCCTACCTCCAGGCACTCTAAGTCGAGATGGGAAGACTCCGGGGCTATCTTCGACGCAGCTGTAGCCGTTTCGTACGCACCAGGTAGCACAATCACTTAAAAGCACTGAAAACACTATTACGAGAAACTTACTTGTACTTCGAGCGGCTGAAATACAAGAACAGGATAGACGGACGATGATCAGGACTTCATGTAAGACGATGTCGTCACTGAGCTTCGTACGGGATTAGAAGTCTTCGGAATGTTTGGGACTTCGCACAGGCTGGTCTTCTCCTGGATGGATGATGGAATAGAGGTGAGACGAATGGTGAATGCAGTTCCCAGATTCGAACTACGTCCAACAGGATTTCATTCCACAGGTCATCTGCCTTCTCCAGTAGACTACAACATGGGCACGTCGATACGAGGCGTTAATATAGATATTGAGAAAGAATTATGAAACGTTCACCAAAAGGGAAGTATTGAGAATGTTTTTGGAATGACGTAAACAATGCAAGTTCGAGTTAGGAAGAATTTTATTGGCTGGCTCGAATAAGTCCGTAGACTGAATACATTACAGGGTGACTTTCCTACATGAGGTCTTCTACGTAACTCAGCGTTAGCACAGGTTAACGAATATGGTGTTAGGAAGCATTTAGGTACACAAAAGTGGAATTACTGAGAGATCTTAAAGAGATCCTTGTAGAGCCAATGTTCAGATTAGGTAAGCAGAATCTGAATAGTAATAACTAAGTTTGTAGGTTGACTGTATACTCACAGTGAGAACTGAAGTACTGTCCAGTTGAGCACTTAAGATGGAATTAGTGATAACACACACTGCTCGTCTCCAATGATGGATCTTTATGAAATGTCCGTGGTGGAAGGAATACCGTCCTTACGCCGTATGATGGAAGTTAACAGTCACTGCTGACACAATAGCACAAGTCGGTGAGGGATGTAACAAAGTTTCTCCCGACCGAAGAACGGGCTATAACAAGAGTGTCAACGTTCCGGCGTAGTTCCAAGTTAGACTGTGGACGATAAGTCCATGTCGTGGAGTTTGATGGAACTTTACCCGAAGGAAGCAACAAGCGGGAACTTGTGCCACTTCTAAAGGTGATCGGAATTCCCCCGAAGGGGGCAACGGGCGGAGGCCCGCGCCTCTTCGAAAACTCGATGATGATCCCCCGAATTGACGAATTGACTAATTCTACTCTCTCAAGAGAGATGTACTCACTTTTTGTTTGACCTTATCATTTTCACACGGCACTAGGGTAGGGACGTGTGAAGGCAGGGGTAAGTCAGGGTTTTACCTGATTGGATTTCGAATTATTTATTAAACGAATTTAAGTTTCTGCGACTGCGTAAGCAGGCGGAGGGCGTATCCTAAAAGCTTCCTGTACATGGAAAAATTTACTGATACAAAAACCCTGATAACCTGAGAAGGTTAACATTTGACCTCATGTGTACAAAGAGTCAATTTTAGTTACAGATAGTACAATTTACTGAGACAATTTTAATTACACCGTGACTCTCCAGACACATTATATTTTCAATAAAATTTCAAGAGTTCAAAAGTTCAAACTTTGCAAGTGTGCTTTAAAAATTAACGACTTATGTCTGTGACAATTTATATTACTAAAACGTCCAAAACAGAGTGAATAATCAAATTTATAATCGAACACTTGTGGTCGTATTACGGGAAGATGAGACTCTGTGTCATAGTTATTGAATATATGGTTGACTAACAAAATAACCTTTTTAACCTTTAAGTTAACTAAACGAATTTCATATTAATTCTGTCGTTTCTATTTATTTAAGATTTTGATAACCAAAAAGTAGGAATCTATTACTTTCCTGTATAAGAAAAATATTATCTTCTCTAGACGAGAAAGGTTATAGTTTAACTGATTCCTGAGCAGACAGTCAGCTGGCTGGGAGGGATGAAGCAGACATAGTATTTCATCCAACAAAAAAAAATAAAGACAGCTGGAAGGAACTTGAATGCGCGAAGAGAATGACTAACATTTCCCTGCTCTCTCGTTCTTCCTTGTTTTAAGATTTAAGGAAAAAAATAAACTTGTCTACGCAATTAGAAAAATAATTGTCGTTAATTGTTTGAGTAATTGTGGAGTGTGGCAAAAATTTTGGCGCCAATTGAGATGGCGCGTGTGGCACACTACAGAATAAACACAGGTAAACTGAATCGCCTTCGTAGAAAATCATAAAATTCATTAATTCTAATTCATCCATCACTCACCTTTATATTTCATTTATAATAATAGCTTATTTTTATCATAAATATTCTTAAATCATTTTATATTCATAATAATCATTGTAGTACTGCGATTATTATTACCTATGTTACAAAATCAAATGATCTTTCTTTCAAGCTTGAGACGTTAGCAACCAGTATCCAGGTATTTTAGTGCAAAGATTCTGTATAATAACTATATATCATGTTAATAAACGGCGCATGATAATATTCGTTTCATTGATTATTTGTTCAATCTTACACTCCTTAATATATGTATTTCTACAGACGTATTAAATGATGCAACCTATATGACAACTAAATCTTTGGTCGTGATTTGCTTGGTTGCAGGTTTGAACAATTCAGAAAATTGAATTTTATCCTATAGATTTTCAACGTAGTATTAAAGCAATTACCTTTACATGAATTTTGAATTTGATATTTGTCCTTGGAGTTTCGAAGAAAAGGGGCAGAGCCCCTAAATGTATTACTTACAGGTTCATGTTATTCAGAAGATTAATTTTTAAAACTTCAGAAAATCCTGCCTACTGTCTTGTATCAGTGTAATTAATTATTTTCGTCTTTTTCTTAGTTAGTTTCAAGAGATTCGGACCAAATTCCAAGTTATGGTTACACAGTCTCCTGGTGTAGATTAAGAATAACGTCATGACAAATATAATAACTTAAACGAACAATAAGTAAAACATTAACACATTTATGTAGGTGCAGGATTGTAATGCGTACGCGTACACTAAATGGTGGAGCATTACAAGGTTCGATTTCCGGTGTGAGTTCATGTGGTTCAGATTCCACGCTAATCAGTAGGTAAACGTCTCATATAGCCTCGCTGCTGCAAGGGATGTTAAAGTCAACTCAACATTATTTTTTATACCATCAATAGAAGCAAAAGGTAGACGATACTATCCTGCTAAAACATGCATTTATTTCTTTGGCACATATTACAAAATATCGGACTATTTGCGACTTAAATTACAAAAACTTCAAGAAAAAAGAAGCTTTATGGACATTAAGTCGCTTCAAGCGTTCAAATCGCTTTATAAAAATCCAGATTATAAATTACAATAACTTTTTACGTTGTAATTAAAAATACAAGCACATATTGTTTTCTATCTCTCTCACATACTTTCTCTCTCTCTCTTTCTCTTACATATACACCTGTATATTACAATATGTATCAGGAACATGAATAAGTTTCATTTTGGATGTGTGATGTCAGAATTTCAAGAGCACTACGAAACATGCCTGACCACCGAGACAACTTATGAAAGAATACGTTGTAATAATGCTAATACATCGCTCCAAGCGAAGGTTCACACTTGAAGTTTTAAATAGTCATTTTCTCCCTATATCAGTAATTTCAACTGAAGATATTGACTGATTTTGCATATTGGAACTGTGCATGAACTGTGAATTGCGTATTCCACGCAGAAATACGTAGTTGACTGTTCAGTTCATGTTTCTGTTCAATAGCTTCACATGTTAGTGAGTGTTCCTAATACCTATGCACTGTATCGAGTCATTTTCCCTGTAATTTCCCACGGGATATTCTTCGCGTAATTATTTTTTTCCAAAATAATAAATAATTATTCATTATTATACTGCTTTGCTAAGGAAAGCACAAAGAAGCGATAATATAGTAAGAAAACTAAGTTATTAATGAAAATATGGAAATTACAGAATATGCGAACTTTTTTTTGCTGGTGACGATACATGCCCCAATAAACTCATTAGGATACTGCTGTAAGTTTTGTTTCGACATCAAACAATCTTCTGTCACTTCTAAACCAAAATCACACGGGTCTAAGTGAACAATTGTGTCATCAATACAGTCTCACTAAAGGTATGTATAAAATAGCTTAATAAGTGTTCCTTAAGTCTCCTGCTTGTACATGGCAAGCCGTAAATGTAATTTTCTCCATGATGATACTGACAAACACTGAATTCATCTATAGTTTGCAATGGGATCGTTTCTTCGGTACCTGTACTAAGTATTCTTCTTCTGCTGCAAATTTAATGCCTTTTTCTACATCATCCCAGTCAGACATCACTACAAAATTTTCCAAATATATGTTCGATGCAGAATGAATAGCAGTTTTCTTCGTACCGAACTTATTAGTGTAAGACTCTGACAGAGCATGGATAGCTGGAAGCAATTTGCACAGGTTCCATTTTTCTTTAAAAGGTATGAACATTCAAAAGTCGTATGGAATCAACAATTCCATTGTGTAACCACATTTCTTGTAAACCAATTCGATGTAGAGTAGGCCAATGAAACAATGCTAATACCATTATATCAATGTCATCACTAATGGGAACAATTTTGGTGAACCCTTACTGGGATACATGCTTAAAATGAATCATCATTCTAAAGTCAGCTTCTTCTACTAGTAAACAATTTATTTGTGGACGATTAACTTGCATTCCATTTTTCACAAATATACAGATGAATGTTATCTCATCACCTGCGAATGCACTAAAGTGTAGTTCACATGGCGCTTGAATCAAAAACGGCATCAATATTTTTGCAATAAAGCAGTTTGTTCCTTGAAGATCCTCAGAAACTAGTAAGTTATACGGCCAATAGAATGTCTTCGGAAATAGAAGCAATACGTATAACAGAAACACTATTTTGCCTTCGCATTCTCTCGTGTTCTTTTGGTGATGGTTTGTGGTGCTATCAAACATATAATCGACCCTTCACAGTTCTTCTTGATGCTCGGAATATACGTAAAGTAAAAAGAAGCTACTTAGCCAAAAACTTTCTTATCAGTTTTCATCATTTTCCAATCGGAATTCATAACATCTACAGAGTAACAAGTTTTCCGATCCATTTGGAACAGAAGATCGTATTGGTGATAGTGATAGACGTTTCTAGCTCTTTCAATAACGCATTTTTTTTTTTTTTTTTTTGTGGCTTCCTCGTAAACCCTTCTTCATCGAGGAGTAGAGAATTATTTAAATGTACAAAATGGTTTTTAGAAACTCCTCAACTCTTGGACACTCATTCGTAAACACGATTATGTGATTTTTTTGGTTCCCAATAACACACAAATGGTGTCGCTTAGAAGTTTGTTTTTGAAGACTGTGGTGACGTGCTCGTTTCCTTGAGGATTTCCAAAAATTTTCCTTTCCATTTGATAAAGTGGTAATTTCCACAGTCTCACTTGTTAATCTTTTCTTCTCCCTTTCAGGCTGCAAAAGTGTATTTTTATGAGTATACTGTTTATAACATACGTTATTAAGATTATGGTAAAATATTGTTTACACATTTATAGAGCACAAAGGTTTAACAAGAATGTCATTTCGCATTTGGGCAGCTGCCCTCAAATTTCCTCTGTCATTTTCAGTAGTTAATACACAATGGTCAATTACATTGCATATGATGCATGAATTTTTACTATATTGGAACTCTCGACAATTTTGTGGCATTCATATTTTCATTTCAAAAACCTGACGGAAAAGAAAAAGAAACTTATAATCTAAATTAGAACACGAAGTATATTCTAGATTTACATTTAAAATTGCTATAGATACGAGAAAATTAATGTAGTGTAGCAGCCGCCATATTTGATGACGTCATACCTGGAAAATGTGTTGAATGTCCATCTAAATTAAAAGTACTTACTACGTCACCTGTTAAGTTTTCCTTGAAACAACCAAAGAAACTTTCTTGTTGATTAGTCAAATATTACCAGCGATATGAAGATTTCTGATTGAATAGACGCCATCTTGGATGATGTTACATGTGGAAAATTTGTCGGATGATCGCCTAAATTGAAACTAGTTACAAAAACATTTCTTTAACAGGAATGAAAAATTATAACGAAATTTTGTATTAATTTTAGCAAAGTATTATCAGAAGTATGAATATTTTTGTAATTAAGCAGCCGCCCTCTTGGACGACGTCATCCCAGAGAAATGTGTCGGATATGCACTTTAGTAAGAAAAATACTTACTAGGACCCCTGTTAAGCAAATCTTGAGAAAAGAAAGAAATTGAGTGTTAATCAGTCCAATATTAGTCGAAATATGAACATTTTTGTGATTAAGCAGCAACCTCTTGGATGACGTCATCGTAGAGAAATATCGGGTGTTCACCTTAGTAAAAAGATACGTACTAGGAACCCTGCTAAGCAATTCTCAAGAAAAAACACAAAATTACATGTTAATCAGTCCAATATTAGCCTAGATAACAACATTTTTGTGATTACGTAGCCTCCATATTTGATGACGTCATATACGGAAAACGTACCAGATGTCGGATGTCCACCCAAGAAAAAAATAATTAGTAAGACACGTATTAACAATTTCTGAAGAAAAATTCTCCATACTCAGTCTTTCCTACAGAACCATAGCTAGATCCAGGACTATACAGCGAATAGAGAGATCTAGAGAGTCAATGTACGAACAGGAACGTCCAGAGATACAAAAGAGGGATTTCAGGGACAACGCAGAATCAAGCGGCAACAACAACAACAACAACAACAAAAAAGAATCGTCATGTTATGGAGTCACGAGTAGTACTGCTATTCTATTCTTTTAACAACTGGTTCTCTCTCTCTCTCTTTCTCTCTGTATTCATATATATATATATATATATATATATATATATATATATAGTGTGTTTCAAAACAGCACCGACAACATTTGGGAGGTGATTCTTGACACCAAGATAAAACAAAACGTGTAGACCAACTTGGGTGCACAAACGCTTCCTTTCGGAGTTGTAGACTGCCAAAAACATGAAGAAATAAACTTTAAAGGTCTATATCTCCAAAACTATGGGACCTAATTTAGTCTGGTCAAGACTTCACTTTGAACTAGTACGTGCCCCATCCAAATATCCAAGTTCCAGAATCCTGCGTCACTTCCGCAACAAATTTTACAGAGGTAGTTGGTGAGTACTTCAAATTATATGCCCGTAGGCAAACTACCCCTATAAAAATTTTTGCGTGAGTACCGCGGGATTCTGAAACATGTATTTTTGGATAGCGCACATATTAGTTCCTAAGTGAAGTTTTGACCCGACTACGGTAGATCCCATAGTTTTGGAGCTATGGACCTTTAAAACAATTTTTTTCATGTTTTCGGCAGCCTATAACTCAGGAAGGAAGCATTTGTGCACCGAGGATGGTCTATACTTTTTGTTTTATCTCAGTGTCAGGAATCACCTCCCAAACGTTGTCGGTGTTGTTTTGAAACACCCTGTATAGTTTTGGAGGAAATAAAAGAGTATATTTCGTTAACATCTTCGTAACGTTAAGGAAAGTCTACTTCTTCATAAACCTCACATACATAAACGTTTACTTGTATGTATCTTACACAGGAACTATCCATTTGCGAATGTAATATGTCAAACGTATGGATGGATGGGCGCTGTGATGGTATCTTCACACTGTCCAACTCGTAAATGAAGCGAAATTACCAGCAACGGTCGTCTGTCAAAGAGCAGTTACAAAGATAACTCGACTCATTGTTCTAGTGACAAATGCATATACAACTCACTCAGTTGCTGAAAGCATGGCGGTGTAACGCTGCAGTTTTGGAGCAATAACACCCAAATGCTTTCAATAATCCCCTTGTGTGCCTTTAATACAGGTCGCAGAGCTTATCAAACAAACGGACCATGTTTACTCAGCACTGAACCCACACATCATTGATTTCTGATACAAACTTTTCAACTACTGCCAGAACACTGATTGTCAATGTTTCAAAGGAAATTATATTTAAAAAATCACATTCCTCTTTGTTGTATTTATTTGAAATTGCTCTAAATATTCAGTTGAGTTTCCGGAAATCGATAGGTCATTCTGTCTTTGATATAACAAAACTATAACAATTTTGGTATGTTGGAAACTAACTGTTCTAGTTATCTACGAGTATGTATCTCTTTATCAGTTACCATGCTTACATATGAGTAATCTCAAATTATCTTCGTATTTTAGTTATTTTTTTAGACAATGCATTGTGTGAGAGTATACAGAAGAACATTAAATGGTAAGGATGATTTTCGGGAGGTTATTGATTCACTGCATGTTTCACCTAATATGGATAAGAACAGTGCGGATTCACGCATAAGCTAAGCAAGCTATAGCTTAGGGCCTCATTCCCTTAAGGGGGGGGGGAGAATAAAAAATTAACCCTTTATTTGGCACTGTTTCTCTCAAGCAACATCGTATTCTATTGTGTTATACGCACGAATTATAACTTCAGTGATAATTTAATTGGCGTTATTGCTTTCGTACAATATTCATATACACAGTGGTGCTATTCTAATTTTTAACAACCGGTTCTCTCTCTCTCGATGTATATATATATATATCCGAGGAGTATTCCAAAATTAAGGGCCGTCGACGTATAGTGAAATGGGGGTTGCCGGAACACAATTTTACGCATGGAGCGCCAACGACAGACTATTGACGAAGCCATAGCAGTGGTTGTCTTGAGTCAGTAGCATTTTGAAATATATATATATATATATATATATATATATATATATATATATATATATATATATATATATATATATATATATATATATTTCAAAATGCTACTGACTCAAGACAACCACTGCAATGGCTTCGTCAATAGTCTGTCGTATATATATATCAAGGCTTGTAACTCAGAAGATAATTTCTGTGAATAGAATCACATCTTAATTCAAATTTAATTAAATTAAATATTCATTTCGATAAGTCAACATGGAACATTTGCTAATAATTCTAAAGATTATTTCCAATTACATTTTCCCTGAAGATGAAACAGCAAAAGAAGTTACCATTGAAATAGTTATTACATATTATAATAATGAATCATCATCATCATCGAAACCGAAGTTGCTCTATTACATACTATGTATTTGTCATTGCAAATCTCTTTGTTTGTCATCAAAAGTTATTTTTAATTCAGAATCTTTCTATACATAGAATCTTAACACCTACGTTAGCAACACTCTCTCCGTTTCATCTTCTAAGTAAATTTTGTCCCCATATTGCATTTTTCTTTCCTCCTATTTTTATTTTTTTGCTTGACATCGATATAGATTTCAATTCTGTATGTCAGTGGGGCCAATCAAATCTGTCGGGATTCTTCCTATCAGGTGTAGAAAGACAAGCACACAGGCTCAAACATAGTAAAATTCACACTTTTGACTGACTAAGAGTAGTTTCATTTAGATGAGAAGTAAAAATAGCAAGTCTGTAAGTTATTTTAAAGTATTTTTATTTGCTACGTTACATACTATATGTTGACAAAGGGGAAAATAAATCTTTATAATATAAATGTTAATGTAAATAATGGAATAAAGCATGGTTCAGGTTTATTGTCACGAAACAAAGAACGAGGGAAAAATAAAGTAAGATTCCCTAACCAAAGTTAATTCATATACTACATTATAAATATACAAATTCAAGCAGGCTGCGTACGGACCTTCTTGTCCGGCACAGCGCGGTTTCCTCTTAAAATTGGCAAAGAAGGCTTTTCCGTGGTTTGCTACCCCTGTTTTCTAAATCCAGATCCAAATTACGTACTGTTCACGTAAAATACCATTTTAGCAACCGCATTCTTCTTGACCTAAGAAACGCTCAATGGGTGTGAACTAGGGCTGTTCCTAATTCCGGAATTCCGGAATTTTTCGGAACGGAAATTCCAATTCCGGAATCGGAACACAGTTTCGAGACGTTCCGGAATTTCGAAACATTCCGGAACTTCTTATTGAAAAAAATAATTTTTGCTGTTACCCCGAAATGAGAGGAGAGAGCTGGATATTGATTCCGCTGTGCTGAAGAAAGGAGTTTTGGTCCACGGCAACTGGTTTGTTTCATTCTCTAGATACGTTCACTGTGAACGATTGCGCATAAGATTTGGAACTTTGTCTGGTTATCCATAAAGTCTCAATCATAAGTGATTCAGTGTAAATTCCGTGATTTTGTTGCAAAAATCGGAACATAGAAATTCGAGCTAGTTCTTCCCTTTAGTTTGGTTTATCTTCCAAGAAACACCTTTTTTATAAATCACTTTGTATATTCTTTTTTAAATGAATACCGACTGTACCTTTTCCATTTATACGAGGCAACCCTAACAAGAAATTGAACTGCATATCTTTTGATGTATGGCCATTGTTAAGTATAAGTACCTGAAGGAGGGGCTTTACATCGTATTTTCTTTGATAATACTTCTATCCGATTCTGCAACTCCTCATCGACAATCTGTTTGTTAGCTTAAGTCTGATAACGATTTTTCTCGGTCAGTTCTGAAATATTCAGCAAGTAACATCATCTCTCTATCGCCATACAGCATCTTTTCCATATTGACCATGTCAGTTGGCAATGTCGACTCATGGAGAACAGAAACTTCATCTACCACACCTTCGATACGGAATCATGTGCATAAATTATCAATTAAAGCCTGATAAACCGGTGATTTCTTATTTGTTTATAAATTTAAGTTTTGTAATTACACATAAAGTTTTGATGACATTACCAAGTTCCCTCCCCCTAGAAAGCAAAAGGGAAAGAGGTTCCTGGGAATTTTCCCCTTCTTCCCCTTCAATTACCACACTGCTGTTTGTCATGGGCCAAATTACGATGCATTTCAATTAAATTATCATAGTATAACTATTTCCTTGTTGAATTATCGATACTTTTCAGTGGAAAAAAGGATGAAATTTGAAAGTCCCAAATCAAGATAAGCAGACCAACGTAAAGGGGGGAAAAAGTGTAAAATTGTCTATATAATTATGCGTACAATCCAAACTTAAAATTTCCGTGTAATTAAGCTTCCAGTACAAATTTCATGTCTATTTTTCTCACAACTCTATCAGTTGATTGCCCCGTGCTGTAAACGCTCCATATAATAAACATAAGCTTCAGCAATTATTATAGTAGAAAGCATGGATATATGAAGCGAAGCACTGTATTTTTTATTTCTGAATATTATCTCAACTAATATCGATCGTTTTCGATCATTTTTACAAACCAACTATCTATCAATTTTCCATATATAGAAAGTCCCCCCCCCATAAAGGAGAATTTTTTAAAAAAATGCTAGGACACATTCTTTTTTTTTTTTATTAAAGAGCTAATACACTGAATTTCAGTTCCGTAATTTTAACTGCTTGCGAGATACTTAATTTTTTTTCGAAAAAATTCGGATCCCCACTACCTTCTTATGATATGTATTATAATCAAAGGGATATAACATCCCAGTTTGGATTAAGGCCTAACTATATACCAAAAGTCATTTCATTTTACTTTGCAATTTGCCGTGATGATCAGGCACACATAGTTACATTCATTTTTTTATATAATAATTTATATATAGCAGTGATTTAAAAATGTATTTTTTTCCAGTAGTTAGCTCGTCTAAAAACTCACAGGCCTCGAAAGCCAAGTAGTAGTATAAGTCCTATTTGTATTATTACAATTACGAATATCAATATCCAAAAGTGCCTGAAGTTCTTTTTTCACCTAGTTATACTCACCTCAGGTAAGTAAACAGAAACAAATGGAAAAGGAAGGGAAATGAAAGTCTTGAAAGTAAAACGCAGACAAATTTACCAGTCTTCAGAAGATACTGTTTACAATGCAGTGAGCAGAGTGAGTCGGTAGATCAGACTGAGTCGGTAGGTCGCAGTGGATCATGGTGTGTGGTGGGTCGCAGTGGATCATGGTGGGTGGTGGGTCGTAGTGGGTCACGGTGGGTCGCCGTGGGTTACATGCTGTTGACTCACTACCCACTGACCCACTCAGAAAACTTGACCCACTGACCCACTCCATCTCTGGTACGCACATATGCACAGCAAAATCACTGAATTTGTTATTTGGGAACTTCGTAAATTTTGGAAAACCTGTTCAAGTCCGTTTCATGAAAACTGAGTATCACTGAATTTTCACATCCACACAGCAAGAAACGATAGATTTCTCACTTCAGCCGTGCTGATTTCTTTGTAAGGCTACTTAAGAGCCCTTCGTACCGCGGAATTAAACTACCGCTAATTTTACCGTTTTTCTGTATTATCTTCAAAACAGATAAAATAACCGAAAAGTGAAAAGCGGGCCGCCTAAACAATATTATTTTGCATATGATATCATTACCAAGAGTCACTTAGTTTCTTTCATTTTGAACTCATTTGTAGGCCTGCCATATGTTTGGGGGCTTCTAAGTGGCTGCGAAACAAGAGAAACTAAGTGACTCGTGGTAACGATATCGCATGCAAAATAATATTATCTAGGCGACCCGCTTTTCATTTTTCGACTATTTTTATCTGATTTGAAGATATTACAGAAAAATGGTAAAATTAGTATTAGTTTAATTTCTCGGTACGAATAGCTCTTAAACGCCCACTCGGTGTCAAAAGTCAAGTAAATTTTAAATAGATTTCTCTCTTTTACGCGTAGCAAGCTTTCCTGCCAGTGGGACACCAGTATCTTGCGACGCTTTGCGCAAGAAGGGGAGTGGGGGAGTGGGAGAGTGGTAACGTTGTGATCCCTTTTGACTAAAATGAAAATTTTGATAGATCTTTTATGCGTGTATTATGGCATCTTACCTTCTTCAATTGCATTAATTTTGTTAGATGATCTGTCGTAAAGAAGCTATCTCCACAAAGATGGCACGAGATATGCTAGAGGTCACTGGATTCGGTTACGAATATTTGTCATTATTCAACTATTTAGCAATATAATGTAGGCATATGCCAATTATTGCTACCAGCGATGTATATTTTTCCATGTAACATTGGAATCCTGTAACTAAAAAATGGATTTTAATCTCTGATCCTGTAACTCAGCATCCCTTAATACCCGTTGCAAGTTACTTGAAACGGAAAAAAGTTGAACAAGGTACTGTTGAACAAAGTGAAATCGTTGAAATGAATAGATACTTAAATCTTGGAAACGCTGAATTGGAAGAAGATCCACTTACTTGGTGGAAAAATAATTCTTCTCTACTCCCCAGGTTAGCACAGTTGGCAAAAAAATATTTGAGCATTCCTGCCACAAGTGTACCTAGTGAAAGAGTATTTAGTTGTGGAGGTAATGTAGTGACATACCACAGATACTCTCTTACACCTGAACATGCCGAGCAGTTGATATTTTTGTCCATGAACAAATCCATTGTTCCAAAAGCTCTTTACGTATGTTAAGTTAAAACGCATTCTTTAATCAACATTTGAGAATCTTCATAGGATGTAATAATTCTGTGGTGTTATGGCAAAGCTTGGTACGCCTATGTTACTTTTAACAACGATTCATGAAATTAACTTTCCACTCCAGTAAAGGATTTAAATTATCGTAATAGTTGGTTTTTTATATGCTTTAAGAGAATATTTGCCACCATTGTGATTTTTTCTTTTCCCGTAATTAAAACATATTTTCTAGCGTTTATAATTGTAAGAAAGTACATAATTATGAACTTTGTAATTGAAATTTTGCATATATATATATATATATATATATATATATATATATATATATATATATATATATATATATATATATATATTAAGCAATTACAACAGGGACGTACGCAGAATTTATTTCGGGAGGGGTCTAAAGCGTTTCGGAGGGTCCAAATAAAATTTGAGGCTAGAATTTATAACAATTTCTAAAATTGTCCCTAAAAGTAGATTACATTTACAAAAAAGTCGGGATTTCGGGGGGGGGGGATACGGACCTCAGGACCCACCCCCTGCGTACGCCTCTGAATTACAAGATGATTGCTAACTAATTGTAAATTTAACTTATTACTTTTCAGCTCAGCAAAGGAAATTAAAACAACCAACCCTACAGAAATTGATTAAATCTACCTTCCTCTATGACTTAAAGTAATTTGGAAAGCTTTGTGTACAAACACTCGTGTAATATTTAATTGAATTAATCAAGGATCACGTAATTAAAAAAAATAATGTTAGACGATTGTTTGTAAATGAGGCTTTGCATTTTTTAAGCCATAGAGGAAGAATAAATTTTGAATTTCCGTTGTTGAGCTGAAAAGTAAAAAAATAAATTAATAATTAATTAGCATTTTTTTAAATTTTCAATTACAAAATGCATAATACTACTATCTTGTTACTTGCAAATATAGATAGTAAAAATATATTTTAATTACGGAAAAAGAAAAATCAAAATGGCATGGCGAAAAATCAAAATAAGAGAAAAAATCTCCTTAACTTTTATTAATGAATAAAGTAGAGATAATATGGGAAAAGAAAGCACTGAGGTCATGGATCGTCTCATCAGGAATAACTATAACGAACTATTCAAAAGTTACATATAAAGCTGTACGGCCAGGACTCTGCCTTTCTGCATCTTTACACTTACGCCTCTCGCGCGACAGTTCTATTTTTATTTTTAGCCTTAGTTGCCTAAAAATAAAACTAAATTCAAATTTAGTCATTCAAGTTTAAACTCAATCAGTCAAAATTCAATAAAGTTTTTTCATAACACCACAAAATTCTAGTAATTTGTAATGACAGTTTAATACTATGATGTTATAGCTGGTAGGCAGATATTATTGTGGTACCGTTTAGTATCTTACATAATTTGTTACAAAATAGTGTTTAATATTCTTTTATCTTCAGATATATAAATGTACAATTATTATGATGCTGCCCGTGTTATGTAAAAATATGTATTATTGATGTTACATGAACTTTTTGGAAACTAGAATCAGTATTTCATATTTCAGGTTCAAATCACGCAAAGCTAAAATTAATAATGCATCGCTTGTATTGTATTTAGTATACTGCATGCTGTAAACAGCAAAAAATTTCTTAGAACAAGGGATTGCTGTGTAATGTTTTTTGTAACTTCTATAATCATGATGCTACTGCTGGTTTTTTTTTTTTTTTTTTTTTAATGAAAGCTTTATCAATCATTATTTGCATAACTTGTCAAAATGTACAACGACAGTAAATCGAATAGAGGTGCAAACTTTACATAATATCTTATAATTATTCACATGTACGCGCTACTCTTTTCTTGTCCTGCGACACTTATTTGAATAACTAACTAAATAAAGGTGTCTATCAGTTAAATACTAAGCATTGGAACCTACGTATGAAGGTTAGTTCTAACTCTACTAATCAAAATTTTATGCAAGGTGATAAATGAATTGTGTGAGTGAAAAACATTTAAAATTGGTTTGTTGAGAAATTGTATTAATCACCAATATATTATCAATGTTGTGAAATTCTGATGTAAAAGCATGTTACTTTTATTAAACAATTACATTGATACAAGCCAACAGAATATGTACATTTTCATACAAAGCTGCAATATGAAGGGTAGTTATGCATTCAGATGAAAGGGTCTGCACCAATGACTAACTAACAACAAGAAAGGTAAATGTTCAATTAGTATACCCGAAATTGTGAGTAGCGATGGTAAAAGTTAAAAATGAAAGAAATCATTTTTAACTTTTCCTAAAGCCCATTTTATGCGATGCGATTTTCTATGCAATCTTGCATGCTAAGAGTCATGCGTTCAAATTATGTCGTGTAATAATAATTAACATTCAACTTTCCATAGTAAATTGCACGTATTTCACCTTGTTCGGAGATAGAAGATGTGCAATCTACCATGGAAAGTTGAATTCTAATTTTTATTACAGGAAATAATTTGAATGCATGTCTCCTAATTTTGCATACATAATTGCCTTGTCTAATATCGTCTAAAGTCTACTTTCCCCTAGTTTTTTAAAAAATCATCTGGGCATTTATATGAAAATTGACATTTAATACACGCTCTTATAATATTTTATCCACATCATTGTTCTCTAACAGTATTATTTTGTAGCACAGAAATTTTGCTTTTTCTTTCAATAGTAATTTACATTTACATTTTTGTTGCATTATTTGATGACATCTCAGGTAGCATCAGTTATACCATTTCAGGGTTTCAGTTGTCAAAATTTTCACAATTATGTATTACTCATGTGTACTCCTTGTATTTTAGATTAAAAGTTCATTAATATAATTCCAAATGACATGACTACAAAGGTTTCGTGTGCTCTTGTATTGTTTGCTTAATAGTAAAACAAATATTTTGGAATTAAAATGCCAAACATGTAAATTGTTTCCTTGTTGGTACTTCAAAATACAAAATGGCAATGATTAAAAAAAAATGTAAAAGATGAAGATAAAATGCTGTACTTTATTCCAATAATTGTAAATACGAGAATGTATTTACTGAACTGTAAATGATTAGTTTTCAATATTATTGGAATAAAGCTTTCGATAAGATACTACCTTATTAGGTTTGTTAAACATAAATAACCGATTGAAAATTTGTTTTAGTAGGAAAATCATTAAAGTTTAACCCTGTTGGGATTTTTAAATTTTTAAGGTAAATTATCCCACTAAATTTCAGTCAAGCAGCTACCGCATTATCACTGTTTATCCTAGGATCATGGTTTGTATCTCATTCTCTTCAGAATAAAGGATCCTTCCAAACGGTACCATTCGCATGTCCGTCCCATTTTCAGAAATTTAATCTCCTCTGGACCGTATACTTACAGATCGCAAAATCACTTGAAAAATACTAATGCGTATGCGAAATATCAATTCTGATATATTGGAAACTAAGGAGAGAAAAATATTTATCAATGTGCAATGAATATCTAAAAGATGATCCAATAGTCTCAAAAGAAAAACAAAGTATTGTAAAAATTTCCTAACATGTCACTCACATCACTCTTGATCCTAGGATTTTGGTTCATACCCCAATCTCTTCAGAATAAAGCAAACTTCCAAACGGTTGCATTTGCGTGTTCGTGTCATAATAATGATTTTTATGATATGAACAAAGTTCGAGGAAAATGATGATTTTTATGGAAAAAAAGTAACTTTTTCGAAAGTTTAGGTCCCTTTGAAACGGCCCTGGCTTTTAATTCAAAGTAAGCAATGATATGGAAATTATAGAAGGGAGAGAAGGAGGAAAGAAGTTACAACATGTGTACTCTGTCTGATGGTCATATCGACGACAATATGTGTTCTTGGATCCAATAAAATCTTTTAAACAGCATTTGAGAGAAAAATAAGTCTTTTGCGTTGTACCCTTGAAAGCCAAACAGATAGCGTCATGATCCCCACCAACTTGACGAGCTCGCGCCCTAACAGAAAGTACTTAATCGTTGGAGAAAATATACACATCAGACCAAAAGGTATTCTATACTGGAGCAGAAGGAAAAAATAAACAGCGAAGAGAGGCTCAGAAGGTCCACAAGAAAAAAATCCACCCGAAGGATGGAAGAATACTTAATCTCTAAAAGAGGAATCCATGATTAAGAAAAAGGAGAAAAGTATTGGGACACAAAGTGCTCACCAGTAAGTCAGAAACCATTTAGGTAGTTATGAGAGAGAGCCTGTGCAAATAAATATATAAAGAAATAACATTATATTTGTAACCATTATGAAGATAGTGATTATAGAGATTTGAAAAGTTGATTAGGGAATATATAGATGAATGTATTTTAACAAATGAAAAGTAAGTGTGAAAAGGTGATAATGCAATCCTGTCCAAAAAATGCTGTCTCTAGAAATCAATGAAACGAACAAGTTGCACTTGCGATTTTAATCCAGATATTGTTCACATTTTATTAAAAAAATAAATTAGTTCCAATATAAGTAAAAAAAGAATTCTGTAAGTATATTTCTTAGCTTCCATCTGTTTTCTTTCCATTTAAAGAAATCATTACAATATTTCTTCCAGGCATACAGCGCTTCTTTAGCAAAGAAAAACATGGTTCTTCCATACGAAAACATCAGTAGATATAGGTATAGATATGTGTGTGTGTGTTTGTGTCCCAAATATAAAACTTGAAAAATATATTAAATGGATAAAACTACCATTAATCTTGTCTAGAAAGAAATGAGAAACATACCCAGTTTTGAATTGGGACGTAAAAGCCAGTTTCAGAGCACACGACCAGGTTTCGAAAATTTAAATTAAATGAAATCTTTTAAGGTTAGTAGATCATGAACTATAAACTGAAAGAGAGGGAACTTAAAACTAAGGTAATAACTTGTAACGAGATAATTCTGTTCGTTCCATTATGTTGTTCGTTTTTCTTTTTTTCTTATTTCCTTCTAATTTTGCATTCAATTTTTTGTATTAGCCCCGTTCAAGATTATATATTTTACTTTCAAGCAGGATTTTTTCCAAATAAATTTTATCTTTAGTAATTAAAACGTTTTGGAGAATTTTTTGGTGAGTTACATTAAGGGCAGTTGGCAACACTGTCTAACGGAAGAAGAGGGAAGCATAAACAAAGGCTGTGTAGGGCGCTTTAAAAACAGTGTTCGTAGTTTGAGGGAAATTTCGTAGGTAAAGTTAGCAAAATTCTTAAATTTTTCTTTGTTTTTTCACAAATAAATCAACACAATAGCAATAGTTTGAGGCGTCCATGGCTGGGTACGCCAAACTTGGAACGTCAATAATTTTACGTTACCTTAAAACCCTGAACTGGGGTACCAACTTGAGACATAAAGTTAGATCCTGGCTATGGAAGCCAACTTGATGAATGCGAGTTCGATTCTATAGCTGGATAGCTATACTTGAAACGGTCCTGTGCTGGATCGCTAAACTGTAACGACCTTAGAATCTCGTGGCTGGAAAACCACCGCATGTCGGACAAGTTGCACCAATTACTTATACCTTTATTCGTAGCTAACATTAGGGGAAAAAGAGCAGAAAGAAATTAAAAGAAAGGGAGGAAGAAAAAAATCAAGTGGGTCGCCAATATGATTCCCTTCTTAATTTCAATTATAGGCCAATGAGCACAACGCTATTTAACTCCAGACTCTTGCACACTAATGGTATTGCTGGTATCATGAGAAGGAAAAGGAAAAGAAAAGAAAATCATTTCAGAACAACACCATATACCTTACACATCATATTTATTTAACTCTCTTGTAAACAGCGTATAATATTGAAAATGGCATTGACGTTTACGATTATGGACATCTAAAATTAATTGTCAGAAAAAAAAATCATATGTATCCAGTCTTTAAAGATTCCATGTAGCTTCTCACGCCAACACAACTAAAAGATGAGCAACAACAATGTTTAAATATTATCCTTCTTAATAACAGTAGAAAAGTTGTTTACATTCCTCGACCAAGTATTAAGACAAAATCTTTAGTAGGCTGCATCACAGCGAGTGAAGAGAGATTACAAATTACATTACTGTTTACAAAACATCTCACCATAGAGGGAGTAAATATGTGTGGCTGCGTCGACTAACCTTCCTCCATAAAAGCATAACGTTTCCACTACTTTTCCGCAACCAACTGTTGAGAGGGCACTTCCCTCGACATAGCTTACAATTCAACAGCGACGGTAATAATAATACATACTGCAGAAACATTTATAGGAAGTACAAAACCAACCAGTAAATCAGACTCTACCTCTGACACTATCACATCTAGGTGTGAGTACTATCGCAATGCCCACCATCTTCGGCGTGTCCGACTGAACTAGTACATAGTTTATGATTAGAGATAAGACACGGAAACAACTTGAGGATTTGTATAGATCTTTCTTACGTGGCGACTTAATACTTAAATTATGAACTATATACTATAGTAACCAATACGGAGTGCCCACTACTGGACAAATATAAGCTAGCTGTCGCTAATCAAACTTTAACTGTTCAAACATAATACTTATAAAATAGACAATACGGAGTGCCCACTACTGGACGAACATGAGCTAGATAGCAGCGAGTGATACATTATACATCTACGCAACTCAGAAAATGATTCCATTTAAAGCAAGAGAGAAATGGTGTTGATATCAGACTATCCCATCGGCGTATGATTCGACTTACTGGATAGAGACTCACTTCTGTCTACTCAAACATGTTACGGACAAAATTTACTTGAAACAACATTATGGACATTGTAGAATCAATATGCGTATATTGCGTAAACTCACTGAGTAACAAATTATTAATAAATCACGTATTGTCTTCACTTTATAGAATGACTCAAATTAATAGAATAAACACACGACATTGATAATAATACACCAGATATTATGAACAGAGACAAACACTTGAACGAACTATATGAACTGTAGACGAGTTCCTTTACAATTTCCAGAACGAAATTACTCCTTCCATAGATCGAGATAGAGATAATAAAGACAGAGTTACCTGGAACGGTGACTAGAGCTCACCCAACCTTTCGACGCTTACTGGTGGACAATACCGGCAAAACAAGCCAGTGTAAAGAGCTCAGCTTCGGACAGCATCTTCGGGGCGGCGACCAGTCTCCGATGACCTCCCAGGCAGCTCGACACGTAGTAATCACAATTTCTAGCCATAGGTACAGGTTGACCAAATGGCGACATTCTTCTTCGTTAGCAGCAACTAGAGACACTTCATCAACGTTCTCCAGATAGACACAGTTTTTGCCGTATCACTCGTTGTAGCCCCTATACTCACCACGACGACCACGGACGAAGATTTCACTGAGTGATAAGCTTGGGTCCCACAGAAGCAGGTGGAGTCAGTCGGCAAAATAACAAAGGATTAAGTCCCAATTAGGGAAAAGAAGACGAGGAGTCCCTACGGAGAGTATCCACGTTGATGACGTTGTAGGAAAAAATATATATATTCCAGAAAGAGGTAGCAGACCGGATCAAAACTTAATCCAAGAGATGGTTCTCAGTGTAAATATCATATTTCCACTTACGACACACGAACTGTTAGTGAGTAGCAAACCGATACCAACGGTAACCGGAGTAAGCACAAGTTGAATGTTGCAGGCGAGTTATTATAGATCGTTACACATTACGCTGACTTTCTTATCATTGTTCGGTCATGGCATTCCCCATCGAAGAACTTATAATAGAAAACCAATCATCTTACAGCATGATATGTAGTAAATCCATATTTAAAGACAGAGCGTAGCGCTAACCCTTCTCCATCTTCACCATATTTTTTTCGGTTCGAAGAGCTAACACAAAGGGGAGCGCGCTTACAAATCCCGCTCGTTCTTTGATTGGCCGCTCCCTTTTGCGCAACAGAGCGTAAAACTAAAGCAACAATGTTAATAATAAAATATATATATCTGAATGGAAGTAAAAATTACATAAGTTAGTATTTATATACGTACGTTCATAACAAATTTCTCAATTTAAACGAAACACAAAATTTCAAATTATTTCAAGCAGTCAACGCTATCTACCGAGACTGAGAGATATCCGCTTGACGCGAGCCATAGACATACAAAGAAAATAGCATATTTAGATTACACATACTAGTCCAATTGTCGACCATCTTGAATCCTTCACGAAGGTCGAGAATTGAGAAAATATAGAAGAAAAGAACATTAACTAAGAGCTGATTAAATATCTCTACAAAATAATCTCTTTGAGAAAATGTAACGCTCAAAGAGGAACGTTACAAGTTTAAGTGCATATATATATGTGTGTGTATGTGTTCAAAGTAGTATAATTTGCCTCATTGTTGGTTGGGTGGATTTGTGTGAATTTTAAAAATGAAATCTTTAAGTTTTACGTCCAACGCATATGCCGGCTAGGCTAAAGGAGACGGTGATTATGACAAATGAATGAAAAATGGTGGAATGAAGAAAGTGGGAGGAAACGGGATAACCACGAGAAAACTTACGTACACGATGTTTGTCCAGCACAAATCTTACTTGTCATGAACTGGGATCAAACCAAAGACCCCATACACCAGAAATGAAAACTTTACCACTGGGAAATCGTGGCCCAGTGTGTATTTAAAAAAAAAGTAAAGTAAAAAGTAAAAAATATAAGGGAAAAAACACACGAATAAAACAAATGTGGTTAGCACTTCCTTTAACGTAGCTAAATTAAGCTTATCACATGATTTCTTTCATAGAAACTGGATACTCAACAAACTAGGTAAAATTTGATAAGAAAAAAGAAAATTTTGAGTCAGTTGAGGGAAATTTCCTTAATCAAACCTACAAACACTGATTAAAATGTGGACTTATCGAGTGCATGAATTGGGTTTGAATAATCACTCTTTAAAAAAAATGAAAAGAAAAAAAACTAGAGAAGTAAATAAATAACGGAAAATTAGGACAGTATAAGAGAATGCTGATATATTTTTAAAATTTGATTGTATAATCTAGAGCCTCAATTTCCCTAGAAAATGTAGAAGAAATTTGTTTATTTTTATGTATGTGAAGGGCACCCATATTTTTATGTAGCGCGTAGGTACTTAGGAAAATGAGAGGCTAAAACGTTAATAATTTCCTCTTCTTTAGATTCCTATATTGCTATGATGTAAAGTCATTAATTTTGTTAATTATTTCGTTGCTTCTCCCTCATAAATGATTTTCGTTATAATTCGTTTATATTTGATGAATTTAAAGTAGGGTCAAATTTTACATACCTGGTGTAATACTTCACGAGTAGGTAGAAGTGCACTTTCTTCTTTATTTTTATGCAGATATGTTGTCGATTTAATATGGCTGGTAACGAAAATTGCAGATTATCTATAAGTAGCTTTAAATTCTATTTATAAATTACAAAAGGTCTTATGTAATGAAATTTGACGGCTGGAAGCCATGTTGATTGTTTACATTGTAGCATAGATGGCCATTTTCCACTGGGCTCGCTCGGGCTCGCGCTCACCTGTCTCAGCTGGGCTCGCGCTCATCTCTCTGGACTTGGCTCGCACTCACTCGGGCTCGCGATCACTTCTCCTAACTGGGCTCGCGCTCACTCGTGCTCGCACTCAGTAATCTTATCTGGGCTCGCACTCACTCGGGCTCGCGCTCACCTGTCTCAACTGGACTCGCGATCACTAGCGCTCGCGATCACTTCTCCCAACTGTGCTCGCGCTCACTCGCGCTCGCACTCACTAATCTTATCTGGGCTCGCGCTCACTTCTGTCCACTGAGCTTGCACTCACTCGGGCTCGCGCTCACTTTTCTCAACTGGACTCGCGATCAGCAGCGCTCGCGATCACACTCCCTTCTCTCGACTGCGCTCGCGCTCGGGCTCATTTCTCTCAATTGGGCTCACGCTCGTTCGTGCTCGGGCTCAGTTCCCTGAATTGGGCTCGCGCTCACGTATTTCATTGGGGCTCGAGCTCAATTGCACTCGGGCTCACTCTCTGAGTTGGGCTCGCACTGACTTGTTTCATTGAGGCTCGGGCTCAATTATTGAGCCCGAGCCCAGTTGAGCGCAAGAGCCATGCTCGCGAGCTTGTACACCTTAATAGGCTGATTAATGGCGTATGCCCCCTCCAATTTCAACCCCTGATGGAGTTGTTACAATTAATCGGTGTTTTCTAACTTTTCCTATTTTTGCGGCAGCCCAAACTATTATCTAAATCGATTTTTGTTATAAATATACCACATTGACTTGACACCTAGTCTTCCTTGTCCGGCGCTGCAATCGGCTGAAGAATTCCACTCTCTTTCGCTAAGGCTCTCTCGCTTAGCAGCTGCTGAACCCTTATTGGCTCAACGAGTGGGTGTGTCGGGGTGTGAGCTTTAGTTCGAATTTTTGCCACGGCTCAAGACATATTGGCAGCATAATAAAATAATGTGAGTCACTTTTATATCGATTTTCATTGTTTCTCGTTTGCAGAATCTATGCGAATGAATCTATCATTTAGTTACAAAATAATGTTTTTTCTTATCTCATAGAAATACCTGACATATTAATACTAAACTTCGTTAAAACAGGTGCTTTAACAAAATGAACTAGTCCTACTAGTCATAGGTTGATTATGAAGCTCAAATTTGAAATCCTGTTGATTGATTAATTGATTATCTTTCACCGTCCCCTTTCATCAGCGAGGCTATATGAGACATGGACTTATAGTTTTAACGTGGAATCTGAACCACTGTCGTTTAATACTTTCCCACAGGGAATCTATCACAAAAGTCGCGCGTGCTAGCCACTAGACCAGTGGAAGGGCTTGTAATACTGTTGTCCAATAGTTTTTATTAGGAATACATTGTAGATGATTTTTTTTTATCGTTTAGTCAGCGTAACGAAGATGTCCAAACTGATTGTGAATGTGATAATGCAAGTATTGAACCATTGTGTAGTCCACAATCCAGTATACACCTTCTGAACCTCTGTCACCAAGGCTTTAAAGTGAAAGTGTTAGTGCTCTGAAGAATGTTAACCCTCTCCCCGTCCCATCCCCATTGTTAAGAAACCGACTATCCAACCCCGAGTCAGTGAAGCGGAAATCGATCTTGGCCGATGATAATTTTGTGCTCAGGAACTGCATGAATTAGTAAGTACAACAAAATTAGTAAATCCCAGATATGTTAAAAGCAGACGTTCACCTTCAAGTTTTATTGTATTGCCAAGCCTCGAGGCTCATTCATTGTCGTGCTCTGTAGATAATAGCTATGTATCTGAGACCATGCTTCAATACCATACACTGAGAAAAAAGTGTACGTGGCGTATGTAAAATCGTATGTTACATTTGTAAATCCTGTAGTTTTTGGACTGCAAACGTATAGCTGAAAACGCATGTTTTATAATACTTTCTGTAAGTATTCCATGTGTACGTACTTTCCGTATAAAACAATATGGGCGGTCAGGATCTCATATACAAATGGACAAACAAGGGAACGTATAGCCTGTTGGCCTCTATCTAGAATTTGAGGGAGTGAATAGTTTGTATTGACAAACAAGCAATATTTTCTAAAGTTAATTTTGCAGTAGTTTCTTTATTTCTTTACGTTTCCAAATTCTGATGAAAAAATACACATATTAAGTGATATGACACCTTCATGAATACCGGGATGATATAGTCTTAATGCGATGTCTTTACATGTTTTTCTGAAACCTGGAGCCCCACAATAGTGTTCACATTCGGGCCTGCATCTTTACTTTTTGCCCTTACTTTGAAGCAAGAAAACCTTAATTTTTTAACTTTGTGACTTCCCTCAGGAGCAACCTCTACTTTTAATTATGTAATTGAAAGCATATTGTCCTGCTAAAATACATTAAATATGAATATTTCTTAATTTAGACTAAGTTTAAGAGTATTAAAACTGAAAATTTGAAAATATGCGTTGATTATAGCATGTATTTTGTTAAAACACACCAAAGAAAATTAGAAGTTAATGAAAGCTCAATAAAGATGTTTATGAATGAAATTCACGTCATAACATCAGTTTGAGTCGAGAAGTTATGTGTAATACTTTCGAAAATGGTAAGCATATTGTGGTTCTAGTTTTCAATTTATCTTTACATTTCCTTATGTATATTAAAAGCCGGTTCTTTAATGGCGTAACATAACGGAAAAATAGTACCTATATAAAATGAGGTAATATTAAGGACTGCGTTAAAAGAGGAAATGTAATCATGTCAATTTACGAAGCTATCGTGAAATTTAGAATGTTTTGTATTTGTTTATTTGGAGCTTAATATTCTTTTTCATCAGTGAGGTTGTATGAGATCTCGCTCGTTTGGAAGATGAGAATACTTACCACTTATTCACAGTGTAGCTATTTCGTCAGGTTTGTGCTAATCTTCACGGTAATAAGATTTGATAAATCCGCAATGACAATATTGTCAACATTAAAATCGAATTGTAACCAAGGGTAAAAATGTATCTGAAAAGGTTGGGGAACGCATGACGTTATGCTGTCCCCTGTGCCTATCTTTGCCCACTATATTTTTTTTTAGGAAGTGAAGGGACGCCATAGATATTTTTGGAAGTGGGGGATGGCGTCCCTCGTGTTTTCCCTCACTTTTAACAAAAGTTGTAACAAACGACTCGCCATCATTTCAAGGTAGCTTTCGAAAAAAAGACTTTAATGAAAGGAGGTGTGTGTGTGTGTGTGTGTGTGTCTTATTTTTTTGGATGTTGAATTGCTATCTTTCTTTTTTTAATAGCCCATTGACTTATATGAAGAAGTATTTTTCTTTTAAATAGACGAGATTTTAATCATTCAATTTTACTAATTTCTTTTTCTGGCCTATTTAAGAGTTCCTTGCTTTAAAAAAAAATTCAATGCAATATTGTTTTAGTTTTTATTTATATATATTAAAATTACATAATACCGTAGTTAAATTTCGCTTAGAATACATTTAAAGATCTCAAGAAGTAGTCAGTAAAATTACAGGCTAAAATTCTTTTATTTCAAAAAATTAAAACAATGTTTCCTCATATAAATTAATGGGCTGAATAACCAATATGGTGCAAGTTATCAACATTCTTAAAAGCTACTCTTCTTTATTGGGATTTAAAGAAGCTACAATTAAATAATACATAATTATTTCGCTCGACTTTTCTATGAACGCACAGCTTCATTAGTTGCTAGTAAATAAATTTCCTACTTCGCAAGGTCAAGTAGTTTCCTTACTCTATGATCTCACAAAAAAAAAAAAAAAAAAAAGTTTGGGTCATGGAAGTTGTTCCTAAAACAACAAAAACAAATACCTGCCTCAAACAAATACCATCCTCTCATAACCATAAAAAAGTCGGTTCTCTATCGAAAGGTGTTTGAAGTCCTCTGGACAATAAAATGACAGCTCAGACCTCAAGAGTGTACTCTTTCTTTTTGTAAAGTTTTTTCATTCTTCCTTTACAATTCTGCACATAGAATGAGTTTCCTATTTTTTTTTTTTTTTTGTTTACTTTAAAGCAAATGAGTTCACGTGAGCGTTAAGTGAGCGCGGGCTCGCACTCAATTTAACTCGCGCTCGCTCGGGCTCACGCTCACTTCTCTCAACTGAGCTTGCACTCACTCGAGCTCGCGATCACTTCCCTCAACTGGGCTCGCGCTCACTTGAGCTCGCGATCACTTTTCCCAACTGGGCTCGCGATCACTTCTCTGAACTGGGCTCGCGCTCATTCGCACTGGCGCTCATTTCTCTTAATTGGGCTCGCGATCACTCGGGCTCGCGATCACTTCCCTCAACTGGGCTTGCGCTCACTCGGGCTCGCGATCACTTCTCTGAACTGGACTCGCGCTCATTCGCACTCGCGCTCATTTCTCTTACCTGGGCTCGCGATCACTTCTGTTAACTGGGCTCGCGCTCACTTATTTCATTGATGCTCGGGCTCACTCGGGCTCGCGCTCAATTATTTCATTGGAGCTCGGGCTCACTCGGGCTTGCGCTTAATTATTGAGCCCGAGCCCGGTTGAGCGCGAGTGCCGATCTCACGAGCGTCAGGCTCGCGAGTTTGGACACCTATGCATTGTAGTGGATGTGTGCGCGGGCATGTAGCGGAAGTTGTATTTCTGGAGTGTGGCGGTAAGTAGTTCGTTGCTTCATGCAGAAAATTATAATGCATTGATTATTTTTCGTTGAATTTTTAAATATTAAATGGTAGTGCGTGTTGTGAAGTATGAGATCCTTATTTTATTAAAATGATTTATAAAGTGTAATTGCATTCAATACGGCACTTGGAGTGCCTTGTCGTATGTATATGTGGCCACTGATCGAGCTTATCAGTGTATTAATCTGAAATGCTTTAAGTAGAAAAGAACATTCCAGAACTATTTAGTGCGACGAGTATTTGTGGTAAATTGAGATCGAAAATAACAGGTGGGATTCTTATGCGTATTCCAGTTTCTGACGGGTGCGAAATTAATGAATATAGGCTTGTGAAAATTACACTAGACAGAGAAGGAAGTGGTATTTTGAAATTACTACAAAATCATTGAGTACTTCCACTAGGGAAATTGTGTAAATCTTGTGGTAAGGAAGCTGTTTTCTTAAAAGAAAGGAATGGGTTTCGTGGCCAGGGTAAGGTTGCTTAAGGGTATGATAAAGTAGAGTTTGGATATCTTTTAGTTCCTCTCCCAATCTTAGTAGTAGTAGTAGTAATAATAGTAGTAGTAGTAGTAGCAGTAATAGTAGTAGTAGCAGTGGTAGTAGTAGTAGTAGGAACGGGTTAGAAGCGCCGCAGGGGTTGGTTGGGTTCTGTTCTCGTTATAAATACAAGTGGTAGTAGTAGTAGTAGTAATAGTAGTAGTAGTTGTTGTTGTTGTAGTAGCAGCAGTAGTAGTAGTAGCAGTATACTACTACTAGTAGTAGTTGTTGTTGTAGCAATAGTAGTAGCAGCAGTAGTAGTAGTAAAAGTAGTAGTAGTAGCAGCAGTAGTAGTAGCAGTAGCAGTAGTAGTAGTCGTAGGAGTAAAAGTAGTAGTAGTAGTAGCAGTAGTAGTAGTAGCAGGAGTAGTAGTAGTAGTAGCAGTAGTATTAGTAGTAGTAGTAGTAGTAGTAGTTGTTGTTGTTGTTGTAGCAGCAGGAGTATTGGTAGTACTAAAGTCTGTTCCAGACAACCTGATAGGAAACCCCCCTACCTCCCACCACTTTCCACTGCAGAAGGGGAAAGCAAGTTATTGACCTTCATAGGGAGGGAAGCTTTTCTAATAAACAGAATCGTGTAAACTCTAAATTAGTACGTCAATTCACTCGCACCTGATGTTGAGAAAGCACTGCTGTTCCTGTTCCTTTTAGCTATCAATCCGAGTAACAAACAATTACTACTTTTTGTCGTGTAGAAAAGTATTGTATATTATTTATGTACTAAAATTTACCCTACTGTAAAACTTTCATTGTCTTAACAAATATTAAAATCAATAAGAGCTTAATCTGCCCAATTTTGTATGAATCTGGAAGTTGATCCCTGACACGAATACAAGAACGGGAACTGCGTGCGGGTTTTGAAAAATAAAATGTTGGTAAAAATATTTGGAGCAAAAGAGGCATACAATCAGGTGAATTGAAACGCTATACAAGCTTTTATTTCACAACAACTACAGGTCACCGAGTATTACATAATACGTATAAGATAAACATGACAACTCACCGCCCTCCCAGAAGTCGGTCCTGGATCCGCCCCTGGTTTCTGCTACGATGAGCCTTTGAACTCTTTAAGCCAAAGCGTTCGTTATTTTTGTGTAATTGAACTCGCATTTATCGTTACTCTTTCTTATACAATAATAAACTTTTGTTACAACATTAGACTATTCTGCACGCCTAGGGCCGCGATGGCTCAGTGGTAGAGCCTTCACCTGTGGTGCATGGGGTCCCTGGTTCGATCCCAGCTCGCGCCAAGTGAACTTTGTGTTGGCCAAACACCGCGTGCGTGGGTTTCCTGCGGGATCTCCCGTTTCCTCCTACTTTTTTCATTCCACCATTTCTTTAATTTCTCATCATCACCGTCTCCTTTAGCCTAGCTGGCATAAGAGTGGGACTTAAAACTCAAAGATTTCATTTCATTTTATATTCTGCATGCCATGGGCGGCGATTCGGGGGGAGGGGGCAATTGCCCCCCACTTTTTTGAATTACCCATTAATGTATATAGTTTCATTTGGAAATATAAAGTTTTGTAGGTATTATTGGTTCATAGAATAAAAATAGTGCCATTTGTCGTTTTATGAGTACGTATTGGTTGTCTTCCCGTGGAATTAAGAAAGCTACAGGAATTGCGTTTGAACTGCCACTAAAAATGCCCAAAAATTAACCTATTGGAACGCCACAATTCGAGCGTACTTTCATTTCTTCTTGCAATTGATCGATATGTTAGTCAGCTGCTCTGGAACTAATTGACATAACATTTCGCAAAAAAAGAAGTCCTTTACAAGTTATTCTTTAATTGTACAAAAATCGACAGTTCCTAAAATGTATTTTCTTCTTTCTAATAATAATATTTTGATTTGATTTTTTCAGTTTAACATCCTGTTCAGCAGCGAAGTTATATGAGACGTGGACTTAATGATCAACGTGGAATCCGAACCACGTGAGTTTCCCCCGGGAATCGAGCACGGGTCTCCCACGTCTAAGGCTCGTACGCTAACCGCTTAGCCACGAAGGAGCTCAGTAAGGAATATTAATTTTGCAGTGTAATATACGAGTTTAGGGGTGTACATATACAGTTTTGTATATACAATTAATTTTAGTGAATTCAGCATAATTTTAGGCTTTAGGATTATTTTGTATAATTGAAATGTGGAGTGACCCTAAGTATTGCTGTGTTTTGATATATTCCAGGAAAGTGAAAACTGTACTTAATGGCAGTGAACATGTTTCGGGAAGCTGCAAAAGTATTTCTTTAAATGTCGTAGCATATGCTTACAGTATTCACTATCATTCGAAGAGTAATAACACATAATAGCATTCGTGGAATTAAAAATATAAGTTGTTCATTAATTTCCAGTTTCAATATAACTTTTGCAAAACAAGCCTCATTATTCATTACTATGATTATTTGATTAATATTATCCTTTCTGTAAATTTGTTTTGCAAATTTGTTATTAAATAGGCTCCTAATCTGATCACAAAATTTTCCAGACAGATATTCATGAGCAAGGAATCAAATCTCTTCTTACAGTCTCTCAAAATTACGCAAAGTTTCTCAAACTTTTGCCACATTTTCTTACCGCCTTGCTCGGTATGGTTCAAAGCTATCAGGGGTAGTATACGTAACCAGATTTGGCGTGGGTCAATAAAAACTTGACCCACGACCCACTGACCCACTGACTTACCACCCACCATGACCCACTCTGACCCAGCGTGACCCACCACCCACCATGAACCACTCTCTTCCACTGTGACCTACTCTGACTCACCAAAATTCATCAACTCTGAACACGATCCACGGCCTCTTCTGTAGTGACTAAAGAGTTTACACTTGTAATAAAACAAGACTGTGAAATTGTCACTAATCGAAGTTTGAATTTCTAGTCAATCGCTCAAGCACCACTCTGTTACAATAACGAGCTCCTCCGTGGCTAAGCGGTTAGCGTACGCGCCTTTGGCGTGGGAGACCCGGGTTCGATTCCCGGCGGGAGCTCATGTGGTTCGGATTCCACGTTAATCAGTAGGTCCACGTCTCATATAGCCTCGCTGCTGAAAGGGACGCTAAACTAAAATCAACTCAACTCTGTTACAATAACGGTGGATCTGACCTTTACAGTATCAAATAGTAAAGTTTTTGTCAGTGAGAAAATTGAAGCACTTCGAGGTGGGGGGAAATTAGTGTGTGCCTAAAATATACTTGTACTAAGAGAGTATTCTTGAAAGTGTTAATCTCTCAACGCATTCCAAAAGAAACTTCTATTCACTGGAAAATATCCCTGTACAATATGGAAAAGGTTATGGTTTCTCAATTCACAGCATTTTTCTCACTAAAGACTTGAAAAATAAGTTTTTTATAGTGTATAAAGGTGCTCGGGTACCCTCTGTGAGAGCATCTCCATAAAGTATGCTCATAATTGTAATTTGTGTAATAACTAAAAGACCACGTTAAGTTTAAGTTACAAATATGCATAATTGCAATTATTATGAATATTTATTCAAAGTAGTTTACCTTCTAGTTTATGAAAAGGAAAGAAGAGACTTATTAAAAAATAGGTACAAAGTTGAATAACACAAATAAGCCATTAGTAATATAAGTATACATTTTCCATAACTCGTAACTTTCCACCTTAAAACAAATCTGAAATCGGGTTTATTTCCTGTTGACCTCCAGAACTTTTTCATGGTAAACCATCCGCAGCGGAATTATGTCCTTCAGCCAAGAAATCACTAGCTCGTCTAGCGGTGGGCCATTAACATTGATTAACAAGTTAGACAATGTTTGAGCACATAGCACATTGAGCATATTTCTAATATCAGTCATCTGTAAATTCATAAGGGAAAATCCCCGTTCGCACTCTGTCGTGGAAATTGATAATACTTCTATCCGATTCTGCAACTCCTCATCGACCATCTGCTTGTTAGACTTAAGTTTGATAACGATTTTTCTCGGTCAGTTTTGAAATACTCAGCAAGAAGTATAATCTCTCTATCATTATACATCCTTTCCATATCGGCCATGTCAGTTGGCAACGTCGACTCATGGAGAATAGAAACTTCATCTACCACACCTTCGATAAGGAATCTTGTGTATAAATTATCAATTAAAGCCTGATAAACTGATGATATCTTATTTGTTTATAAATTTAATTTTTGTAATTACACATGAAGGTTCGATGCCATTACCAAGTTTCCTCCCCCGTCTAGAAAGCGAAAGGGAACAAGGTTCCTGGAAAGTGTTCAGAGGGGAATGGGAATTTCCCTCCTTCTTCCCCTTTAATTACCACGCTGCTGTTTGCCATGTTCCAAATTACGATGAATTTCAATTAAATTATCATAGTATAATTATTTTCTTGATGAATTATCGATACTTTTTCAGTGGAAAAAGATGAAATTTGAAAGTCCCAAATCAAGGTAAGTAGACCAACGTAAAGGGGGGAAAAAGAGTAAAATTTTCCATACAATTATGCGTACAATCCAAACTTAAAGTTTCCGTGTAATTAACCTTACAGTACAAATTTTATGTCTATTTTTCTCACAACTTTATGGGTTGATTCCTATGTGCTGTAAGCGCTCCATATAATAAACATAAGCTTCAGCAATTATTATAGTAGAAAGCATTGGATATATGAAGCAAAGCATTGTGTTTTTTTGTTTCGATCATTTTTACAAACCAACTCACTACCAATTTTCCATATATAGAAAGTGCCCCCCTCCATAAAGGAGAATTTAAAAAAATGCTAGGACACATTCTGTTTATTTTCAATAAAGAGTTAATACATTGAATTTCAGCTCTGTAAGTTCAACGGCTTGCGAGATACTCATTTTTTTCACAAAAATTCGGATCCTCACTACCTCCTTATTATATGTATTATAATGAAAGCAATATAATATTCCAGTTTGGATTAAGGCCTAACTATACACCAAAAGTAATTTCATTTGACTTTGCAATTTACCGTGATGATCAGGCACACATAGTTACATTCAATTTTTTATATAATAATTTATATATTACAGTGATTCAAAAATGTATTTTTTCCAGTAGTTAGCTTCTCTAAAAACTCACATTTCTCGAAAGCCAAGTAGTAGTATAAGCCATATTGCTAATATTACAATTAAAAATATCAATATCCAAAAGTGCCTGAAGTTCTTTTTTCACTTGGTTAGATATACTCACCTCAGGTAAGTAGACAGAAACAAATGGAAAAGGGAAATGAAGGTCTTGAAAGTAAAACGTTGGTGGGTCGCAGTGGGTCATGATGGGTGGTGGGTCGCAGTGGGTCCCAGTGGTTGGTGGGTCATAGTGAGTCACATGCTGTTGACTCACGACCCACTGACCCACTCCATCTCTGTACGTAACTATTCAGATTTTAAAAATGCTCTAATAGCAAACTACGAGAATGATTTTATGTTAGCGAACCGTGATGCTCAGATTGGGAACAGGCGTTATGATCCTAAGGTAGACAAAAGTCTCACAGATTTTGTGATTTCAACGTATAACGATTTAAAACTGATCAATCCATATCAGTAGGAATCACGCGTCATTGCATCGATACGAACATTATTATCTTTTAGGTTGCAGCAAATACTGATCTCTTCCCACTGTATTAATTTTAATCATCTAATTATGATAGTTCAAAATTTTGAAAGTCAGTCTATGTTGCAAAGTAATACTAACAGAAATCAAGCTAATCATATTCCCGTTCAAAATATCAATGTTAAGGAAGATTTTAATCCTAATGCAAGAGGTAATTTTGAATTTTCTCCTAATGGTAATACGACCGAATCTAATTTTAGAAAAAAATAGAAATAATAATCCTATATATTTTAGAAATAATGTAAACAACCGACCTAATTTTCCACGTACTACCAGATTTCGTAGTAATTACATAAGTGGCAGAAATTTTCAGAATAGGAATCATTACTCAAGATTGTGCCATTCAAAGGCGCCGATTTCTCTGTAAATTTGAGGGGGTCATTCGGATGCAGAAGGTATATATATATGTGTGAGGATTTTAATACAAATTGCATTCAAATTATGCCAAATATTGTATATTCATAAATACAATAGGGGGCCCACATGAGCTTTGGGGGGGAGGATCGGCGCCCTTGGTGCCATTCAATGCAATCTAATCGAGTCTTTTGGTAATGTCAGTTGACGAGATGAGTTGTTATAGTGTCCGTCAAAACATACTAAAGGTAAATGGATGCAACTAGTTAAAATGTTAGTTCTTACAGAAGTTTTATCTAAGGTCAATATAGATAATGTCAAGTTTTCAGGGGGCGCAGTGGTAGAGCGTTTACCTCCGGTGCTTGTGGTCCCTGGTTCGATCCCCGTTCGCGCCGTGTAGACTTTGTGGTGAACAAACACCGTGCTCGTGGGTTTTCTCGGGGTTCTCCCGTTTCCTCCCACTTTCTTCATTCCACCATTTCATTCATTTCTCATCATCACCGTCTTCTTTCCTAACCGGCATAAACGTGGGACGTAAAACTTATAGATTTCATTTCACGTTCAAGTTTTCAGATTGATTCTTAGTGTAATAACTTCTTTATTGTATGATTGTTTTATGTAATATCAATTAGGTCTTGTTTTGTTTCGCTTTGAATATTGTTATGACTTTCTTGTAATTCGTATTTCGTCTGAATTCTATACAGTCACAATATGAATGTTGTTATCAAAGTCATGCTAGCTATGCCCGAAAAAATAAAATATGTCGTGTAGAATTTTAACTTACACCAACTTTATTGTTAACAAGTATAAATGGTATTGAGTTAAAGAATCTGTTTAGGACTTAAATAATTAACAAACTTATCATATTTTGAATATGTCCTTCTAATCAATAATTTTATAAAATTAAAATAACACTGATCATTAAAAAAGAAGAGAAAATGTGTATAAAAATAAGAACGGTATTAAGATAAGATAAAAATAACATATTTCATGAAGTGCAATTTGAATATGTAAAAGCTATTCGAAAAGTGTGGTAACCATATATATGAAATGTTCAACGGTCCAGGATTCTTTCTCCAGTTTTAACCAATTTAAGAATTCCTATAGTTCGGGAGCCATATATACAACGATAATGTGTATTTGTATGTTCTTTTCAGTTTTTTCCCCTATCTAGGGGTAAAAGCGCTGTTTAAAAGGGCACAAGCTGTTGAAAAGAAGAAGAAAATATATATAGAACTAATTTTAATAGTTGTTATTGCATCGACATTTTTTTCTTGTTTTGGCTGCTATGACTACCTGTTAATGTTGTTGATACAGTAACTAAGATACAATATAACGTAAGACTATCTGGTATGAAGTTGATGTTGATTATTTTAAGGTGTCGTATTTGCTATTTATTGCACAATATATATATTCTAAAGCAGGGCTGTCCAAATGGCGGCCCGCGGGCCGCATGCGGCCCGCCAAACCATTTTGCGCGACCAACAAAGCTTTCACAATTTACAATTCTTATTACTGATACTACTTTCATTTATATTTATTAATTCTTTTAATGTTTCCACTCTTCTTTCGAAATAAGGCATCCATTTAGCGATTCTGTACAACAAAAAGGCCCGAGAATCCACGGCAGCACCTTTCCCTAAATCTTGGAGCTTGGTCTGGAAAGAGTATCAGTGTTTGAAAGTACTTATTTAAGTGAAAGTGCATTTTCCACCATGAAAATTGTGAAGAATTGCTTCAGAAGCTGCCTTGCACATTCTTCTCTTTTACGTCTATTCTTCTCTTTTATATTATTATTATTATTATTATTATTATTATTATTATTATTATTATTATTATTATTATTATTATTATTATTATTATTATTATTAGCAGCGGCCCTCCACTTTACTAGTAAAGACTATTATGGCCTTCAGGCACATTATAATTGGTCACCACTGTTCTAAAGTGTCTAATCGTGGTGTGTGATTAATTTAATCTTATGTACTTTATAAATACTAACTACCGTATTTAATATTTGGAACTGGGGAATGTAGCGAAGAATAACACGTAACAACCGTTCCTCAAATATTGGCTAAAAAAGTTCGAATTTCTAGATACTTAAGCAACCATATCTCGAGAACTTGTAAGTCATAGAGAGATGATATTTTGCTAATGTTTGCGAGAAAGAGAAGAAGGTGTCGATAAGGATTTACTTTTTCATCTAGGAACAAGGACAGTTATCCTTCCCGCTCTATCTCTCCATTCTTTTTAAGTTCCTTCTGGCAATATTCTTGGAGCATTCTCAACTGGTTTTAATTTTGCTTTAGTTTTTGTAATATCGGAGGAAAATGTGTTTACGTTTATTTTAAATATATCTTAGTACTGTGTATTACTGAATTGAATACGAGACCATTGATTACCTCTGATTGGACGTTTGTGAATATAAATCTGTGACTGAAATCATTCTCTAAGAGAAAATGTTACGAAACATTATTTTTGGCTCTAATTTCCGATTTTCCAACCTTACGTTTTTGAATTCTTTCAAATTATATTTGACAATTAAATCGATTTCTGTTAAAAGGGCGTGTGTGTATAAACAACATCTTCGGGAAATGACAAAAAATGTTCTTTCACGAGTCGGTTCGGTTGATGAAAAAAGAGAAAAATATGTGTAAATGTACATGGTTACTAATTGTTTATTAGCTATATAGGATGTTACTGTGAATTATGTTTTAATCTACAAAAATATTAAACTTTGGACACATACGCCCTTTTAACAGAAAATATGGTGACACAAAATTTGAAACCAGGGTTTCTCTGAAATATATCTGAAATTTTAGACACTGTTACGTTGGTAGTATCTCCCAAAAAATACTTTATTTTAAAAAATATATATAATCTCTGTCAGAATAAGTTCTGAATTAACACTTGTCGTCACTGTTTGCCTTACTTCGACTTGTAAAGTACTTTGACTTCCAGATCGGGAAATAATGAGGTTAATGCTGGAACATACCTTGGCCACCTACCTGCTAAATAAAAATCCTGCAAACCTTAATATTGTGCCAGTATAAAAGGTGAAATTTTCTCACGGTATCTTTTACGGAATCTAAAACTGTGGCTACAGAGCTGAGACTGGTCTTCACCTTGCCTAACGCCAAAGCAGGTAATTATAACTTTAAGTGCATTTTATTATGCTGTGCGAAGAGACATAATTGGGACTGCAAGAAAGTAGCATTGCATAAGAAACTATTATTTTAATGGTTGGATATTTATTTTAAACCCAAGAGAGTTTTCTTTGAATTTTATTCCCCAAATTCCTGAGCGCGTGTCCAGATTCCAGTGCAGCTGATAGACCGACCAATAGGACACATTAATATAATATAATATGTCATAGTATAATATTATAATAATATGAACATTACACTTACTAGGGATAATACCATACCGGAATCAAGTACCTGGGGAAAACCTATATATCGTCTGAAAGCTCTTGCCATGGAAAGTATGAAACCCTTTTCAAATCACCGGAAAATCCGCAACTTGACCCTATAAGGGGCCGGTTTGTTGGTGTTTGTGACCCTATATATAGCATATTCGATAGAATAAAAATGACGCGTAAGCACGTGAGCCTATCATGTTCCTTTTTGACTCATTGCTAGAACGTCACTCGAGCAAGGGTTTGATAATATCACTTTGCAGCCAGACTTACCCATTTGGTCAGTGTTGCCAAGGAACTATAAATATAGTGTGGAAGATGATTTTTGTACCACTGGATGTATATCCTTGAAACGTGACATAAACATCATTCGTCATTGGAGAAAATATACTGTGGACGTATTCCTCTCCCAAGTACCGCAATTAGTCAGTTTTGCTAACCAATTGTAGAAATGAGAAGTTCTAAAACAGGTTCCATACGATGAGGCGTTTATACACCAAGCTTGGCAGAAACATCACACGACACTATAGCAGAAAGACGTTGAGTGTTACCATCTTCCAACCACTCTAGGTTATCAGTGTTGCCAACCAAACGTAAACATAATAATGTTGCAAATGATGTGCGTGCCATTGAACGAATATAGAGCAAATGCGACAGAAGCAGCATTGGACATTGCAAACATAATGTGAGTGTTCCCATGTTCCAAGCACCCCAGTTTGGCAGTGTTGCCAACCAATGCGTACATTTAAGATTTTCGCATGAAATCTACAGCATTGGCGGACATAATTAGACTGCGACCCAAACTTTCAACTACCGGCATTTGACAAACAACTCCGAATGGAGAGTGGGTTGTTCTAACCACTTGTTTGTGTTATATTTTAACACAATAGTGTTAACACATAGGCATGTCGTTGAAATAGCACAACGATTTTTTACAGTGTAAGTTTGTAGCGACGCGTCAATTGTGAAGAACCGATGAATGTCACATATGAAAGTATTATAGTATGATTAAATGAATATTCATAGTGAAAATTTGTAACGGAGCTGAGAAAAACATTCTCCGTGGCTGATTTTCCCGGCTTATTCATTGCGTTCGGGTTTAAAGTATTTATTTTATGAATGTCCTAGGAGTGGTAATGTTTCTGTAATCGTAACGTCATTGAAGGCAATACGAATTCAGTACGTTAATGGGAATAAGAGACCAATAAAAAAAATCAATCAATGATATTAAGAACAGAATGTGATGATCATGCGTATGTGTCGATGGGACATCTATATGGCTCTCAATCTGGTCCTGGAGTTCCTCCATCTGTCGTCTGAAATTTGAAAATTAAAAAAAAAAATGTATTTCCTTTTCTCAAAGTGTTCATAAGTTCTGGACTTACCTGATAATTGGATGTCGACATTTCCCAAATTGATTCTTTCTTTTTCTTTTTTTTTTTTGAATCGTCTACAATTTTGAAAAAAATTCTTACCAAGCTTAATTCGGAATAATTTTGAAAGTTAACTGAAGCATTAACTTTTTCTTTACATTTGGTTGGATTTTTGAATGAAGTGTTAGTGACAGTTTATACAGCATACCGTCATATTTAATTGAGGGGTTGAGCGCAACAGTGGTCTTACACACATTTTTAAAAATGGGGGAAAATGAAGTTAAAATTAAACACATGTGGTTTTTTGTACAATATACCAAAAGCAAGCATAAGTAGTTGAATGTGTCATACACTGTAATACATACATTGTACAAAAATCCACATGTGTTTAAGTTTAACTTGATTTTTCTCCATTTTTAAAAATGTGCGTTAGACCACTGTTGCGCTCATCCTCTCTATTGGAATTTCAATTTACAGTATTTGGAAATTGAGATCAAAAGTATTTCTTTCAGTTTTTCTTTATTGGATGATACTATGGAGTTTAGTTGCATTTTCGATATTTAATAAATTTTCGGCTTCTAATATTTAGAAATAAATATAAAATTATTTGGCTTCCTGTGTGTTCGGTTGGACAAGTATTATTAATTCTCATTTGCGACTGAATCAATTTATCAAAGTTAGTGTATGTGAACTAAGTTGGTGAATAAGAATAACTATCGAATTATATATATATATATATATATATATATATATATATATATATATATATAAATATTCCTTTCAACGTTATAAAGGTTTTCTTCTTCGGGTAAATGTTGAAATAACGATGGACGAGATCTTGTGCCTGATTGTCAACGAGAATACTAAATAATTTTTTTGAGCCTCGAAGGCTGTGATTTGAAGAATTAACTAAAATATATATATATATATATATATATATATATATATATATATATATATATATATATATATATATATATATATATATATATATATATATATATATATATATATATATATTTATATATATATATATATTTATATATATATATATTATATATATATATATATTCAACAATTTGTCATAATGTAATGTAGTTAACCTACTCGTGTACGTATTGACGACTCCTTTGTGCCAATCATTCGCAGAGCTACTCACCGGTAAGGACCAAATCATTCGGGGTTCTTTTTTTCTTTTTTTGCTTATTAAAAAGCTTTTACTTGATGAATGTGTGAACCTGCATTATTTAAAATGTTTATTTATTTATTTATTGAACTATTTATTTTTAAAATTTCAATTCCCACAATTAATGAACTTATTAATTGGCGTGTTTATTTATTTATAGGATGATTATCACGATTGTCTTATTCAGTGGTGCCCACCCCCCCTTATGTCTATGACGCACCCCCCCCCCAATTGTCTATCCGTAGGTGTTCTTCCATGAAAAAATCTTCTTTTCGATTAATTTTACCTCCCCCTATTCAAACATATTTATATAGATTTTAACCCCCCCAAATATTTCAATGACGCAGTTTGCGTCATAGCCCCCTTGTGGGCACCCCTGTCTTATTTATTCAAAATTAAATTATTTTGTTTTGTTGTTATCATATTTTTGTTGTTTGTTGTTTTGTTATCCCCATCTGTTAAATAAACCTTTAAAAAAAATTATGAGTGGTTTACATACTACTTGTCAATTCTCTCAATAGCATCAGCAACTGTAATGATAATAATCCCCATTGTAGTTTGGTTAAAAATTTGATGTTTAATCTAAAATAGTATTAAGGAGTAATTTTAAGTTATATAGATTTTTTCTCTCAAATGATTATTTTATTCGAAAGGGGCTCGGGTTTTGTTGAGACAAAGATCTGCATTACTTGGCAGATGGATTTGTATGGTAATGGTAATGAGAATCGGATTGGAAATTAAAAATAAATGTTTACACTTCTCATTTTTCATAAATATTTAATATTATTTTATTAATTTCTGCTTATCTTTACTGTTATTCTATCTTTTTGGACCGTGTGCGTGAGTTTTCTCGGGGTTCCCCACCCCGGGGTTTTCTCCCGTTTCCTCCCACTTTCTACATTCCACCATTTCATTCATTTCTCATCATCACCGTCTCCTTTAGCCTAACCGGCATAACCGTGTGACGTAAAACTAAAGATTTCATTTCATTTTTTTCTATCTTTTTGGAATTAAGATTCTGGCTAGTATCACTATACACCTCTACTGTCTCGTTAGGCTTAAACGGTCTATTTAAAAAAATCCATTTTTTAAAATTCCATTTAAGCTATTATTATTATTGTAGAGAATTTTCTCTCAAACTAAGAAATAACTAGAGGAAAGGGAAATATCAGGAGAGTAAAAATGACCTTAAGCTCAAAGTTTTTCACCACAACAGAACAATTTTCCACCACAACGTTGATCGGCCTTTACAACTTCCCAATCTTCCTCTTTGCGTGGGGTTAAAGTCGGTTTGGGTAAAGAGAAAATAAGTTCACCTACAACTTCGAAGTTTTCGCATTATTCCACTTTGATGCAATATGGTGTATATTTCCTTTCAGGTTCCCCAATTAGTATTGTTTAAACTAAACCATTAAGTGATAAAATCTTACGTTAAATGGTTGAACAGCCTTAAAGAAAAATAAGACATATTCAGACAATTGAGTACAGATCTCATGATGTAATCTTCTTGTTTCATTTTTTAATTCCTTCTTTCTGAAAACAAGACACAAAGTAGGGTCTAAAAGCAGCTCCATCAGATGGGATTGAAGATCTCGTACCTTCCCATTAGATCTGTTTTTCCAAACAGGAACAAAATTCAATATTCGTTTTGGTTGTAAGAATTCAATTCATCGCAGCAGTGAGACGATAAATCTTAACCAAAGATCAATCGATCTAAAGTGTTCCAAAGATCAGTGGCGTAACTGAGGGGCCCGCAGGGCCTGTAGTGCGGGGGGAGGGCGCTGAGTTTGGGGGCCCACCGCGAAACAAATGCCAAGAACCATAGGCTACAAAAAGTGAGCTGAATACGGAATATTTATTTCTCTGAACAACATTATTTACTTTTGAAAAGAAAAAATATGTATTCTCTAGGTAAAATTTCATCCATTCTAGCAAACGTCGGTTTAAAAAATCATCTTAGCACTCGAAGGTTAAGGTAAAAAAAATAATTTTTGCCTTTTTCGGTGAGTATTAACTTTAATTGTAATTTTATCATATTCCATGGTCAATATGTTAATTATGATTTATTAACCATTATCTTCTACAGGACATAATATAGTGGGAAGTTAATGGGCATAGAAAGGGAATCCCAAAAGTAATCCTGCGGGGAGGGGCCGACATTTTTGCGTTACACTAGTGCCAAAGATAGTGAAAATCGTTGCTCGACCATCTCCGAAAATTATAATAATTTGAGTGACGAACTGTGTGTGTGAGAAGGTCAATAACATAATTCACATTGTCGTATGTACAGGTGTTCCTGATTGGCGGCCATCTTTGTTGTTGGTTTAGTGCCAATTTATGCATTTGCAAGCATTTACTATTGCTCAGGACGCACAAATCAGACGAACACCAAACAAAAACGAATGTTTAGAGGAGAGACTGAGGTATATGGAGAATATAAACTTTTGTTTCTAAATAAATATGCAGGGTTGTAAACCAGTACATGAAATCACCAGAAAAACTACAGAAAATTACACATTTAAAAGGACTGTATTTTGGAATGGCATAAAGTGAGTGGTCAATAAGTTTTGTGCTGAATACTATTTTATGTAAAGAGTCTTCAGAAATATCGACAGCTGTGATACTACTGGCATCGTAGATTTATGGGGGTCCGAAAGTTGAAGTTTGTGATTTTGGTGCCATTTTTGGGGCGTAATATCTCAGGAGGGCAAAGTGCTATAAATTGCTGGTTAGGCCACAAAGTAAGTCTGTATGTGAATAAATTATTGCAAAAGAATCATGATTAATATTACATGGAGAATGAGGACATGGTTAAAACGCGAAGAAAACACGTGCGTGACGATGGCTGTAGCCGGAAAAATTTAAATATTTTGATATTTTTCATGCTAGATCTCAAAAACTATGCATGGTTCAGCAATTAGCCTCGCTTTTGTTTGTGTTGAGCTGTGCAAAAGCTTGTGAGTGGCGTTTGTTCCATCTTTCTATCTCCATGACCATTGCCATGTCTCTATGGTAAAAGGGTTAGCTCCCTCTTGCACCGACGACACCCATCGTCGAACTGGACCGCAGTATTAAGGCACTTAATATATGAGCAAAGTATCATTGAAATCCAATCCCAGTTACGGAAGTTAAAATGTTCACAAGGTTGCGTTACATCTAGCCTAACTATTTATAAAACTGCATGAACTGACATAAAATAAATGGGTACTTGTGGTTGACGTGGAATGTTGAAATTTAGCATGATTGTAGCTTTCAAGTACTAACCCACAGTAAAACTGCCAAAAGTTAATATTTTTAATTTTTAGGGTCCTAAAGGGAGATGAAGAAATTCTTCGTGTTATTAAAATGGCCCCTTTTTTTGATTTATAATCTCATATTTTAAATACTTGGAATTGGGATAAAAACTTGAAATTCAATATGCTTGTACGTTTCCGTTAACGTTTCCTAAGTAAATCATCAAAAATAAAAATTTTCGAACATAGAGAGATTTTATGGGGAACTGATAAATCTTCCCAACGTTATTTATATGAGACATTTACACCCCAACATGTTTAGGCATTTCCGACAGGAATAGAATAATGCAATTTTTCGTGATTGTAGACTTTCGGGACTAACCCAATGAACAATTGCCAAAAGTGAATATTTTTAGTTTTTAAGGGGTGTAAAGGAGGGGATGGAGTAATTCCCATGTTAAATAATGGGTGTTTTCTTGTGGTGCAAAATATTATATTTTAGGTTGTTGAAATAAGAAAAGAAACTGGAAATTTGTTAGAATGGTAGGTTTTAGAGGTTCGAGGCCGTAGGCCTAGCAAAGGCGGGGGACTGGGGGCAGAGCTCACATCTAGCCAAAGGCTAGTCTATCCTATATAACGCAAGGGCCGCGGTTGTAACGGACCTAAATTTCCGTTAAAGACGTTTTACATACTTTAAGTAATTGTGTTATGTCAACTCCCATATTAGTTCTTTAATTAATATTACGAGAGAAGAAAAAATAAATATACACTGTTGGCATATTTGCGGATCCCAAACGTTTCAGCATATCCTCTGATCTGATTGGTCGATACAGATGCGATATCACAAGACATGATCTACATATAGCACAAAGTAAACGAAAATTGTTGTCGGCTCTGTTAGCCGAGTGGTCAGTTGAGCTCGTCGTCTCGAGCTGTTCACATCGTGAGTAGTGTTGGTCCCATTAGAGTGCCTGATATCGCTACTCATACGTTAGTTGAAAAGACTCGTGCTTTTTACACAAGTTTGTGCTTTAGTGTGCTCGGTGAATTCTCACCCTGTGTGTACAGTGTTTTGCAGTGTAATAGCTTGTAGTAGTATGGAATATAAGAAGGACTTACAATTTCAATTAATATTTGACCGAAGATATAGAAATGTAAAACCTAATGCTAGTCAAGTATATCAGTGGTTGGAAAATAAGTTTCCTCGTATCTTCGACAACATTTGTGCGCTCCAGTTACATGCGGAATCATATAGCATATATATTAAGTTTAAAGATTTACAAGCCTATGAACATTTCGCAGCAACAGCTCCTTCGTCTGTAGAATTCACGCATGTGTCTGGGGAAACAAGCACAGTAAGGATAGTCCCCGCTGATGACCCCATTCGGTTGGTGCGTATATATGACTTTCCTCTTGAATTACCGTTATCATTCCTAGAAGATCATTTCAAAAGTTATGGTAAAGTGCGCAAAGTGGAACCACAATTATGGAGTGCCCCTTTTCCCCCTGGCATAGACAGTGGCGTACGTATTGTTCATATGGAAATACATAAGCATATACCATCCCGTATCATAGTGCACGGTTGTAAGGTGAGTGTGTCTTATGAAGGGCAGCCTATTACTTGTTTCAGATGTCAGAGCAATTTTCATACGATAGCCACGTGCCATTTGAAGAACGCAAAACCAACTACGGCCGCCCCTGAACAGACGTCTTTACACATGACGGAGATTGGCAAAGTGCATCGCTCTTTTCCCTCTTCTGGCCCGCCTTCGCTCTCTGTCCCTGCCCCCCGGGCCCCTGCTCAGAGTTCCTCAGGCTTGCCTTCATTGACTGATACCACCGAGTTTCCAGTGTTAGTACGAACCCCCGAAGTGAATTCATCTCTAACAAATAATGTTCTAGTTATGGAAGATTCTGAAGTGAAACTGCGACCCCCGCCTTTACAGAATACGCCTGTGGATGTCATGGAACTTGACTCGACTCGTCCGTCGGAGCAGGAAGTGTTAACAGTTCAGTCTGGTTCTTCGTCTGAAGTGCAAGACAATAATGTCCCGTCTTCAGCTGAACATACTGTTACTTCTGTGCAAGCTGATTTTTCTTCACAACAAAAAAGAAGGAAAGTTACTCGAACGTCTACACGAAAGAAGGAACAGTGTGCCCTTGATGTTACACGAGGGATAGACCAAGCTGAGCCACGCGAATTACGATCACAACATCGGGCAATATCTGACTCAGAATTGCCCTGAGGCGTGGTGTGTTTACTCTTCGCTATTGACCTTCACACCTGCTTTCCAGGGCTTCGTCCGCATTGTCTGTTATGAGGTATATGGCAGTGTTAGTTTTTGTGTTCGTACAAAAAAGTTCACTCGGTTTGTTTTCTATTCGTCTCAAAATGCGTCACTTTACTAGTGTTCATGGGAAAGAATTCCTTTCACCTTTGTAAGTACTTTTTTCTTTTTGTTAAAGTTTTCTTTTTGAGTGCTTTTATAATGTTACCAGTAAATTCATTTAAGTTAATATCACTCAATATTCATAGAATCAGTTCCGATCATAATAAGGCCCTTCTAAAACAGTTCATCGAAAGCCGCCGACCAGACGTGTGTTTTCTACAAGAAATAAGTTCTCTGCTTACATCTTTGGATTTTCTTACCAATTATCAAGTTATTATTAACCGCGACCAAGAGACTGGGGTTGCGATTTTGGTGCGAAAGGGTCTGAGTTATGATCGTGTTGTGTTAGCCCCCGAAGGAAGGGCTATACGTTGTTATATTCAGAACATTTGTTTTATAGCATTATATGGTCATTCTGGCTTTACACGTACAAAAGAGAGGAACGAGTTTTATGCAACTACCATTCCTTCTTTACTTCCTCCGGGAATTCCTCATTGTATAATTGCCGGAGATTTCAATGCAATTGTAGATCCCCGAGATTCTCTGACGCCTACCACGCCTTGTCCTACTTTGTCAGAGCTTATTCGTGTCCTAAAGTTAAAAGACGCTTTAGTTGTGTCAAACTCTAAGCATGTATTCACCCACTGCACTACTACGACGAAGAGTAGAATCGACCGCGCTTACATTTCAGAGAGTTTATGCACTGCGGTGATACAACAAAATACAATTCCTGTGGCGCTGTCCGATCATGCCTCGATTGAAGTAGCCTTTAAAATGCCTTTCTTGCTACCACCGGCCCGGGGCCCTTCCTATTGGAAGATTAATAATGACATCATGTCTCGCCCGCAGGTTGTAGAGGAATTCTCGCGTCGCTTACCTTATTGGTGCAGCATGCAGCGGTACTACCCCTCTGTTATTTCTTGGTGGAATTTATATTGTAAACCTAAATTACGCAGTTTTTTTCAATGGCAAGGGCGGGTCGCGAGGGAAGACGACCACCATTTACATGAATTTTTATATCAAGCTCTCTGTGAATTTTGGAATGCTCCGCCTTCTCTGGAGAACCTGGCTTGTATTAACGGTATCAAACACCGATTGAAAACTATTTACTCCCACACGTCGATTAGTGCGTATTTGTCGGAAGACTTTTATCATCGCTTTCCGGAGGAGACTATAACTATTTATCATGTTGATAGGATTTTGCGACAACGGCGTTCCACCGCCATTCATTCTCTCATTCTGGGAGATGGCACTACTACTACTAATTGTTCGCAGATTTTACAAGAGTTCACGCGCTACTATACAGACTTTGCACGTGCGCGTCCCATAGACTACTCATATGCCCCGGAGTTTTTGTCCACGTTATCTCACCATCTCACGGATGACGAGTGTCAGACATTGATCAATCCCATTAGTGCGGAGGAAATTTTCGCAGTCCTCAGGCGGGCAAAGGGCAGTAGTGCCCCCGGAGAAGACGGATTAAATATCCAGTTTTATAAACAGTATTGGTCTCACCTCAGTCCCTCTATTACCGCTTTATTCAATGCTTGGTTACAAGGCGAAGCAGTGGGTCGTAATACTGCTATCTTAGTCCTCATTCCGAAATCCCGCACAGCGCATTATGTTCAGGACTATCGACCTATTTCTTTATTGCCCGTCGATCTTAAGTTGTTCACTAAAGTGCTTACAGCCAGACTTCGACCAATCATCCGTCACTACATTAGTCCTTATCAGGCAGCACTCCATGGTACGCATAACCTGTCATATACTCTTCGTTCTTTGCGCGATATTTTTGCTTATTTTCATTTTCGGCAGGTGCCTGCGGGTGCATTAGCTGTAGATTTAGAAAAAGCGTACGACAGTTTGGATCACAGTTTTTTGTTGCAGGTGCTGGAAGCCTGGAGGTTTCCTTTAGCCTTCCGCACAGTCATTAACAATTTATATACCACGGCCAATTTCCGTATACAGATTAACGGACACCTGTCCCCTCTTATTCCGCTGAAACGTGGATTAAGGCAAGGATGTTCTTTGTCAACGATACTTTTTGCACTTGCATTAGATCCTTTACTTCGACAGTTGGCCACCCTGCACCCCCCTGGACCCTCCCGTTTTTTGAGTCAAAATATATTCGGGTATGCGGATGACGTCACCATCACCGGAGTGGATCCTGTTCTTATGGCGCGGGTTTTTGCAGTGTTGCAACGTTTTGCACTTTGTTCCGGATTACAGTATAATGTACAGAAAACTAACCTATTACAGTTCAATGGTTTCCATTTACCTGCTAACGAGCCCGGGGTGCCGTGTGTACCTCACGTCACTTCCTTGAAGATCTTAGGTATCCCGTTTACGTCACAACCTACTCCCCTTTTCGAGGAGATTTGGTCCCCGTTGTTGTTACAAATTCGGCAGCTTTTGTTTTCACAGCGTTTCCGTCGCCTTCATTTAATTCATCGTATTCACTTTATCAATATTTACATTGCACCCAAGCTGTGGTACCGGGCTCGAATTTTCCCCTTACCGGAATTGTTCGCTAAGCGGTTTGACTCCTTATTCCTATGGAATATATGGCGTGGCTTCTATTTTCGTATTCCACGTGCAGGACTCTATCTTCCCCGTTCACAGGGAGGGTTGGGTCTAGTCAGTGTTGGGAAGTAACGTAACTCAAGTAACGCGTTACTTGTAACGCGTTACTTTTTAAGTAACGTTTCCTAGTAACGCGTTACATTTTTTCCAAAGTAACTGTAACGGTAACGCGTTACAAATTTTTAAGTAACGTACCTAGTTTGCGTTACTTTTTTCGCGTTACATTTCGAATGAGTAACTAAAATATATATGTATATTTTTTTTCGGCAACAAATGTTTCTTTCCTGTAAGTGAATTTCTTGTAGTAGTCTATTTTAATTTGATTGGTGTTGTTTATATAAAGATGGAGAATGAAAATATTTTACCGTTCGAACATTTGAAAGAATACTTTTTTCTTAAGAGCTGAGGATGATGGTGGACAGAACTTAAAAGTAAAGTGTCTGAAGTGCCCCGGCGGAAAATATTTATCAACAACTAGGGTGCCATAATTAACGATTTACAGTAAGGGGCTAATATGAATAAACTGTGTTTTGATGAGCAGCCCTACTTTATTACTAGAAAATAGTTTGCTGATGGTATGTAATATTGGATGGAGTTCTTTCAGATCAGTTTGCTTATCCTAGAGTCCCGTTGATTATAGAGTAGTGTAATGTTTCTCTATATTCTTTATTTTTAATTTTACATAACAGCATTGTTATTATTATACAACTAGTTTAGCAGAATAATAATAAGCAACCATTTTTTCTAACGCATAGGGATGAACACGAGTCAAGTTAAAACTTGACTCGACTCGAATTCAAGTCGAGTTTCGAGTCAAGTCAAGGGTAATATCCTCGAGTCGAGTTCCGAGCCGATTCAGTTTCTCGCGTCGAGTTTCGAGTCCAGTCGAGTTTGATAAATGGCTCGTTCGTTTTAAGTCGTCTTGAAATCGTGGCCTGATTACACTGGAAAACGAAAGCCATGGAATACTTTGAGTGCTGTTCACGAGAGGGGACACTGCTCGCATCTCGTCTCGTCTCGTCAACGAGACCACAAGAGATTTTTTAAAATAAAAAGCTCAGCTCGGCTCGGCTCAACTGAGAAGATGGCTCAAGCCGGCTCACTTGGGGTGAACCATTGGCTCGAGCTAGCTTGGTAGGGATGAGCCATTTCCTCTGTTCGGCTCAACTGAGCCGAGGGCTCTAGCCGATGTCTCGTAACTTAAAATGATGGTACTTGTTACTATTTGGAATAAGTGATTATGGGAGATTGCTTATTGTTATACTCGGTAGTAAGATAATACTATTTTGATGCATTTTGATAATTTAATGAAGGTATATAAAGAAAGGTTATGACAATAATATGTAGTACATAAAAAAGGTCATGACAATAATATAGAAGTTACAGATTAACAAAATGTGCCTGTCATGGAGAAGATCTCCATGCACGAACTTCTTATGCGTTGTTTCTCGGCATAATTAATAAGTACTTACAGAAGGTTATAGCGGTACAGGCTGAGGTCCATCCTGATGAGGTTTTAATGGTCGACTCTGTCTGTTCTGACTGACTGCCAATGAATGACCAAAAACTGACCTATTGTTTACAATTTCATACGTTTATATACTCTGTTTTTGGCTTTTCACCTATATGCAGTTCCTTATTTTGTTTTTATTTATTTGGACATTTTCACTTTTATTTTTAGCTTTCCTTTTCTTGAAAGTTCGTTTACGAAACCTCATCCTGTTTGTTTCTTTTATATTTTTAATTTTGGAAGTTTTAATACACATTGAGATAAAATTATATTACACCGAGTCGGTTGGATGAGCTGTTGGCTCGGCTCACTTCTCGGTTCCGTTCGATAGTGAATGAGCTGTGAACCGAGCTGCTCGAGTCGTTGACAATTCTAAACGTGGGACGAGCAGTTTTGAAGATATTTGGCCAGTGCACTATAACTTTTAAAAGTGTTTGGCTCGAGCTCGAATACTCAACCTAGACCCTCAACCCAAATTCAGAAGCTCGTAAACAATATCCTTGTTCCTAGACCTCACGACTACCGAGGTTGGCAATCAATTAGTTTTTTAGTATTCAAATACAAACCGCCTATCTTTCTTTTTATATACAGTGTTGTTATAATTAATAATAATAATAATAATAATAATAATAATAATAATAATAATAATATAAGTTGTAGTAGTAGTAGTAGTGTAATTGATAATAGTTATACTGTCTATGTAATATACTTGAAGAATGTACTTGAAACTACTCACAGGATTTGGCTCGAGTCGACTCGGAACTCAACCCCAATTCGAGTCGAGTTGGAGGAAGTTTTTCGAGTCGAGTTCTCGGGTCGAGCTCAAAGATGTCTGTTTCTAGTCGAATCGAGTGTCAAAGAAAACTCGCTCAAACTCGCTCGTGTCCATCCCTACGAGTAACGCAGTAGGTCTATGGCATTTTATCAATGTTACATTACATGAAAATGTTCATATATCAAGTAAAAATTTGTCCTTGCATTTACATAAACCGATTCAGAACGTGCAATAATAATAATAATAATAATTGCGGTAGTAATAGTAGTACGGAAAATTGAAGTCATATTGTTTTCACAGTTTTTAAAGTTTCGTACCTAAAAGTAACGCGTTAGTAACGCGTTACTTTCGAAGTAAAGTAACAGTTACTTTTTTGGGGCAAGTAACGCGTTACTAACGCGTTACATTTTAAGATAAAGTAAAGTAACTTGTAACGCGTTACATTTTTACAAGTAACTTACCCAACACTGGGTCTAGTACATCTCAGATTGAAATGTCAAACTCTGTTTATGCTCGATTTCTACGAGGCAGTTGCTATTAACGAATCCTTCACACAGCAATGGATACGATGTTTTTGGCCTAGTTATGAATACCCTGTGAGCCCCCCGTTTATTAACTTTGCTGATTGTTGTCCGACGTACATTACTTCACTAATACGTTATTGGACATACAGTGGTGTGGTTCTCTGCCCTACAGGATACAATTCTCGCACTTTGTATAACTTCCTTCTCTCGTTGCCTAACGATCAGATTATTCTCCGAATTCCTCACCGATATCCTCAGACTACGTGGTCACAGGTATGGGCTAATATCTTTGCCCCGGTATTACCTTCATACCTACAGGTTGAATGGTTTCAAGTGGTGCATCAGTTGGTGCCTACGCGCTCTCGTTTATTTGAGCTGAAACGTGTTCCTGACCCACTGTGTTCTCGATGCGCCAAAGAAGATACTCTATCCCACCGGTACGATCAGTGTGTGGGTGCTCCAGCTATCTGGAACTGTCTCACGTCCTTCTTAGGACGAATTTGTCGTCGACCTCCACACCAGTTCACAGTATCCTATGTTTTGTTTCCGGATTTTCGTTATTTTCCACAGACCAAACACCACGCTGTGCTTTTTATACTGGCTTGTACAATTGTGTATATCCATCGCCATGTGCCTTTGCTGGATGCTCGCACCTACTTGGATTTTTTAAAACGCACTCGCCGAAAGCTCTTTTCCCCCGAGTTGGACAGGCAGTATTTTAGTAGGTTTTTAGAAGTGGTGTTGCAGTAATCTCCTTCCTTCTCGTTAAAAAAAAAAAAAAAAAAAAAAAAAAAAAGCTACAACTCAGGATGTAGGTTTATCTTTTCGTTTCTATTTTTTTTCGTGGTTATTGTTATACTTACATTTTCCTTTTCTTGTATGTAAGACATATTGTATTGTAGTACCCTAGGAGTCAGTCTGGTTCTTGTACACTTTTTGTATAAAGACAAGCATATGAACAATAAAACTAGTGGTCTAGCGTAACATGCTAGTAACGAAAATGTTTTTGGCGAGGGTTCGAATCCTGCCTACGGACAGTTTTTTTACTACTTTTAAAAATGTTTATAACACTTCTTTCGTTAAAATAAGATTAAAAATAATATTCAAAAAGTGATTTAACGATCATTTCTTAAAAAAAAATTCATTAAAATAAGTTTGCCCTTGTACTATATAGATCCACAGCAAATGTAGTAGTAGTAGTAGTACGTTTGCCCTTGTACTATATAGATCCACAGCTAATGTAGTAGTAGTTGTAGTAGTAGTAGTAGGAACGGGTTAGAAGCCCCGCAGGGTTGTTTGGATTATGTTCTCGACATCAAATTGGCAAGAATGCTGAAACGTTTGGAATCGGCAAAAATGCACACTGTTGTTGAAAATATAAAAGTTGTTGTTCTGAAATATAAGTCTATTGAGATAACGACGAACTGAATATTGTGAAAGCGTCGTAAAATACTTAGCTAACGGATTGAAAAATCTTGCTAAAGTTTATATATTCCTGATAATATTTGTTTTTGATTATTGTCCTATGAATATGAAAATGAATATGTATCCTTAAATAAGTGTCGGGTTCCCTCGACTGCCGCATCTTACCTCAATATTCGTACAATTATCCATGTATCTTATATATATATATATATATATATATATATATATATATATATATATATATATATATAATTACATGTGCAAGAGGATTGGTCGGAATTTATATGTAATAAAATTTATATGATATGGTTGATTACGTTGACGAAGAAGCTGTATTTTCATTTCAAAGTAGTAGATCTGTGTAATTATACATGTATCTAGTATATATATATATATATATATGATGGCTAGTAAATATGTATAGTCGACTGATGACAATGATTAAAGATTCCGCCTGGTATTGTGGAGTTTGTGCCTAATGGTTGCCGAACGTAGCATAGTAAATATATTGGCGTTAGAATCTCAGATAAAAGTCATTAGGTTGACCTGACTTTATGATTGCCACTGTATATACACCGGTGTATATCAAGAGAGATTGATTAGCTACAAGAATACATATAAATGTCAACATATCATCTGCCATCCTGATATATGTTGTGCAATAGAAGAAAATATGCCGAACGCATACAGGGGTTCCAATCCAAAACGAACCCGGAAAGAATCCGTGTCCTGAATCCTTGATTTTTTCTTTAGTGTTATATGGTGGCTCAGTGGTAAAGCGTTCACCTCTGGTGTTTGGTGTCCCGGGTTCGCTTCCAGCCCCCGCCAAGTGAACTTTGTCGTGGACAAACACCGTGTGAGTGGGTTTCCTCGGGGTTCTTCCGTTTCCTCCCACTTTCTTCATTCCACCATTTCATTCATTACTCATCATCACCGTCTCCTTTAGCCTTACCGGCATAATCGTGGGACGTAAAACTCAAAATTTCATTTCATTTCTATATAACGTAACCTTGTGAACGTATTAACTTCCGTAACTGGGATTGAATTTCAATGATACGCTGATTTATTAAGTGCCTTAATACTGCGACCCAGTTTGACGATTGGTGTCGTGGGTGCAAGGTACGACGTGGCAATGATCATGGAGCTAGAAAGATGGAACAAAGGCCTCTCGCAAACTTTTGCACAGCTCAATACAAACAAAAGCGGATCTAATTGCTATACCATGCATAGTTTTTGAGATGTAGCATTAAACATATCCAAATATTTAAATTTTTCCGTCTATGGCCATCGTCATGCACGTGCTTTCTTCGCATATTTAAAATGCCCTCCATGTAGTATCATGTACTTTTTGCTCCATGTAGTATCAGTCATGATTTTTTGCAATATTTTATTCACATACAGACTTACTTTGTGGCCTAACCAGCAATTGTTAGCACTTTGCCCTCCTGAGATAAAAATGGCATCAAAATCAGAAATTTCAACTTTCGGACCATCATAAATCTACGATGCCAATAGTATCACAGCTGTGGATATTTTTGCAAACTCTTTGCATGAAATAGTATTCAGCACAAAACTTATTGACCACCTACCTTATGCCATTCGAAAATACAGCCCTTTTAAAAGTGTAATTTTCTGTAGTTTTCCTGGTGATTTCATGTATTGGTTTGCAACCCTGTATATTTATTTAGACGCAAAAGTTTATACTCTCCGTATACCTCAGTCTCTCCTGTAAACATTCGTTTTTGTTCGGTGTTCGTCTGATGTGCACGTCCTGAGCAACTGTAGTTTTCGTAAACGCTTGCAAATGCAAAAATTGGCACTCCAGCGACAACAAAGATAGCCGCCACTCAGGAACACTTGAACATGCGACAACGTGAATGATATTATTGATCGTCTCACATACAAGGTTCATCATACTCAAATTTTTATATTTTTCGGAGATAGTCGAGCAACTACCTGTGGACTACTTCTAATGGATTGACCACCAAGTATTGCAAACAGAGGCAGGAGGAGATTACTGTGGAATGTCTCTGCACCGAGCGATCCCAGAAGGTCGAGGAAACTTTGAGTCAAATAGATGAGAACCTCGGACCAAACCCGACGCTAAAGAAAAGCATAAGCGTGTGCTATCCGAGGAGGAATTGAAGTGTAGAATTTTAACTCAAATAGTGCTCAATGAGGAGCTGATTTTGAAGTCAATACTGTAGTTGTATAAACAGTAAACGGAGTCGCGGAATGCAGAACTGCATCAGACAGTCGAAAGTGAGCATACAACTTTGATTAGGGTCTCGGGGCTAAAAGATACTAACGTGTCAAATGTAGTGCTACCATGAATAGATTGCCTATTTATCGCGAAATTTCAGGAAAAAAAAACTATCAAGGACTTCTTTTGACAGTCGTTGCTTGACGTGTTCTTTGTATAGACAGTAACATTGTGATTCGTGCAACAGTGAAATAAAGTCAAATGTAGCGAGTAACACACTAAATATTGCCTTTCGTTTAAGTAGTTGAGATCTAGTAGAAATTTTTGCACATTGACTCATATATTTGTTATTTTCAATCATAGTTTGAGTTTTACTAGCATAACAAGTAATTTTGTAATTTAGTTAATACATTGCGTAATGCTTTAATTTTAAATGAATTGCCAGAAACCTAGATAAGAAGCATCTTTATATCCCTTTTCCATAGCTAGATTTTACACCTGATGTCTCAAAATTCAACCTTGTGTTACTTTTATTCAATTCTACAGATTTATACCCAAAACTCACTGTCGGTATTTTGTGTACTGAGGTTTTCCTCATTCACACTAGGCAAATGCCGAGATGGCATCTAAGTTATAGGTCCCAGACTGCTTCCTTCCTTCCCAAATATTTTCTTCCTTTCCTTTCCCCGGATAGTGTGCTCGCTGAAGGACGTCATCCCTCAAAACGTGGTAGGCTAAATGTGCCATAGATGCCGAAAGCCCAGAAATCTAAATTCTAAATCTAAAATTACAAGATGATTTCCCATCCTTATTGACAAGGAGAGGATAATTGTTTGGACGCATTTTTTTTAGACAACAGCAATTCTCACAACAATATTGCTTGTTGAAATCAGACAAGAATAAATGGTACGGGCCACCACACTAAACTTTGTCGCTCCAATTCCTTAGAGTAAATAATGTTGTATTTATAAATGAAATATCTTCTTGTGAAATACGAATATTTTCTTGTGAGTAAAATTATAAGGCATTTACGAATAAATTCGTCCAAAGAAAATTCACCCAAAAGTAAATTACCTCTTGAAAATTTTCCATAAGAAAATTACTTATACAATATGTTAGAGTTATTAATGAAATATTTGAATATAAAATGAAATCGCACAAGTCATATTTCACAAAACTGTCAAAAACACATCTCAAGGTTAAACTACTCCTGGATATTATAATTGAAGTTATTTGTGGAACATTAGAGAAGTATTGCTGAAATATTTTTTATGACGTATGAACAAAATCATCTGAGTCGTTTATGATAACATTTTCCGAAAAAAAACTCACCCCCCAAATAAACTATCCTTAGTACTTTTTCTCAGAACAAATGAGATGTGTCATATTGCCAAGCCATTAATGAAGTGTTTACTTATGAAATATGAACAAAATCGCTTGAGTCGATATAGAGAAAAATCACTCAAAAAAAAAAAAAAAAAAAAGAAAAGAAAAAAAAACTTAATTACAAGAGTAAACTACCCCTTCTCAATTTTTCGCAGAGATATTGCTCATATCACAGTGTAGGATTGTTATTGAAAACTTGATATTTGAAATATGAACAAAATTGTTAGCGCTGGTTTTTGAGTAAATCACAAATTTTGATTTTTACCTTTCAGTAATCTATCCTTAATTTTAGAAATAGCAAGAAAGTCGAATGGCCTCTATGCTAATTGATATCAGAACGAATGAACAGGATGTCGAAAAATAACTTTGTCGGTGTGTATAGGCCATGGAACGAGTAAATTCGTTGAAATCTCGAATTCGATTGTTTTCACCACTAGCATACTTTCTTTTATTCTTTCGTAGCTTGAAAATAAAACTAGATGCATTTAACCTCATTTAACATGATTTGTATGATTCACGATAAACTTCGTAAATCCGACTATGATGAAACATGAGGTGTGATTCTGTTTTCCCTTTCTATTGTGTAGGGTTGAAGATATCTAGGATGAATTTACAACAATTTAAGAAAAACACGTTTATCAATAACTTTGTTAAAATCACTTGACTTTTATTGATTGACTGAGTTGATTAATATGGACATTAGTAGCGATGCAATTTGACTCTATCACGTTAAGACTAATGATCAACACATGTTGTTTGTAATATAAATTGAAAATTCATAAGTGGTTTTGAGAAAAAACTGAAAACAAAATGCACACTCATGTCCAAAATTATTGTCGCATGTCTATAAATATGTTGTTGTAAGAATATAATTTGATAACGAACTCGACCGGTATTTCCTATAATGTTAGTATGTGCATAATTGGCAAAGACATGTACGTGGCAAATTTCATGTCAAAAGAGCAGTAAATAAGAACAATAAAACAAAAATAAAATTTTCTTGTCTATTTAGCAACATTTTGTTTTACTCATTCTAATTTTCGTATTTATAGTTCTTTTCTTATGAAATTTACCACAAATATACATTTCCTGATTATACACATAGTATCAGTATTAAAAGTACCCTGCAAAATCATTATCAAATTATATTCTTACAAGAAGACAGTTATAGATATGCGACAATCATTTTGGACATGAGTGTACCTTACATTCTTTCTCCTAACAAAACAGCATCCTACTATATATTCTAAAAGCAGTTCGAATTTTAACATTTACAAAAAGTTAGTAGGAGTGGTTGTGAATTTCGATATCCTACAAGGAGTTTTCCGAATATATATATATATATATATATATATATATATATATATATATATATATATATATATATATATAGATATATATAGATAGATATAGATATATATATATATATATATATAATGAGTTTAAGACTGCTAAGAGATGTAATTTTTTAATTAAATTACAATTAAATGACAACAAAGATTTGTGTAACAAACTGATTTTGTTTTGTGTGTAGGATTTTTCTTCCTCATGAAAATGTCTCAGTTAAAAGCATTCTATTTTACCATGTGAAACCATACATGTTTTTTATATGTAAATTTTGAATATCACATATCGTTAAAATCTTCCTTTTTCCTCTAAAAAATCTGGCAATACTCTCCATGACAATACAATTGTAGTTCCCTTTGTTGAAAGTGTCCTGCCAGGGTATCGAATCTTTCTTCTGTATGCTTCTAGAATGAATCATCTATTGACATATCAGAATTTATTTTCTACTTATAAGAGCAAAATAGCAAAATAATGCTAGAAGTCCTTCTCTCTTAGTTTAACTCAAAAATTAAATTCGTGTATAATGATGATAGTATACATGTTCAATATACATATGTGTTTGTTGCTCTAATTTAGACTTATTCCAAATTTAGGTTAGCAGAACTTGGAAACCAAAATAATATTTCAATGTTATACTAAGGCATCAGGAGCTGTCAAAGTACCTAATTTGAACAAGTTAAGTTAAATTGTTGAAATGTGCATTCAGTTTATACTGTGCCGTTCGTTATTTTCTCGCTTTCACTAAAAAATAATTGAAGGTCGAAGACACACAAAGCAAGCTCACCAAGCGTAGCAAGATCGACAAATTCGCTAATGGATTTGCTTTCTTTGTTAACAAACTATTTTATTATCTGAATTATTAACAGAACGATGTATGATGTACAATCAAACTGGCAGGAAAAGTGAAAGGTATTTCAATCTCCAAAACAAGCTTTAAACTATCCTTTCTTAATGTGCGGTGGAGAACTTAGATTTGAGTAAAATGTAAGTAGCTAATCATCACTGACTAAGAAGCGTTGAGTAAATTTAACAACACATAATTACTCACACAGGAAAGTATTAATACATGATGAAATGTCAATATGCGCTTGTTAAGTTGACATTTGAATAGGTACTTTAACAACACTTCATATTTTGATAATTTTAAAAGATCATATTAAAGAAAAGGAAAGATCTCCACTGTGTATCTGGTAACTCTAAAATGTCTGGCCTCGTTCTGCCTATAGTGATACATACAAGATGCTACAGCATAACATAATATCCGATCCAAGGTATGATCAATAATAGTGACATGACTTTTAGTCTTATCAAGACTCAGGAGTGTTGGGACTAATTGTACTATAGCACGACACAACAAAATGTCATCAGATGTAAATGGCTGCACTGTAGAAGAACTCACCGTTATTCTAATTATTATTCTATGATCTTGCATTACTTACCACCATAATTTTTCAGTTGATTTTGCATTTTTATTTTTTTTTTATCGCTCTGAGAAGCTGTTCGTTGCTTTCATCTGATGTTCGACCTTTACTGGAAAGAAGATGCCACTCTTTACTCTGCGTGACCATAGAGATTATCGTAGATTCATAATCAAAATCATTTTTTTTCAATTGTATTTAATTCTGTGTCACAACGTTTCTTATAAAATATAAAGTAAATTGTTTAATTAAGACGTTTATTCATTTTCATGTGAAATAGTATTGCGACACAGTGCACCAGTTCTATATACAGTCACAGGATTCACAAGCACCTGTCAAGGCTGTCTAATAGTGATTCTACAATCGAACAGGTTGCAGTCTGTTAGTCGGAGAGTAAAAGAAAGAAATCTTGAATATCCTACGATTAAGTCCTTTATGCTGAAGGAGCTGGATGATTATTGAAAATGAATCAAAGAACTATTGCAATGTGGTATAAAGCGTAAGAACACTAAGGAAAGTTACTACACCAAGGTTAGTGGCTCACATGTGCACAGTAGTGTCAAAGGTAACATCACAATATAGTCTCGCCCTATATTGCAACAACTTGAAAAAAGAACAGGATATTACTTGATTAAAGCTTGTACTTACAAATATAATACTCATAATTTTGACGACATCCCTGCAAAGGAAGGTTCTCCAGAAGCTCAATTGAGGTATAAAATATGGCTAGTAGATCAAAGGATCCAGAAAAGAAAGAAAAACACACTATTTATTGCAGTCAACTTGAGTTTATTTCAATTTATATAACTTGCTAAAACAAATTTTCGTCAGTATCAACAAATTTTATATTCTTGTTTTTAAAATAAGTTATAGAATCTAACCTTTTTATAATTTGTTTCTTTGATAGTAATATAATAATAGTAGTAACACTTTTAATATAATTCGCATTGGCTGTACGGTTGTATCGCACACGCACACATGAAAACTTAGACTTAGGTATTCGTTATTAACTTTTGTTTTTATTTTAAGCCCTGAAAAACTATTTTGTTTATTATTTATTTACTTTGTTAGTAAATTATGTTTATTATAATACTCCGATCACAATCTATATACACATTTACATACATTCAGTACATACACACATACAATATGTGCCTCTTTTAATATTACAATAGGCAACCTATATAATATATATATATATTTATTTCTGAAATATAGATATTTATACAATATTTTATGTCAGATGTGTACCAAACAGAGCCCACATTGTAAACAAAGAGTTGGTCTGTTCTCTTCTGTGCGTTTTAAAACAATAATTAATGGATTACAATGCACTTACAAGAATCAATAATTCGAATATTAATACAGCAAAAAGTAATTCAGTATTAAATATATTATCTGAGTACAGTGTCACTGGAGTCGAGGAAGAATACAGAGATCTTTTCTCATTATTTTTGGTCGTGATTATTTTTGATTTTCCTAGGAAGTGGATGTACCTAAAGTTCTCCTTTCCCATTACCGTTACAACCAGTCACAACTCTCAAATTAAACAATACATGGCATCACAATCCCTTGCAAGATGTACCACAGCTTACCAAGTTATGTCTGTTAATTTTAATGCTGCTTAGTTTTGTTTCAGACCGATTAAATGAAAGTGAGGACATAACAAGAGAAGGCTCATTGTGTGCTTTGGTATACGAAGACCAAATCGCCAATTACCTGCAAAGGAACTTTTTCCATCATGTAATCGTTCCTGCAAGTCCAACATTCTGATGGGGTGAGTAAAGAACTCTAGGAAGGCTGATAGTATGAATGACCAACGTGGACGACCAGAATCACAACAAACTCTTGAAATCTCCCAATTCCATTTCCACATTCCCTCAAAAAACCTTTGTTGTAGCTCGCAAGAGTAACAGTACTAAAAGCAACTGCCCTTAAGATCTGCAAAATCGTGTTTATTAAGTGAAAATTGTTTAAGTGTTGGAGCCAATGACTGTCCTTTAATATAAATTCACTTGTTATATATATATATATATATATATATATATATATATATATATATATATATATATATATATTGAAGAAAATCACTGAATACAGTGAATTAAAATAAATACCTACAAAGTATTATGTTTTCTTTTAAGCCATGCTCTATTTGTCAGAGTGTGTTAACAGCCAGAATGGTGAAATTTAGGGTTCTGGATATCCGCACTCTACCCATGAACACATTTTCGATATCCTTACTCTAAATATGTGGTGTGAGTTAGTGTGCAATAATGTGTTCGGCATATTTTTTCAGTAAGGACTACTTTGTAAGAAAGATTTTTGTGTGATGTGCTAGAAAAAATAACTTCTGCCAAAGACGGAGGAGTTACTGCTATCCCTAATTTTTCAACACGATGCCGCGCTCCTCTTTGGAATCATAATGTTCAGGATATTTTGGATATAAGTTACCCTAGGAGATGGAGATCGATAGGCCATGTCTAACCCATCTCATAGTTGCCATGATCTAAGACACCTGATATGATATTGCTTCAATTCGCAAGCGGGTCATTGACGATGTACATATTGTTGTTGTTGATATGCTCCAGTATTTATATATACAGGGTTTTCATAAAGTCTGGACGGATTTAATTTGCTTATAATTTTCATAAAATTGCTCATAATGAAATCAAATAAAGTGCAAACGGTAGCGGAAGGATTAAATTTTTAGTTGGCAACACTGTTAGATAAGAGGCAACTCTGAACACGTTGAGAGAGGGAGAGAGAGGGCAAGGGTCAGTTTCTTACCAAATTCCATCCATTGTTGTTTTCATTGTTGTTTCAATGTTGACTGTTAAAAGTAAGTTGTAAGCTGTATTGGTGTGTGTGTCTTTTAAAGAAATAAATAAATGAAAACTCCTTTGAGAAGACTATTTTTTTTACCGTATCAAACATGGCGTCGGTGAAAGAGAAAGCGCAATGTGTTCTGTGGTACGCAGAGCTAAAATCACCAATTCTGGTGTGTCGAAAGTTCACCAAAGAGTTCAAAAAGCCGGCACCAACTGAGAGTGCAATCCGAAAGTGGCATGCTAAGTTCTTGGAGACAGGAAGCGTCCTGGACCGTCCTCGAAGTGGGAGGCCGCCAACATCGCCTGCAACAGTGAGCAGGGTAAGGGAAAGCATCATCAACAGCCCACAGAAGTCGATTTCTAGACGGTCCATGGAACTCGGAATTCCACAGACAACCGTGTTTAAGATAGCCAAGAAGACGATCAAGGCCAAAGGTTACAAAATCAAGATAGTCCAGGATCTGCATGATGAAGATTTGGACATCCGGTTCAACTTCTATGACGCCATGCTCAAGCAGTTGGAACATGGCGACGTTCTCCTTTCAGCCATCATGTTCTCAGATGAGGCAACCTTCCATGTCTCCGGGAAGGTTAACCGACACAACTGACGCGTTGGGGGCACGGAAAACCCAAAGGAATTTGAGACACATGAGAGAGATAGCCCTAAAGTGAACGTTTGGTGCGCTGTGTCCTATGATCATCTGATTGGACCGTTCTTTTTTGAAGAGGAGACCGTGAATGGAGATTCGTACCTGGATATGTTGCAGAAATACCTCATTCCGGAACTGGAGGCACGTGGAATCCAGAACGACATCGTGTTCCAACAGGACGGGGCACCCCCTCACTATGCAATCAAAGTGAGACAGTTCCTTGACGAGAAATTCCCTAACCGATGGATTGGCCGCGGTGGCCCGACCGCTTGGCCGCCAAGATCACCCGACCTTACCCCCTGCGACTTCTGGCTTTGGGGTCATGTGAAAACGGAAGTTTATGCAAAGAAGCCAAGTGGTTTGGAGAACTTAAAGGACAAAATCAGGGCGTCTGTGGCTGGCATTTCGAATCAAACACGGCGGAACGCTGTGAGTGGATTCCAGCGCCGCCTACGCGAATGTGTGGACGTAAATGGCGCTCAGTTGGAGGTGTGGCAGTGAATGAACTGAGCTGGTGCAGATTACAGGTAAAAATTTAATCCTTCCGCTACCGTTTGCACTTTATTTGATTTCAATATGAACATTTTTATGTAAATTACAAGCGAATTAAATCCGTCCATACTTTATGAAAACCCTGTACTTAAGATGGAATATCTCTTTGACATGTTCAGGATGACCAAAGAGGTATACGTTGAGGTTCTTACATATACGATAAACGAGAGGTTTACGATAAACAAAACTTGTTGATTCGCAAGGCATTCCGATGACCTTCAACATTTTGTTTTAGAGTTGAGATGATCATAGTGGAACAGTTTTTTTAGATACTCTGTACAATACGTAAAAACCATAGATTGACTTTCATGGTTTATCAAAAAGAATAAAGTGATTAACTTCCATCCTTTACGAAAATCTTTCTTCCTTCGTAATATTCAAAAATTTTGTAAATTTGTTAGTAATACATAATCTTTATATATATGTATGTATGTATGTTTCATCATAACTCTGGAAAACCTGGACAATTTAACCAAAATTGGTATACATATTACTTATAGTCTGTAAAACTGCAGTGAGGGGAAAGATCCCCTTAGCACACCTAGGAGAGAGTGAGGAGGGATGATATATAAAAATGATTGAAAACGCCCGATGTTACTGTCGAATTCAGTTTTCGGAGTCGCTGAGATGAGTCGTGACACTCCAGATGCCATCATTCTTTTGTGTAAAGTTTGTCAAGAAAAGACATCTAACATATTTCTAAAACTTCAAAATACAGTAGTGCTCATAACTTAAAGAATTTTCGAATCTGTTATTATTAAAATATGATTCCTGACATATGTGGTGCATGTTTCATTTAGATCGGTAGGTAGACCGTCCTTTATGATCCAGATTTCTCTGCCTTGGGCACTGAGAGTGGAAATAGGTTTTTCTGACAGGAGATTCACCGCATGTCTCAACCTACGAGTAAGAATAACACATTACTGAATAGTTGGAGATTTAAAGTAAACCAAAGTCAGAGACAGATTGGTAATAAGTTAACATTGCCAGTTGTCTTATTTCATGGTTATGTAGATGACTGAAAGAAGTCACTAAAGATTCTACGACAGTATGCATAAAATCACCAACTAACGATGTATGCCCAAAATCACGAAGTTGACGATCATGATGTGGTTCCAAATGCCGCAAGACGTTCGAGTATTACGTAATCTGTATTATTTCGAGACAACAAAACAGTGCCAATCATACGAGATGTCACTTGTATATTACTGGCTATAAGAAACTTTTCTATATGACAGGCATCAGTAAGATGAAGGTATTTCATGTTCTCGTAATATGTTATGCTTCATACTGTGTTCGGACCCAGAATAATGAATGAGTCTCGTTTTTGTCCGAAGGGCGATTCTTGGCGTCTGTTTACCTGGCACACTCTGGGAACATATTTCAATTCAGGAAATGTCGTGAAAATTGATAATTTTGGATTAGCTAAAGTCCTTGTTGAATGTATGTGGGAAGTAAGCCTCTGCATGTAGTTCAGTAGATAGTGTGATGGAAGTGGTCTATAGCAATATCATCTTGCAACAGTATGCGAGTTCTTTTCGTTTTGTATAAGAACCTGGGTTCTGTCCAATGGACAATAAGACACAACCCTACCAGGCCTATATCATTCTGGAATATTTACTATACAAATCCACTGAATGAGAGAATATCACGCGTTCGAACTAGTCCTTTGCTCCCCAAATTCCGATCCTCTTGAGCATTCTTAGGAAAGCTTAGTCCCAAGATGGTATCCTTAACTTCACGTAGACGAATTGTTGCCGAACTCGAAAGGTACTTGTCCTAGAATGGCATGGTTTACCATAGAAAATGATGACAATAAGGGAACCTGATGTTTAACCCGTATAGACTCTCAAACTAATCACAAGTTTTGAATGGTTATGGTACTATCGAAGAGGGTATGCATGACACACACGGGAGATGGCAAGTGCAATGCCTATGCAATGTCCGTATGTGTATTACTTTAATGTGTTGTTTTAACTCCGTATAGTCCTTAGTATTTATCCAGATGCACAAATTGTCCTACGCAAATTAAGCTTTTCCACATGATTGAAAATTTTCGGTAAAATTCCTTAATTTATGGACACAATAGTATCAGTTATTCCTACACCGACATAATACAAGTTGAGTGGTGGGTACTTATTGATGTAAGATATAGATCGTATTTGCAAGTTGGAAAAATGACGTTTACCATATTTGTAACATTATTTTTTCTGACTACTTATTAGTTTAGAGAAAATGCTGTGATAACACATAATTGCTAGATACTTTGAGATCTTATGTTATTTATGAAAAATTCGTATCAATTATCGTCAACTATGAGCTAAATTGGTATAAACTCAATTACACAGAGTTTGCAACTTTTTGCTAAATGTAGGCTCTTTGTTATGTACTTCCATCATATGTCTTAATTATTACTTTATTTGTTTTGTTTGTTTTCCGGTCTTGTATGTATTCAAGACAGATTAAAATTGTTTTTACAAACGTTTAGTATGAAAACACATGTGCAATTTAAGTTTTGTCTTTAACATTTAATAAGCAGGAATTTATATATATTTATATGTATTTTTTTAAAATTGAGGGTCCCCTGACGTCAGTCTCTCAAACATTTTGGATGCATAGCTTTTGTTATCCAAATTTAATAGTGTTTCATTATAATACATTTACTTCTTTTCCTACTGTTGTGGGGATGAGGTAATGCTTACAAGGTATATAGGAAGATGTGTTAACGTTGACGTCAAGCAATCACAGAAACGTTTAAGTATATTCTTTAAGAAACATATTTTTCATTATTTGAACTTACTTCTTTACAAGTGTCACCGCATTCAGGAACAAGAAATTATAATTCCATCAAAATAATATTTTATGCTGCTTTTATTATACGAGCTGCAACTGTTCCATGTAGGAAGTTTAGATGTTAACTCAATCTACATAAATATTCAGAACGTTGTAACACTTCACAATACGAGAGGACATTACTCTATCTGCTATCAGTTAGTGCAACGAAAATTGAGTACAAGATGACTCGGAACCGAGACACACATTTCAAACTTGGGTATTGCGCAGGCGAGATATTCTGGAGTGGGTTGCAGGTGAGAATGGGAAGCGGATAGGATACTGTTTCACAAAAACATTGTGATAGTTACAATGGACCTTTGAAGCAATATTAGTTAACAATGAAATTTTGTGTGAACAATCGCTGTACTTTAATACCTGATTTTTTTTCTTAATAAGTACGAACACAGAAAGCACAATGTTCTACTGCAGTGATGACCATGGTAACTGTTATGGTGTTCTTATGAAATGGCGTCGTATCTTCTTCCAACTTCCCACCTGCAACCCATTCCAAGGTTTCACGCCTGCGCAATATTTAACTTTCAAATGTGTCAGTCGGTTCCACGCCACCCTGTATTAAGGTCAGTATTGAGAGGTGCCTTGTTATCAATTGAACACAATTATCACTACGGCACGGAAATATTCAATACTATTTGTAGTGAGATTAGCAATATATATTTATGTTCCAATAGCGTTTCCTATGCTAAAAGCTTTAGCATTCATAAACAGCAACAATGCTTTATTACATTGAGCTTATTCAGTGGCGCCATTTGCAGCTTCGGCAATTGCTATCCCCTCCGAGTTTGGTATAGAAAACATGTATTAATTTTGATCAATATAATTAACCTAGTATCGAAAAACGTTAAAATTCTATTAAAATAGGAGAGTCTTGCTCTCTGCCCCCCCTCTCTAAAGCAAAACCTGAAATTACGCTACTGAGCTCATTGAATATGCTCAATGTTTGCTCAGACACTGATAAACATCAGACGTTATTTTCACAATCACCCAAATTACGTACAAGAATTTGAACCAATATTCGGGTTTTAGCTCTTTCTTCTACTTTGTAATGTATGGCAAAACCAAAAGAAACCACACCAAGTTCAGGAAAAAAATCTATATTTAAATAATTAAAATATGTTTTGAGCATATTGTGCACAAAGAGTTCATGTTTATAATAATGATTTGTGATTTGCTACAGATTATTTGTATTGTATTTCCAAAAACTTTTATTTTGAACTATCGCTGCTCAAAATGCGAGCAATTGTACTCACATAAACAAATGAGATTATTCCGGAAGTGTTTTAAGATAAATTATGTAAACATTATAATCTAAGTTAAGAAAAGTTTCAACTTGTTGTATTACAAATATTTATAGAAATAAATATTCTTAAATGTTTTTCTGGGCACTTTCCTAACCATTGAGTTTACGTATTTAATAGTTTGAAATAAACAAAATTGTTGCTTTAACTCTGTAAACACTTACATAAATTTCTACGTCTTCGATCTATATATAAATGGATGTATGTTTGCATGTTCCAACATAACTGTGGAACTCCTGGAGCAATGACTTATAATTTAAAATATAGGGTAGGGTAAGACACCCGTAGCTCCTGAGGGTGGTGGAGTAACATGTAAAAATAATCAAAAACAACTGATATTAATGTCGAATTTACTGTTTTTGGGATCCCTGAAATGAATAGTGACATTTCCAATGGAGTGAAAGACACCTCTAAGAAGTCTAGGAAGATGAAAAGAGGGTGACATGTAGACATAATCGGAAACGACCAATATCATTGTCGAATGCATAGTTTCCAAGGTCACTGAGTGAGTTGGTGCCACTTAAATCCAAGTTCATACCCACTGGGATAAGGGCAAAAATGATGAGGGTGGGAAGAGGTGACATGCAAAAATAATTGAAAACGACTGATATTAGTGTCAAATCCACAGTTTCGGGGTCGCTGAGGTAAATATTCATACTCCGAATGTCGTTTAACTTCATCCTCCATCGGTGTGGAGGATTAGAAGGCGTGACGAAGTGATAAGAAACGGGTGTCATGTAAAAATAATCCAAAACAACTGATATTAGTGTCAAATCCATAGTTTTCAGCGCAGTTAGATGAATACGTACCTTTTAAATCCAAATTCAACCTCCATCGGCATGAGGGTGGGAAGGGACGAGACATAAAATTACCAAAAGAATCGATTAATGTTGTTTCTAATTGCATCAAGGGAAAACGATCGATCCGTTCTAAATGAATTTTTGAACATACTCCCGACCTTAAACTGGATTCATATATGTACTGTAACTCTAGAACTGCAACAGCATTACTCTAGAACGCCTTGAGCAATTTCAACCAACCCAATACAAATATAGCTTACAATCTGGAAATATCTATTAAGGTAAGATCATCTAGCATAACAAGAATTGGGGTGGGAAATATAAAAATAATTGAAAACAGGTGAAATTATGTAGTGTCAATTACATAGTTCTTGGTGTCGCTGAGATAAACGGTGAAACTCCTGATTCCGTTTATATCTAAATTTTGCCCTAATCAGCATGTTGGCGAGAAGGGAAAAAAATCAAGTGTCCAAAATGGCCAAATTTACTATCGAATCTATAGTTTTCGGGATTGCTTAGCTGACTGGTGAAATTCCCAATGACATTTAAGCCCAAGTTTAGTGGAATAGAACAGTAAATCGACAGGTATTCTAGAGCGACTTTGTTGTTTGAAATCGCATGACAGAGAAATGATTGAATCGTTTGAAATGAATTTTGGAACATACTTCTTTTGGCTGTAATGTGGCAATATTGCACGGAAACCACACTGCAAAAATTATGAAGTATATAATACATATTAAGGGTATTCTGTAAGTTACACATTATTCCAGTGAAAACAAAGGAAATAATAATTTGGAGTTCCTATAATTGTGCTTATCTGAACTGCTTGAACAAGAACGTTCACAAATAAAATTGTTTTCACCATTTCACTTGCAGCTGAAGTATTATGTATTAGAAATCCTTCGAACCACAATAAAACAGACATTAAATTGATGTATGATTTGTTGTTATTAGTGTTTAATATAGGGAAGTAATTAAGGGAATTTTCGGAAACTTCAATCCAAAAAATGATCTCTTTGAATTAATGCTATTATAGAAAGGCAACACTGCATGAAAACTAGATTAAAATATTCTAAATATACACTGATAGGTATTAGACAAAATTTTGTCATCGGTTAGCGTACACGCCTTCTTCGTGGGAGACCCGGGTAAGATTCCCGGCGGGAGTTCATGTGGTTTAAATTCTACGTTAATCAGTAGATGCACGTCTCATATAGCCTCGCTGCTGAAAGGAACGTTAAACTCAAAATCAACTCAATTTTATTATCTCAGTTCAACAATAATTACGATGATGACAGTAGTCGAGATGTCATTGTTTTGGTATATAAGAAAGAAAAATTGAAATGGAGATCAAGACGGTTTTAGAGTTGTTTTTTAAAATTATTTCAAAAGTTTGGAAGTTTTTATTATTGGATTGATTCATTAGTTCGTTCCGTTTGGAACTAAAGGATACATTTTTATTTGAGTGTTGAACTAACTAGACAATGCATCACGATGTATTATAATGCATTAGTACGATTACAGGGTAGGAGTTATACTATGGATAATGCCTTCCATGTCCCATCAGATATATAACATTCTTCATGAGAGACAACTTCTGTCGGGAGGTGGTGTGACCCTTCTCTTTGGGCTGACCCATTTCTTTCCCTGCCTTAAATTCACATACAGACACTCATTCTCATTTTCGGTAACAGTAAGTAAGATAAATTGTGTTAAGATTTACGGTGGCGGACAAGCAATGAACCACACATAGTAGCACACTGGTTTTTGTTGTCTGTACTGATGGATGAGGCACTCTCGAACCCAGTTTTTGAACCCTTTTCATAGTTTGAAGTTGTTTCTCAACAGTTGCCTGTCCACTGCCTGTACTGACAAAAACTCGTTATCCGGACAGCAGTATATTGTACAAATATACGGAATCCATACGTTTACAACGGAAATATGTGTGAAGCATACATTTATCCATATGCTACATGTGTACTGCCTTTTCCCGCTTAGATGTTACACCATGCCGTTGCAGGTTGACTGACATCTAACAGTATTGCGTATATTACATACGTATACATACGTTACATACGTCAGCTATCTGTACGTGAAATCCTGACCGACTGTATATGGTTCTTTATTTCATACGGAAAGTACGTATAGATGGAATACTTATACGGAAAGTATTATAAAATACATTTTGAATTATACGTTTGCTGTACGATGTTACATATAACCATACGTTAAGTCCAAAAACTACAGAATTTACGCAAGTAACCTACATTTTTACGTGCGCCACAAACATGTTTTTCTCTGCGTATCTTCTTGTCCAATTCCTGAGTGCTTTGACTTGGATTACGGTGGATCATGTTGTTCCAATGGTCCTCGTCAAAGTGGAATAGATAAGAAGAACGTGGGGCATCTTTAGATCAAAATTTCCACTTCGGAACCTGACAACCTATTTCCGAATGGTCTCTTCAGCAATAGCATTCTCTCTATACATTAGACAAATTTGTCTGGATATCTCTCTGTAGCATTAGAGCCTATATTAAACTCATACAGGGGAACGTGCTACAGATGATGATCTTTTCAACTTAATATATTTTAAACCCTGACAAACAGAAAATGATTAGCCTTAGCAAAACCACAAATAGTGTTACACATTATTGATAACATAGGTACAATTTGATATACTCCATAGTATTTTCATCATTATTGACGTGTAGCAAAAAAAAAAAAAAAAAAAAAAAAGTCCTGAAAATGGACGACACGATTTAATAGATCAACCAAATATATCACTTACTACTTTTATCACATGAAAACTATAGATCAAAACTAGCTAAATTATAGTATTATAAGTATTTTTATATATAACCAATCTTAGTTATACAAAATGTTGTCGAGCTATGATCACATAACACTGGTTCATATCATAGGCTAGGCCGACAATTTTCTAGATATTCTCATTAACGTTGTCTTCTGAAACATTATCAGAGACTTATATACGATTATCACAAGAAAAGCCTTGGAATGTTGGACAGATTGGGGAATAGGTCAGTTCCTAATTTATGCATTTATAACATTTGTCAGAGCGTAATGTTTTACGTGCATTGAACACTAGTTTCAACAGTTCTGATGGCGCGGAATGTTTCAAAGAATTCATGAGAACTAGAAATTTATTCTTGATCATCCATCCTTATAATATTGGATCCAGTACATTTCCTATCCAATGCACACTTGCAAATAGACTCTGTATGAGCTATGTGAAGCCACATCATTGGTTGGAGGAAGCATAGTATGATCAAAGGCTCAACATACGTGCTGTTTGGCAATTAAATTAATGTATTTATAATATCTCAAGTCATCGAGGTTCCCTCTCTTCTTGATTCCATATTAGTGAAGAAGAAATTGTTCTCCTGCTGAAACAGTTTCATGTTTCGAAACAAAGGCATATTGAAAACCATTGACCGAAGTTCAGACTCTTTTTAAAGAATGTTTAGAATTTTTATTTTACGTTGGCTATAAAGGCCTGATGCTTAGTTGGGTCGAGCGGAAAACGAATGAGAGAGTGTTAGAAATGGTGGGTGAGAAAAGAACACTTGTAGATATTATTAGGAAGAGGAAGAGAAACTGGTTGGGACATTGCCTAAGAAGAGATTGTATCATGAGGAATATCCTAGAGGGTATGGTGGCGGGAAAGAGAGGGAGGGGGCGAAGGAGACTACAATTAATGGATTATATTAAAACAGAAAGATTATACGCGAAGACGAAAAGGTTAGCGGAGGACCGTGGAGCATGGAAGCTTTTCAGCTGCGGCAAGTGACCTGCCAATAAAGGCAGAATACCTATGATGATGATGATGATAAAGGTCTGAAGTGATATCACATTCAGAAACAACATGAGCAAATAGAAGAATCTTACAGACCTCAGCCAAAAGAGCATTTCGGTCTAAAATTCTGAACAATACCTCTTTCCCATGCTTAGAAACTGGTCTGAAGAAATTAGTTTTGTCATACAGAGATGACTTTGCATTGAAAAGAACAAGCAGATCAATAACTATCAATGACTGACCAATTACAAAGACATTTGACTTAGTATTTGCTTTACCTATGGCTACTAAGATAATGAGACTGTCTGCATCAGATTCGGCTTGATAAATATTCATGTTTGATTCTAGGAGATGAATAGCTAAAATTGTATGTTGCTGCTGTTGTTCGCAAGGAAACGGCCTGTGTAGTTCTTGATGAAGAGTTTGAATTTTTATAACTGTTAGTATATATTCTTTGGGAAGCTCTCCTTTGATATTCACAAATCTTTATGATGGGATTGATTGGATATCCATCAAATACGACCTATATATTCCTCCATAATGTGATTTTATGTAGGGAAAATAGCTTTTGAAAATATTCTTGTAAGTTGTAAGTCGTGGCTATACCACACAGTGAGTTAGCTGACCATCATTAATAACATAAACCCAATTTCCGATATCTTATTTAGAGCGTAAACAAGTACTGTATATTCAACTGTATGATCTAAGTACCAACCTGACATTACCTGCTAACAAGTTGGTTCATTATTACTACATTCTTAAACAGCAAAACAGCTACAAAACTTGGTAATTCCCCTTGAAATCTTGGGAATTTCCTTCCCTATGTCTTCACTATAGTATCCTGAAGACAGTACAGTAGGATCGAAGTCTTCAAAGACGATGCCTAGAAAATCATCAGGCTAACCTACGATATGATCCAATCTGACCTATGTGGTCATAGCTTGACATTTTGTGCAGTCAATATTGACCATATAACAGAAATTGTAATACTAATTTTGTTTCATATTTTTGCGAGAAATGTAGAAACGAGTATAATAAAATCTTTCAATTTTTTAAAATTAAAACTAAAAAAATGGCCTGAAGTCGTTCTGACATCAATTTCAATTTTTCTTTGTTATATACACCTCGACCACATAATCCTAATTGTTGTTGGATTGATATGATAAAATCATGTTTAATATCTATCAGCGTATATTTAGAATATTTTTATCTTATTTCCATGCAGTGTTGCGGCAATAATTCAAAAAGGCAACGTTTTGATTGAATTTCCGAAAATTCCCTCAATTACTTCTCTATATTATGTACTATAAACAACAGTTGTACACCAATTGTGTTTGTTCTGTTGTCATTCGAAGGATTGTAACACATATTTTAGCTGCAAGTACGTAGAATGTATAAACAATTCTATTTGTGAACGCTTTTGTAGAGTTGTTTAACAGTTCAAATAAGCAAATTATAAGAACTAAAATTATTATTAATTTTGCTTTCATTGAAGTAATGTGTAACTTACATATCTTTAAAATGTATTAGTGCACTTTCATAATTGTCGGAGTTTGGTTTCCATGCAACATTGACACGTTACAGCCGAAAGAAGTCGAAAAAAGGGAATTTTGGAAATTCTGGAACTTTGAGAATCTTACAAAATTTTCCAGCAGCCTTTACTAGGTAGTACTGACAACTGCTATACATCGTATGAAAGTCAATTTACTATGATATCAAGAAGGTATAATTTGAACCAGTCAAGCAATTAGTACGTCTACTATATCTGTTTAATCCAAAAACTTTGATTTCCTTCGAAACCGTTCGGAATTTAGCCATTTTACAAGATGGTGGCTTGAGAACAGCTTTTATTTTTGAGGAATTCGTTCCTACGAATTTCCTTGCTTATATGAATATTTCCTTAAACATTCATTTTTGAGCCTATTATGACTGGACTATTGATAAAACGTCTTACTCTTGGTTTGGAGTTTCCATGCAGGGTTCACAGAAAAATATAAGATGACGTCTCAGAAACAATTCTAGCTCCAGCTCTCCCGTTTTTGTCAAATGGATTTGAAGTATTTATTTCAGCGAACTGAAATTAGGGTTCTTTTAATGTGTAGAGTTTTAAGCCCAAAATATTACGGTTTCATTTTAATGCGATTTTCACATGTCTGGTAATTGTTTTCTCTGTTCTTTGTTGAAAATGGGCTTCATATCACTACCGGATAGCGACTCAGCACAATGTTCTGTTTCTTCAATCTCAAGTGCTTCGAACGCCTTGAAGGTCAAATTTCGTGTATGTAATCACAAAAAAAAAAAAAAAAAAAAAGTTTCGTTACTGTTTGCTTTCTCTCAGCGCGTTACAATATAAGAAATCAAATTATAAGAACTGCAAACTTAAAAATAAAACGTTTAATATGGGATTTAACTCAGAATTTTTCAAGGCTCTTTTTTTAGTTCACATATGCCTGAGCCTATTTTGGAATATTTCATATTTGGATCATGCTCGTATTTAATATCAGGGAAATCCACATATTTGATATTAAATTTACTACACATACTCATGTAAAATTTTTACAAACTTAATTAATGTCTTTAAAGAACATTAAATCTATAAAGGAAACAATTACAATAAATATTTCGTTTAGTAAAAGTACAACTAAAAGCTAGAACGCACCAAAAACTAGATTACTTAAAAATATTTTGCCCCGAAACGAAAGGCTTTGTTTGCAACTGGTAGAAAATTGCCACTACCTAGACGGAGGAAGGCCAGTCTTTACGTTCACAATAATTTTGCACGGTGGTAGCATGTAATAGCGAAATTTTATATATATGAGTAAATCCACTCACTAACAGATCTCCGAAACTACTACGCATAGAACCTTGAAATTTTGTGAAAATCTTCTTCTTCACTCTAGACTATAAATAAGATGAGACTTTGGCAAGTACGTATCCAAAGGAGCGAAGGGGGCTTGAATGTTTTTTTTTTTTTTTTTTTTTTTTTTTTTGCCGTTCCTCAGATCTCCGAAACTATCACGAATCTTGAGATTAGTGGGTTGGATCATACTTTAAAAGTAAATAATTTCTTGCAGAGCGTTCTATACTGAGACACAAAGCAAAAACTACAAACTCCAATCCTGTCTAGAGATAAGAATATGGAAATTTTAAAGAAGGGGTAGGTGGGTGTTGAATGATGATGTGTTAGAGTCAAGTGGATATTACGTTACGTGGTCACATATACTTAGTCAATGGAAATGTGGTCACATAGTCCGTGGTCGTCACGGGAAACAGTTAGTTTTGGTATAGGGTAGTTGGAAGTTTAATATGGAGGTTAATAATACGTGGTCTGCAATATTGTTTGATAGATGTCCTGATCTTTGTGGTGAGAAGTATATGTATGCTGGATGATGATTGTGGTTAAATTATTGCCAATAATAAAGATAGTGGTATATGAATTAAAAATTCTGAGAAGTTGACATTTCTGGATAAGTCAGTGGATTAGGCTTAGTAGTAATAAAATATATGTGTAAGGTTTAGAATTTTATTTAAATTCAATAGATTATGTCTGTGATTCTACCTTCAGTTTTTAAGAGCAGTTCATTCATATCTTAATCTTGGTCCAGTAGTAAGTAAGGTGTTTAGTAGAATGATCTCAAACTACCTCACGTGAGAGTATATGACAGAATGAAACAGAAAACGTGAATCAAAACTTCCAAACACATTAGATACCACACTAGGCTTTAGAAAAATTTTGGGGGAGTGGTATTTTGTAACGACACTAGAAAAAAACCATATAAAACAAAATTGTTTAATGTTAGTTGTAACAATAAGTACGTCAATAAATAAGATTTTATCAAACAATTAAGGTTTTGCCCAGGGGAATGCTAATCAAGCAACATGTATATTAGAAAATGGCAAAGTGAGTTACCTATCCACGATATACTCTTAATATAGTGAGTCGTATATACTTCACACGAAGCGGACTAGCTCTAGCGCCGATTTCTGTATATTTTTATAGGAGGTTGAGGTTCTAGGTATGTGTTTCGTTGTCAGATATCCAAACATCCAGGCAAAGATATCCAGATTCTGGTACTTAAGTTCGTGTCAGCTTTGATTGGCAACACTAAGCACTTCGAGTCCAGTGCTTTAATAATTAAATTACCAGATCTTAGAAAACATAACAAATTGAATTCTAATATTGAGTTATGCATATGTTTCATTGGTCCCTACTAAATTCTATGTCACTTTAAAGAGTACACATATTTCTAAACCATCACGTGAAATGAATTCTATCTATTATTTGAATTCGGATAATAATTCCATTCTGGACATTTATTAATGTTTTTAACGTACTGGTACTGTTTGCCCTCATATGTTCATCGAAAGCGTTACGAGCGTTGAAATTTTACTCGTTATTAGTTTCTCAGATATGATGAGAGACCTAATAGAATGAAGACCTAATGATGAGAGACCTACTGAGAGACCTAATTATAAGCCATTTTTTCCCACTTGAGCAGAATTTGATATTTCGGTAAATGTTTTTACATTTTTCACCAGTTTAGTAATTTCTTTGTTTTGTTTTTAATTCTCCATAACAAACACAATATGATAATTTTAAAAAACTAAGTAATTTAACATGAAATAAATGTTATAAAAATGTTTAAAATTGATTAATATTTATTCCAAGGTCTTTCAGGCAGTAGAAAAGTTTGTGTGACTAAGAAATATGAGTTGATACCCTGTTAACTCAAATTTCTGGTTTATAAAAAGATTTCAAAATAATTATTAGCTTATTTAAAACAATTTGTAAATATCACGTGGTTCAGTTTACATATTTTTGAAATTCTTTATTATGGGTAAGATATCTAAAATTTCTATATAAAATTTCTAAGATATCTAAAATATAAGAAACTAAAATTTCAAAAAGCGATGGAAAGTATTATAAAGAGTATGCATTATAACTGACAATGTTTTAATCTTGTGCCTCTTTCTTTGGAGTATTGAATAGTAGTATTACTTTTCAGCTTGTTTTTTTGAAATACAGTAAAATAATTTAAACCAGCGCCGAGTAAAACAGTGCGTTTATTGCAAAAATATTAAAATGTAACAGTTTCGCCAACTATTCTCTTTGGCTTCATCAGACAATATCTCTGATGGTGTCTGATGAAGCCAAAGTAGATAGTTGGCGAAACTGTTACACGTTAATATTTCTTTTTAAAATAAACGTATTGTTTTGCTCAGCAGGTAGTTTAAATCAAATTTAAGTTTGTTAAAAGCACAACTTGTACAATGGAAAATAGTAAAATCTGTTAAACAAGGTTCTATTACCGGTCAAGCATGCTACTTTTCATAATTTATCTGAAGAACTATATTATAGCTATGTGGCTAAAATGTTATTTTTACTGGAAAAGTTGACAATGCTGTGTAGAACTCAGGATGCACAATTCAGATAAGTTGTTTCACAAGTTATACAGATGATCAAAAAGCTTATCCTCTGTTTGTGAGATTCTGTACAGCTGTAGAGCTTCCAGAGTAAAATTAAATATGACTTCTTTCTTGTAGATTTGATTGCGGTGACACTATGATCAAGATAAAGTATTATCTAAAACAAAAGTCACTTAAATATATTTCGGGAGAAGTACATAAATGAATTATGAGTAGAACCAGATATTTTAAATTAAATCTAATTGATAAAAGATATAATCATTAATATCATCACTTGACATGTTAATAGCTTTCAGTTGTGATGAGGGTAGTAAAAGGTCAAATTATGTGGTATTGGCTTAAAAAAGAACACTACTCTGTGCATACAAAGGGAAAATTTATACGGTTGTACAAATAGCGTTCACTGTATGAATTTCGTTATTAGAGATTGATTTTAATATTCTTTTTATTATTAGTAATATGAACAAATGTATGAAACAATAGCAAACGATTCTGTTGAGATTTCCTTAATTTTATTGATGAATGCATTTGAGAAAGTTACTAGTCCTCTTTCTCTCCGCCACAATTCAGAAAGCTATTTCCATACATTTTTTTTTTCAAGAAGTATACCTTGTGTTATAAGTTACGTAATACACAGTCTAGTTATGTTGTGTATTTCTAAAAAATATGACTTAACGTCCTATAAAATGAATTCCCGTTAATTAAATTGTTTATATATTTATATCACGAAACGAATATTGTACAAAATAAAATATGGAACAGTGACTTATCTTAACTTCAGCTAATCTACTATTTACCTGTTCCCGAATAAAACTACGAAAATACTATTGGTTTTTCACTGAAATAATATCTTCACATTTGTAGCATTTGTATACTTATCCTAGAGTTCTTTTTCATATGTATTGAATGAAGTTCTGCTTATTCTGGTCACTTAGTGACATAAGTTTTCTTTAAAAAAAGACACTTATATACATAATGTGTCTGAATGCAATGAGTTGCTATTTAAAAAAAAAGCTTCGTTTTGAGCAAGTGACTAAACAAATTATATATATAAAAAAAGACATTATTTCCTCTCTTACCAGAAGTCACTGCTCGATGATGCTATGAAAAGTTTCTACTTCGATACCTTCACTGTAACCATTGATCAAAGCAGAAAAGATCATCACTGATTGAAAATAATACCATAAATTTGTTTAAAATTTTTAAAAAATGTTTTGATTACAAAAATAAGGAATATTTTGTTATATTTTTAGTAAGTTTTCTTTCAGATTTCAGAATATAGATATATATGAATGAAAGTGACTATATTTAGGACTTAATAATTCTTGAACCACCCGACTGATCTCGATCAAATTTTCAACATAGATGTGTTTTGGACCTGGGACAGTTTTTCCAGATCATTTCAAGGTGTAACTTAGTTGTGGGTAATATAAAAATGATCGAAAATTACCGATATTAGTGCCGAATCCATAGTTTCTGGGGTCGCAGAGATGAGCAGTCACACTTCCGATGCCGTTTAAATCCAAATTTAGCCCTGTAACTTGAGAAAAGGGGAGGCAAAGATATATAAAAATGATCGAAAATGAAAGGCAAGGCAACAACAACGTCTATCAGACAGTGTTTCAGTAATAGTAAAAAGTGATTGACTAACGGAACATATTACTAATTTTTCTTATTTTAACGCAGCAAAGCGGGTAATTGACGCTAATATTTAGTAAATATGTACATTGAAATGCATTTTTAGAATTCTTTCTGACCTCATGGTTCATTATGTCTGTTTTATGCGTGATCATAAATTATTTCCATGTTAAAATGGTTAACATTGTATCATAATTCTGTCATTATTAGAGATCCCAGTAATATTTGTTAGATCAAATGCACCGTAGGACACACATACTAAAGTCTTAATTTCAATCAAGAACGCCTAACAAGATAGTACGCATAATTAGAACTTGTTTCTTTTTTTTAATTATTATTATGGAAGGACTTCTAGAAATTGTAGTTCTTGATATGATTGAAACTAAATTCGTATAGAATGCAACGTACACTTTGGAAAATAACTATATAAATTTCGATTCCTAATGGTTTCAAGGAGATTGCATCCAAGTAATTGGCTTATTATATTATCACAGTATACAGTAGTTTTTAAGGTTCCTAATATTAGCTTTACAGAACAATATTTTCTCCTACTTTCTTCATTCTTAACAGTAATTGGCAAATACTGACATGTAATTTTTCAATTAAATTGTTTTCTTTTTTTTGTCTTGTTTTATTCAGATAAAATGCTATTAAAATACTGATATCAGGTGCTAACTTGTTACATAAACATAAGTACATTTCACACAATTTTTAAGATAATGTTAATCTGTTATATAAAAATTAAAAGGATTTTATTTGTGATCGTATCACGGGAAAACAGCTATCACGGGAAGATTGAAATGAACTTTTGAATATAGTTATCACCTACCTCGAAATATTTTTTATAATGCTATTTTGATTAAAATGAATATCCTAAGGAGACGAGCGCCGGAAGGGGGCAATTTTATGCAAAAAAAAAAAAAAAATATATCAGTTCTCACGAATCTGTCATGTTAAAGAGATGATACTTGGTTTATAAAATCCCACTAAAAATAAAGGGACACGCGTTTGACCGTTTCGATATTTACCGTTTTAGGGTAGAAGAGGGAAGTTTCTATAATTTCTTTCTTCACATTAAAAGCGATGTTGTCAGTAATTTGTGATTGTTTCACGGGAAAACTATTGACCCATTTGAAATGAATTTTGGAACACAGTTAGTAGTCTATCTAACTGAATCTGGAATATTACCATGTCATTTTGACTAAAGATCACATCGAACATTGTTACAGCATTAATTTCAATCCAAATTTAGAATATTAAATTAATTTCACATTTATTAAATATTAAATTAATTTCGTTCAGTTTCAAACCTTTCTTTTTATTTCCGGTGTTATAACTTATTCCTATTGCCCCTTTAATTAATCTTTGATATTCATGAGTGGTTCTGCTAATGACTGATGCATTTTCAAATAAAATTCTATTTTTCTCGCAGTGTATGGTATGCTATGCTAATATTGACTTTTCTGATTGATTTGACTTGATTGTTATACACATATGGCCTTAATTGTACATCTTTGTACATCTTTTATGTTTAATAATTGCACAAATAAAGCTTAAGACTACTGTATGAATAAATTTGAAACTTAACATCGATTATAGATCTTAACGCCAAAAATTTCTTGAATCCGTGTATATTCTTACTCAATCAGTGTGATTTTTTCGCTTTGTGCCAATAGTTACCGTGCGCTGTAGCTTAATTCTATTTTAAAAATATTTTTTACATGAAACATTCATTCCCTTTTCCCACTTAAGCCTTCGATTTTATTTGCTTATTTTAATCATTACCATTCACTTCTATTCTTTGTGTTTTGTTTGACGCTAATTCCCACTTTTGGACGTTGATGCATTTCCCAACACGCTATTATTCGATATGAATGTCTGTTGTTGTTGTTGTTTCCTACCGATTGCTTCGCATCGCATCGCTATACCCTGGGGCGTTGCGATGCTGTTCTCTAATTGCTACTGGGGACACCGAACAACTGTTGCTGTGTTGATTTCAGAGAACTTTTTGTCAATAGGAATTCTATCGTCATACAACGTAGGAGCTTGGAGAATAATTCCAGCTGTTCCAACGAGCACCGCTAGCGTGAAGATCCACAGAAACAGCCGATCCAGAACCATCGCTACATACTTCCAGTCTTCTTTCACCTGAAAAGACAAACAATTAATGTCCGTTAATATTACTACAGAATCAAACTTAGTTGTCATACATATACTTTACTGTTAAAAAGCTTTCATTAAGTTACAAACTTCATTACTGCATAATCATCTTATACGAATATATTCTCATCATCATGACTAAACTATGACAAATTAAATCAATTTAAATTTAATTGCATAAATCCATCAACCTCTGGAAAAAAATTATGAACTCTATTTGTTATTGCCTTATGTAAGCGTGTTATACCAACTGATAATAATTTGCCTGAAGAACCCTTGCCAAACTCTCTGCTTCTACTCTAGCCTGCATCACATTAACATAATCGATACGATCTCGAATTTGCTGTGAAAATTGTACAGTCTTATTCAGCATCAATAAACGACCACCATATTTATTATGGCACCAACAATCAAATAAGGAGCTATCCCAGTATTTGTTGCATCCGACGAAGGGAAAAGCAGATAAAGTAGATAACAGTTATGCATACATACGCACACACACATAAACCCCCCCCCACACACACACAATAAGTCATTGATATGAAAACCTTGCACTAGGAGTGATTGCATTTCTTTGAAAGTTTTTTCACTTACACTAAAACCCTATTGTATGACTTTTTTAGATTTTTTCGACGGTTTTTTTAAGTTTGACCTTGAAATGACTCTGCAATGACCTTAAAATAATCTTATCGGGTCAAAAGAATGACATAATTGGAACCATCAACTCAAAAAACATTCATGTACTTTTTGTTCAGATTTTTGCCAAGTTCCTCTCGATTTGACCTTCAAATAACTTTGAATCTGACGTGATGGAGATTAACCGACCTCGGATTCGGAATTAGCGACCCCAGAAATCCTAGTTTACCCTAGTGAGACTCGTTCACACTTCATAGATAAACTGTAGATCTAATCCGGTCTGGTACGACAATGAACTTCGTGAACTTCTTAAAAACAAGCTTCTGCTTTTTGCTGACGATTGTAAGTTATACAGAGAAATATCGTGTCTCCATGACACAATTGCTCTACAGGAAGACATAAATTACCTTATAGGCTGGTGTGAAGTGTGGCACTTGAAACTCAACAGTAAGAAATGTGACAGTATTACTATTACTTTGAAAAAGTCTCCAGTTCCCTCCACATACCATATCAACGATTCCCCTATCACACATTCTGCTAGTCATAATGATCTTGGTGTCATCTTTGATTCAAAACTCACATTCTCTGATCACATCTCCTCAATACTAAAGAATTCAATGCGCATGTTGGGACTTCTTTATCAATTCACCGAACTACGCACTGTTTCTTCATTAGCAACTTTTTATAAAACTTTAATAGCGCCCAAGATCGAATACTGCTCTCCCATATGGGCCATGGCAGCACCTACACATCTCTCCAGACTTGATTCTGTTCTTCATCGCTATAGTCCGTTTTCGTGTTCCTGCACATCGATTATTATCTAAGAAGGAACTCTTGCGACATCTTAATATTCAGACTCCTGAAGTACGCAGAGTTATCTCTGACCTGAAGTATCTACATAAAATAGTTAATGGAAATTTAAGATCGGAAATATAACTTCAGGAACTATCCTTACGTGTCCCTTCCCGCATCACCCGGAATACCCACCTATTCCATCTTGCCCGTCCGAGGTTGGCTATTATACAGAGATCTCTTTTTTATAGAATACCAAACTGTTATAATCAAGTAACAACTGTTGTGGACATTTTTTCGAGCTACCCAGTGTTTGAAAGAGCAATTAAACGAGTTTTGACGGAATAGTTTTTCATTTACACTCTTTTTTTATATTGTTGTTATTGTTGTCTTGTTTTTTCTTTCTTTTGTTAGCATGTCCCTGTGTAAAATGGCAAAGTTATGCTGTATCTGGGTATTTGTTTAATAAATAAATAAATAAAATAATTATTATCTTCAGTTTACGAGGGAGCGTATCCCTTTAAGTGACGACAATAATAAGCGGATATATCAGAAACGTGAGGTTTTCGGGATTCGTGCCCATTGAGAGTTTTCATCAAGGGACCAAAATATACAACACACTGCAATACCAGTCAATTTAACGGAAACTGGATTTCCATAAGCTCTGAGCGGGCTTGTTTCAAGTCTCTAGCTTAAGCGCTTTAGCCTAAGCGTTATTCAATCAATCAGTCAGTCAGGAATTTTTCTGTTATATAAATAAATAATTTATATAAATTATATAATAATAATAATTTATATAATATTACATACAATACTTTATATAAAATACAATAATATTGTGTCCCGTTTTCTCTTTTGATAAATTCTTTTAATTAAGTCAAGATATTTCAGAACTAAGAAGAAAACCGTATGGTTTTGTTTCAATTTCACAGAACCGAAATAGAGTTTTATTAAGTCATTTTAAAATGGTTGTGTATAGTCATTTCCTAATACCCAAATATGAACGGAAAAAAGACAAAAAATAAATCTACAAAATAAAACTAACAAGGAACGACATGAACCTGTCATCCAGACATCGGAATCTAACCTAGTCCATTCGATAAACATAACAAAGATATGTTCATGCACAAAAAAATAGGTACCATGGACAATGGAGTGAATCCCTGGGGCCCATTAACCCTATTAGTATAAAGAAAATCGTAGACTCGCAGTGAAATAGCTGGTGGATCAACACTATTCATTGGAATGTTATGGTTTATAGTTCATTCTCTTCAGCATGAAACAAGCTTTCCAGAGGTGCTATGTACTGAGGCCCATAACGTTCTTGAACAGGAAAAATTTGAAGAATGTCAGGAAAATTTCCTCCAGAAATCCCTTCCATCAATTTAGAACCCCTCTGGAGTGGCTCCTAGTAAAAGCACACAATACAAATGTATATCTAAAAATATTATAGGGGATAAGAAATGTTTGTACCAAGTTTTGTATTGATGGACGGAATAGATATGAGGGAAAAGCTTGTATACCAATGCACGCTTTCCCTTCATACCTATACTGTCTATCAATATAAAACTTGGTACACACATTCCTTATCCCCTGTAGTATTTTTAGAAATACATTTGGATTAAAATTATAAAATTTCATAATCTGACTACGTGAATCGTTATTGCTAAGTTCCTGTTGAAAACGGCCCGAGTATGATAGTAAATACTAAATAAATAACGTTGTTATTAACGTTTCAAATATCCCGGCCAATTAGACGCTAAGTTGGGTGGGGTATAATCTTAAAATTTTAAAATTTCACAATCTGACTACGCGAATCGTTCCTGCTAAAAACTGGTATAATTTGAACGTTACTGCTAGGTAAATAACGCCATTATTAACATTTCAAATACCCCGGCCAACTTAACGGGACATAAGGTTATAAAATTGAACACTACGACTGCGCCAGTCGTTGCTGCTACATTTTTGATGATAGCTGTTTGAACGTCATTGCTGCTAAAATAACCGCCATTATTCGCATTTCTATTAAGACGAATTAACTTTAAATTAGCCGCGACATAGAAGCAAAGTTACTAAATTTGAAAATTTGACTTCGCAGATCATTTCTCCTATCTTCTTGATTGAAGCCTCTTGCATGTAGACGTTATTACTAGATTAATAACGCCGTTGTTGGAGTTTCTACCGGTATTATCACATATTAAGTTTAAGTAAGCCGGAACATAGATGAGAAATGACTAATTTTTACAATCTAACTACCCAAATTTTTCTTGCTATTCTTGTTGAAAAGTGTTCAAAATTGAACGTTACTGCTAGATACTTATCATGATTTTCATCTTTAATATACAGGCCGAAATAACTAGTGTACAGGGCTAATAGTATGCACGAGAAAATGTTTACAACACTAGTGTAACAGGTGTTATGAAAGGAACAATAATAATAAAGAAACAGTATAGTATAATACATGTATAACAATTACCAATTTTGTTGTGTGTCTATAGAAACTACAGAACGAATGCGTTCCTTTTTCATTTTTCATTGATTTTTATTAAAAGATCAAAAACAGTTTGTTTCCTACAAATTCACCCAATACACCTCAGTCCTCCCCGCTGGTCTAGTGGATAACACATGCACTTTTAGTGCTCGGGGTCCCGGAATTGCCTCTCGGTGCGAAAGCTTTACAAACTTTGATTGGTTTGGATTTCACCTTAAACTGTAAGTCTACGTCTCATATAGCCCCGCTGCTGAAAAGGGTTGCTAAACTTAAATAACCACAGAAGCAACTGAGCACATCCGAACTCGATCAAAGTTGGCTTGGTGGTAGATCTTGACAAGGTTAAGACACATATGAAAAATTTTATGGTATGCGGTTTAGTTCCCGACATATTGACTATCAAATTTTGGGGTTCAGTTTTTCACAAATTAATAATAAAATTAATCGAACTCATCCTATGTGAATTGACCTTAGTATGGTGGTACAGCTCGACCTGCTACACTTGCTTCTGAAATATTATGGCATGGAGGCATTTCACTCCCGTGTTATGGGCAATCAAAATTGGGGTTTGAGCTTAGTGAAGTTTTCACAAAATAATTTTAATGAAAATTTTCTAAAGAAAATAAATCATAGACGATCTTTTGCTTCCACTTATTAACAGGATCCGGATTTTGATGCCTAAAAATCTTTGTCCTGCTAAATTGATCGAACTATAAGAAATAAAATGTATTTTTGATGCAATAAAATATAGATTTTGAGAGGCGACTTTAGCTTGACGAAACCTGTTCTTGCTACGCTGAATCGATTTCTGAAAACCGCTTCTTGATGTCTCTTACCGTTTTAGCTTTATGGGAATCAATATTGAAACCGGAAGTAGTTATGAACTTCTACCACTTCCGGTTCCCGTAAAGAGAGAGAGATGGAGGTGATATGTTTTCTTTAAACACTAAATTGATTCCTGAAATGAGCCTTTCACTAGCTGATACCTTTTTGAATTTAGCCGTTCATGTTGAAACCGGAGATATTCTATTTCTACCACTTCCAGTTTATCAGAGGCCTTGGAATTTATTTTTGGGACGCTGAAACGACTTTCGAAAACCAATTGTTGATAGCTTTTATCGTTTCTGCTCTGATACCTGCTGACAGACTGACGAACATAGCCGTTCTATAACTCTTCAGATACTTATGTATAGCATAGTTTGGAAGTCTAATAATTTCTATTGTGTTGTGTTCTCAATATTCCTACAGTTTGTTTTAAACGAAAGGACATTGAAGTTGCAATCTGGGTTACATTGGTTGGTATATTAGGATAAATGCCATTAAAATACGTCAAATACAAATATTCATGGAATCTTTTTTTTTTTTTTGCCATATACTGTATTTTATGGTAGGCTATATAAAAACGAATAAATTACATTTTGTTTATTATTATTATTATTATTATTATTATTATTATTATTATTATTATTATTATTATTATTATTATTATTATTATTATTATTATTATTAAGTGTTCTGCCTGTCGGCAGGTCCTGGGCTTAAAAGGAGTTGTGTGTTTCTGTCTGTGTGTGTTTCCTCAGGTTCGGATTTGAAATGTTTCCTCTATCTTTCTTGATCTTCAGCTTCCTCTTTTAACTCCCAATATTTTCTTCCGTTTCTCAAATCATCGACCAGCTGTAGCCTTCTCTCATTCTTTCCATCTTTCCCTCTATGGCGTTATGAAGGAGACAGTTTCTTTGCAAGATATACCCAATTCAATTAGCCTTTCTACGAAGGATGCAGGTTAAATGTGGCCTCTTCATAACATTTTGTTTTATGCCGACCTTTACTTTTTGTTTATCTGATACTCAGAGAAATAAAATCCTTTTTATATCTTTTAAAATTATTTAAAAAATGTACAAAACGCTCAAATGAAATTAAAAATTAATGACAATCGTGGCTGGTAAAGCAGGGACATGGACGCAGATATAACGTGGAAAAATTAAGACATTGGATTTTAGATGTTTACTTAAGCACGTCCAAGAATCAGCTTCATCGCATATTAGGATTACCGAGTACATATAATGTCATGGTCAGGGCTTATTTACTTTTTCTTAGTATTACAAATCCTAACGTTAATGCTTCATTTTTACACTTGAAAATAAGGGGTGTTGTGAAAAACAAAGTTAAGCCACAAGTTCAAATTTTCGAGAAAAGAGAAGAAAATAAAAATTAACCTATACGAAAAGAAATGCACAGTGGAAACTATTATTATTATTATTATTATTATTATTATTATTATTATTATTATTATTATTATTATTATTATTATTATTATTATTATTATAGTGGACAAGAATTCTGTTCTCCTGGAAAATGTTTTCAAATACCTGTTGTCTTAAATATGCGTATTCCTATCAGAACAAAATATTCAAACTTACTATTAATGTACTATACACTCCACGGACACTGAAAAATGTACTACGCACCAGCATTAGTGCTATCCAAGGATCTTATAATATATAAAATCTGCTCTTACCTATCTTTCTTTGTTCCTGTAACTCGATGAGGTCGAGAAACATCTGAGCATCGCTACTTGGTTCCTCCTACTTTGCTCAAAAGTTGGGCAGGACGTTTGGAACGTTAATAACCGCGTTATTTACCTAGCAGTAACGTTCACATTCGAGCAGTTATCTGCAGGAACGTAACTGCAAAGATTCACTTAGTCAGACTGCCAAATTTAGTAATTTTGCTCCTATATCTCGGCTCACTTAACGTTCATAAGTGATAATAGAACTAAGAATAACGGCGTAATTAACCTAGCAATAGGTTCAAATTTAAGTAGTTTTCAGCAGGAGCGGTTGGCAGACTTAGTATTATTCAGTTTTGTGGCTGTAAGATTATGTTCCGGCTAACTTGACGTCAAGTTGACAGGGACATTTGAAACATGAATAACTGCGCTATTTATCTATCAGTAGCATTCAAATTCGAGCAGTTTTCAATAGGAACATAGCAGTAAATATTCATGTAGTTAGATTGTTAAATTTAGTAAATTTGCCCTTATATCTCGGCTCACTTAATGCAAATACTGATAATAGAAACTCCAATAACGGCGTTGTTTATCTAGCAGTAACGTCTAAATTCTAACAGTTTCTATGAAGAGCAAAACAAATACAATTTTTTAGAATCAGATTGACAAACTTAATAATTTCGCTTCTATGTGGAAACTCATTTAACGTTAATACGTTATAGTAGAAACTCTAATAACAGCGTTATTTATCTAACAGTAATAAATAAATACGAGCAGTTTCCATCAGCAACACAGCAGCAGAAACGATTTCCGTAGTCATATTGTCAAATTTAGCAATTTTGTTCAATGTCCCGGCTTCATTTAACATTAATACGTGATAATAGAAATAACGGCATTATTTACCTAGCAATAACGTTCAAATTCGAGCAGTTTTCAGCAGGAACGATTGGCATGGTCACATTATTCAATTTTAAAATTTTAATATCATGTCTCGGCCAACTTGATGTCAACCTAGCCGGGATATTTGAAACCTTAATAACGGCGTTATTTATCTAGTAGGTCTAGTGATGTTCAAAATCGAGCAGGGTTTGGCAGTAACGTAGCAAGAACAATTGGCATAGTCGTAGTATTCAATTTTAAAATTTTAAGTCAAGTTAGCCGGGACACTTGAGACGTTAATAACGGCGTTATTTATCTAGCAGTAACGTTCATGACCGGGCAGTTTTCAGCAGGAACGATTGCCATAGCCATATTATTCAGTTTTAGGATTTTAAGATTATGTCGCGTTCAACTTGACGTCAACCTGGCCGGGACATTTGAAATTGTCGCCTTCAACTTCACGTTAACCTGGCCGGGACATTTGAAATGTTAATAACGGCGTTATTTATCTAGCAGTGACGTCCATGTTTGGGCACTTTTCAGCAGGAACTATTCACGTAGTCAGTTTATGAAATTTTAAAATTTTAAGGTAGTGTTCTGGCCAACTTACCGTCAAGTTGGCCAGAACATTTGAAATGTTAATAACGGCGTCATTCGTCATTTAGTAACAGTAAGGTTCATGCTGGGAGAAGTTTTCAACAGAAACGATTCACATAGTCAAGTAACGAAATTTTAAAATGTTAAGATTATGTTCCGATCAACTTGACGTCAAGTTGGCCGGGACATATGGAACGTTAATAACGGCGTTATTTATCTAGGAGTGACGTTCAAAGTCGAGCAGTTTTTGGCACTAACGTAGCAGGAACTATTGGCATAGTCATATTCAATTTTAAAATTGTAAGTCAAGTTGGTCGGGACATTTGAAATGTTAATAACGACGTATTTTATTTAGCAGTAAGGTTCATGCTCGGGAAGTTTTCAGCAGGAACATAGCAAGAAAGATTCACGTAGTCAGATTTATTTACATAGCAGTAATGTTCAAATTCGAGTTATTTTCAGCAGGAATGTAGTAGAAACGAATCACGTAAGCAGATTGTGAAATTTTGAAAGTGTCCTGGCCAATTTGACGCATATGTTGGGAAAGCATGTTATTTTTATTTTGACTGCAAGATCGGTGATCAAAATAAAAACTGACTTCTCATATATGTTGTCTAAGTTGTTTTGCGACGGTGACGACCTCGTTGAAATGAGCAAATAAAGGATGCCTTTTGCTGTTCCGATTATATGGAGAGGACCTTGGAATCATTTTGTTGACTGCTATTTCTGTTTGACGAATACAGCAAGAAGTAACAAGAAGATACAAAATGCCATCGAATATCCAAACTTGCAATCCGCGATCAGACCAGTGCCTCATGGAGAAAATTTATATGTATCTACTCCTCCGAAAGATTGGGAAACTATCGAAACTTCGCCTACAGGATGTGATGAGGACACTAACTCAATATCTGCAGATGAAGGCCCAAGAGACAGTTCCTTCCACTTAAAAGATGAGCCTCACTTCATCCTACAACATGAGCTGAACAATTTAGTGAGAGAGTTTCAACTTTCGAAAGAGAAAGCACAACTTTTGGGTTTTAGACTCAAAAAGAATGATTTTTACCGACTTCTGGAACTACATACACTCAATACAGGAAAAGGAACGAGTCGTTTTCAGAATGTCAGAGGACGGAAGGTTCCCTTTGCGTATGCAGGGACATCAATGTCTGATGAATGAGTTAGAAATCCAACATAATCCATCCGATTAGCGTATTTTCATAGATTAATATTAGCACAATCTGAAAGCAGTTTTACTTCATAATGAAAATAAGCTGCCGTTTATTCCTGTGGCACACTCTATTTCGATGAAAGAGGCTTACGAAGATATCACACACATTTTAAATCATATCAACTACAAAGAACATGTCTGGCAAATTTGCGGAGTTCTGAAAGTTATTGCAATAGTACTTGGTCTGTAAGGTGGATTTACAAAGTACTGTTGTGTATGTGTGTGTGTGTCTTTGGGACTCAAGAGCTACAGGAAAACATTTCTCACAAAAAGAGTGGCTCCCTATACCGGTACCAACAATGTCAACTATGATCCTCTGATCGATCCAGCCAAAGTCCTGCTTCTACCTCTTCACATTAAGTTGTTCCTCATGAAGAATTTCGTAAAAGCTATGAAAAACGTGAATTGTTTAAGTGATGGTAAGCTAAAAGAAGAAGTTTTCACAGGATCTGATATTCGCAAACTGATCCATGATGAATTCTTTGAAAGAATTTAAACGACAAAGAGTTAAATGTCTGGTGTGCTTTTGTTAAAGTTGTAAAAGTTTTTTTTTGGGGGGGGGGGCAAAAATAAAGACGAAGATTACAATTCTCTGGTGCAGCAACTTCTGGTCGCATATGAAGCTTCGGTATGTCGTTTGTCTTTGAAAATATACTTCCTTCATTTCCACCTCAACTTCTTTCCAGAAAATCTTGGAGATATAAGCGACGAAATGGGAGAACGGTTTCACGAGGATATAAGAACGATGGAAAGTCGATATCCAGGATGTTGGGACCCTACAATGATGGGGGACTATTGCTGGTCGGTGAAGAGAGAGGACGCAGCAATTCATAAAAGGAAGAAGTAAAGCAGATGACTTTATTTGAGCTCTATTATATTAGACCTTATAAACTACTCTGAGTACGTAAATGCTAATACACTAACAGAAGATATAGTTTTTAATGCTAATACACAAACGGAAGATATAGTTCTTTAATTGATTTGATTTAATTAATTAATTTAAGAACTTTTAAAATGAGTGTCTTTCTTGACACAACTATCGAAAGGAAGGTGATTCCCTTCTTGTACTCAAACAGCTCATTGACCGGTAACCTTCATGATAACCGGTTATTATGCTTATTATGGTAAATTTGGCAACTATGGGTTACGCAAAAATACGAGCTAATGTAGTAAAACAGCTACGATATTCACATTAAAATTAGTCATGCAACCAAAAATCAGTCAGAATCAGCAAGTTTTGTTTCTGTAACTTTTCAAAAGTTTAAAAACGTCGGCCTGTGTCATAGGTCTAAAAGTAAAAATTGAAAATGATAGAAATTTGCCCCCTTTTCTCCTTAAGTGTGGAATTTTTAGAACCTCTGAAATACGTATTGTCTTACTTTTATTTAACAGTTTATATACCGAATCTCACACCGCCAACTCAAGCGAATCTGTACATTGTCGTTTACTGAATAGAAATAGAAACAGAAACAGAATTTTCCTCTTTAGAAACAGAATTTTCAAAACAATAAAACGAATTTTTCCCTTATTTTTTAAGCAAGAGTTTATATACCGAGTTTCATACTTCAAACTCAAGCGAATCCACACATTCCACACTTTCTGTCTCAAAGAAAGAAAATATGGGCAATAAACTTAAAGAAATGGCTTCCTTTCTCCCCATCTAGCATAATTTTCAAAAATCCTGGGACATGTGTTCTCTTATTTTTAATTGAGAGTTTATATACGTATTTTACATCTCTAAACTAAAAATTCCTCATATTGGACACTTTCTACGTAAGGAAAGGGAAAAGTGAAAGTTACATAATGACCCCTTTAGGAGAAGTATTTTAGTAAACGTGGAAACAATTATTTTAATTAACCCTTTATTTACTAACGGTATTTTAAAGTACCACCGGAAAGAAACCATTATGGGGACTCGTACGTTGTGCTCGAATGGTACTCGTTGGAAACTATTTTCTCTGTTTTGCAAATCGACTAATAGTTGACAGAACGATATAGAGGAAAGATATTTCCCGCTAAAGCCATTTTATTTCAGGTAGTCAAAAGAGCTGAGTCGTTGTTTTCACTATTCAGTGTTTGAGAGACCCGCTAACTTAATCTAATAGTTAGATGCTCGGATATTTTTATTTTTATTTTTATCAATACGCTTGGTTGTCATGTATTCATTGTTAAGTTTCGAAATCCTTTGAGTGTTGTGTGCGAGAGAGCCAATTGCTTTTATCGAATTCCACATCTCTAAACTAAGCGAATTCTCATAATCGGAATTCTTTGTATAAATAATGAAAATTACAGTATTATAGAAACTTCCTATTTTTCCTATTTGGGAGTGAAATTTTGGAAAAATGCTAAAACATTCTTTTTTTAATTTATCATATTTATATATGCTTTATAAAAATATTCATTTCACATGGCTTTCAAGAAAAAATAACAATTATGGATCATCTCAATATTGTTTTTGGTATAGCAGCAATAGCATGCTGAACATTAAGTGCGACCTTTTGCCCCGTTTTACTCTACTAGAGAAGAAATATCTCCTGCAGTTCCCTTCCAGGCGGCAACGTACCAAGAACTGACGAAACGTTGCCACGTTGGACCGCAATGTATATACGTTGTACTAAGAAGGACGCTAAACGAACATCTCCAGAAACGATAGATATGCGTCTGCCTACCTCTCTGATAGAATCAAGGCATCTAGAACCCCATGCCCCACTGGTCTCGATGGATATTGGAGCAAAAATAAATTTGTCGAGGAGATTGTTGTATTTCCTTTCCTTTTCTGCCTCTCTACGTCTAGCAACTTCTCCAGCATTCATAATAGTCAATGGGAGGCTTGAATGGGCAAATGTGTCCGAACATGTAAAATCCCAAACTAGTGATTTGCCTCTTATCCAAGGTATTAATGTCATGCCGTCAGGTCGTTTACCATTAGAACGACAACAGCCTGACGGTTCACGAATGGAAGGAATTCCTGCCGTTGTGAGGGCTCGCAAAATGATGTCATTAACAGATGAATGTCTGGTGTTCCTGCCTATGCTCTTCATGCATGAGAGGCCATGCAGGCCGCGTTGGGTAACTTGATCCCCGCAAGCTGGACAGCGATGTGGCTCACAAACATCTGAACCTAGTCTTAAGGCTACTGCGGAAGTTTTCATTAGACATGTGAAGACCTAATTGGGGGTAAGGTAACGCATTTAACCATGCCTCAGCATGGGGGGATGACGCAGCAAGAAGCCTAGCTTTATCCTCAGGCACAGTAACGGATTGTAAAAGAAGTTCATGAAAATGTGCTGCTATTGGTGTGTACCAAGATGCCTGAAAACCTCTTTTGCTGATTTCTGGAAGGTTCGTATGTTATATTTATCCATTTACTTGAGCCTTCTTGAACTATTTCATCTGGGTCCAGGTGGTAATCTTGTGGAAGGAGAGCCTCGATTAAACGAAGAGATCCGTGGTAGGAATTATTTTATTTTTAATTAAGAGTTAATATACTGAACATCACTTTTCCGATTTAAACAAATCATTACATTTGGCACTTTCTGAATAAAGATTTTAAAAAAATGAAAAAAAAATGTGAATATTACAGAAGTTATTTCCCTTTCTCCTTTAAAATTGGAAATTCCAATTGGTTGAAGTTTAATGGGGGACGTCAGCAGCGAAACTACTTGTTCCCGTCGCGTCAACATTTTCGAAAGCGCTGACAACTGTATTCCTTTATTTTTAATTGAGAGTCTATTTATCAAATTTGTAATACTTTGAACGGAACGTTTTCCGCTTACCGCTTCTGCTTTATGGTGATCAGCGTTGAAAGCGAAAATGGTTAATTTCTGCTACTTTCAGGCTTGAACGAGGCGGAATCTATTCCTGCGAAGCTAAAACGAGTCCAAGAAACCGCTTGTCACTCTCTCTTACCGGTTTTTCTCTTGTACCTGTCGATAGACAAACGGACTGACAAACAGACAGACAGGATTACTTGTACTTGTGCATGGCGTAGTTTGGAAGTCTATAAAGTGAGTTTAAAGCTGCCCTTATAAAAATAAGGCGTTAACCTAAGTTATTTATATAATTTACTTGAGAGTGTTCGAACCTATTAAAACAGAAACAAGGATAGTGCTTTTTCTAATGCATTGTATTTTAGAATGTTTGCTTAGCTAGTTTGACGGTATTTACGATAGAGTAAAATCTCCATCTCAGTGGATACACACTATAAAGATTTAAATTTGATGGCTTAATAAACTGGTTCTTTCAGATGAATGACATGCTTGAGGTTATGATTCCTGATGGGGGTAATAAATCTTCGGATAAAAGCACAAGTGGTATTCCGAATCTTACTTTAAGCAGTAGATGTCTTTTCATGTATTCCTTATACGGAAAAGGGATAGTAAAATTCCACCCTCACGAATGGAGGTGCTCCCTCGTCATCATAACATGGTACATCCATTATACCTATATGAAAATGAAAAGGATCTTGTTGTGATTGGTCACGGGAAAACTACTGAATTATTATTATTACTATTATTATTATTATTATTATTATTATTATTATTATTATTATTATTATTATTATTATTATTATTATTATTATTATTATTATTATTATTATTTGGATATAGTTATCACCTATCTCGAACTGGACTTCTATAAGTTATTTTGATTAAAATACTACTCTAAAGGGGGGCAGGGAACAAAATGTACACAAAAATTTAAGAATCTCCGATGCTGTCATGTTAGGAAGATAAAACTTGGTATAGATATATTTCCCATTAAAAACAAGTGGACCTGTATCCCGGGATTTTTTGAGAATTTCCGTTTTAACCCTCTCAGACCTAGGTTATTTTTGATGTTTTCCTACATTTTCAGTTAGTGACTTATTGCTCAAAAATCATTTACCCGATTGATGTGGTTAAGGTCTTGTTTTTAGAAGAGGGGTGTGGTTATTTTTAAGTGTAAGTTACACTGCAGTGTTGCCAACGAGAGGGAAATTATTGAAGCAAGTGTAGCTGAGACCACTGTTGTCACATGGGTCGCAGTCACCTAAAAATTCTTTGGAGTGTTGATAAGATAAATGAAAACCTGAAGTCACTAGATGCCATACAAAGAGAGAAAGAAAAATCTCTGTCATCATACACATGAAATTTTGACACTTTTTACTCCTCAGAAGCAAAAATCAACAGATATGCCCGGGCTACAGTTTCCCTAATTATCCTATTGAAACATTTTATGGTGCGTTCTATAGGCCAAAGAAGAGGCTTTCAGATAGTGGTACGTTTGTCCCAATGTAGCCAGCAAAAGGGTAATAGTAGACGGGAAAATCGGAAATTTTTCCGAGTTTTTCACCTAAAATCGCAATTTTTTTGGCTGTCAGACCAGACACACTCAAATTATCTGAAAATAAACCTTAGTACACCCCACTAATATATCCTACAAGTATCATGGCGATATCTAACAAAATAAGCATGAATTAAAAAAAAATATCTCATTTTACCTCAGAAATTCACCGTTTTCATACCATTTACAGAACATGGTTTATTATAAACCTCAACTGTACTTCACCTAATTATTCTACTGAAACTTTTTATGGTGCGTTGTGTAGGCTAAACACGAGGCTTTCAGACAGTGGTACGTTTGTTGGAATACGCGTATAACCAAAAATAGGGAAATAATAGAGACAAAAAGGGAGTTTTCCGAAATATTCCAATATAATAGGGAATTTTCCGTAGCTGGCATTATTGCTAGCAGACAGACGCAAATTATCTTAATATTAACATTGATACACCACTAACATATCCTACAAGTATCATGGCGATATTTAAGAAACTAAGCTTCTAATTACAAAAAATAGATTAGGGTAAACAGAAAAGTAGGAAAAAACTAGAAAAATCATGGGTCAGAACCGAAATACGAATTTCTCATGGGCTCCGTAATTACCCCATTGTAACGATCTGTACCCGCTTTTGTTCAGTAAGAATCAATGTTCGACTGGTAAAAGTTGACTTGCGCCCGGACGTATAGGTGCGAATTTATAAACAAAAAATTCGATATTTTTGCCCAAATTTAGGGAAATTTTAATTTCCCTAGTTGGCAACACCGAGCTACGGCCGGTCCAATTGATGTCAACAATTAGGTTTTCATCCGAGGTGGTCTGACAAGTCTTAAGGAGGTCTTTCTAACGACAAAGGAAACTACAGGGAAAAAGGGAAAAAATCGAAATTCGAAAATTCTAGGATTTTTGACTTTGGGCTGAAATTTGAGAAGGAAATTCAACACCCAGAAGGAAAATAAACTAATATGATAAATTATGGTCCAACCATATTTGGCAAAACAAATATCCCGATATCTTAATTAGTGTCCACATAGGAGCGGATTGAAATTGAAAATATATATACTTCTCATTAAAAAGAGGACACTACCCGAGTGGTTTTGAAAATTTCTGATTTGACGAGGCATGTTCTAAAATTCCTTTCTTCACACTGATAGCTAGTTGTTTATGAACGTATCACGGGGAAACGGTTGAACCGTTTGAAATAAACTTTGGAATATAGATAGTACCTATCTTCAGCTAAGATTTTTATCATGTCACTTTGACTAGAGAGGTCGGTAGGAGGACTTCAATATTTCTTTCTAAAATACTTTATCTCACAAGTCTGCTAAGATAGGAGAATGCAGCTCGGTATATACGAGTAAACTCATTATAAATAAGGGGATATAATGTCTTACCTTTTTTGAAAATTTTCCTTATAAGCGGGTAGGAGGGTGGCTCTTTCTATAATTTCCTGTTTCTCAATGAAATCGATGTAGTCTGTTGTTTGCGACCTCACCACAGGAAAACGGTTGACTCGTTTGAAATGAATTTTGGATAATAATTAGTATATACCTCAAGCTGGGATTTTATCATGCCACTTTGATTAAAAGATGTATCAGAAGGGGGCTAGGAGTTCAAAACGTTTGCGAAAAATAATCTACATCATCGGGTATTTCTTCCATTACACTTTCCTTCAAATGCGTTTCCGAAGGGCGGTTCAAATACTTGTATTTTCCACTCTCCCCGTGCAAAGAACGGGGATTTTAGCTAGTTATTGACAATTAGTAACTAAAGATGACGTTAATCTGGATCATACTAAAAGCAAGGGGATATATTTAAATTTAAGTGTTCAAGAACATCTCATGTAAGGATTTACGTGCCTTGATGAGAGTTTGTTTGTCGTTATGCGGTTAGCGTACGTACCGTCAACGCGGAAGACACGAGTTCGACCTATGGTAAGCGCTCATGTGATTCGGACCGCACGTGAAGCTGTAGTTCTCCTGTAGCCTTGGTCTCGAAAGGATCGTTTAACACGTTCGCTGCGTTACGAGTCACCGGTGGCTCGTGCCATATTTGATTTCTGTGCGGTGCCATTGTATGCATTGTATTACCTCTGTGCGTTTCTGGTATTTTCATTTGTACAGATTTTTAAGATTACTAGTATCGAGGGACAAATCTTCAACGAGACACACGGTGACTCGCATAGCACTGAGATGCAAACTCGGTTTTACACTGCCGCAGCTCAAGTGTTAATTCCAACCCAACCGACCAAAAGCAATCGTGATTTGATGAAATGGTGTGCATTATAATTTAAATATGAATTGAGAATTAGTATAAAGGCAAATTTTCATGCAAGAATCTTCAAATTAGAGTTGATGAAATTTATGATTATGTACAGTAGTAATAAGACAAACAGAAAAAAAAGTATCTATTAAATAAGCTATTTTACAAGTGATCACAAAGCCGTTTCCGTTTGGTGGTCAAGATGTTGTTACTAAACTTAGTATTTTCGGAAGTTTTCACTTTGATTTCATGTTATTTAACTGCCAACCGGTACATTGTAAACATAATATATCGAGTTATTTCGATATTAGAACATGTGTCATGTTTAAAAGTACAGAAGTTCTTTTTGCGTAGAATCTTGGATTTATTTGTAAACAAGGAAGGAGGTCATATCTTTTTCCTACACGTACGAATCTGTGTACACTCTTTACATTTTAACTTTAGAATAAATTCTAAGCAATTTGCATGGAATCTCTTGTTGTGTCTGTACTGTCAAAATGCGGTTATATGGACCAATTTATTTATTATTGCTTTGCAGAAGTTTCAAAAATAAACTTATTTACTTAGATAATTCTAATATTAACAACCACATATTTGACAACAAAGATTTTGTAGAAACGTTGCCAGGTGAACAAAATACTTAATGAAAATAGGGTTTCCAATATGATGTTTGACTAACCTTCGTAGACTCTTCGAGCATTTTGGTGTGCTCTGCGATAAATCGAACGCAGAAGCAAGACTTGTGCACTTCAGGTAAGCAATGAGCATGTGAGAAGGCTGGAGGAGGGTTCTTCATGACAGGACTCTTCTCTGCCTCGTTACTCGATGACAATTCATCTGGAAGACTCATCATGGGACCATGAATCTGGCAGCTTCCCATGAATGGCCCATCTGCGAGACTACAAAACAGTTACACATAAAATAACAGTATATGTACAACATATTTGCAATCAATTAAATTAGTCAAAGTCAAATCAAATATTTGTATGAGCTAAATAAATATATTAAACGGTAAGCATTGACTTAAAAGCATAGATTTAAATTATATAATTTAAATTGTTAAAGTAACATTCCTTTACAGTTGCACAAGATTAAATAAAGAAATTAGAGACTCTGAATAACAGGAAAAATCTAGAAAATTATAATATCGTAGGACAAAATCTCTTACAGTAAACCAAAATCTCACTAGAAAGAAATCTGCTAAGTTATCACTCTACCTAGGTCTAGTGGCGGATCTAGCCCGGGGCCGGGGAGTCTAGGTTCACCAATCTTTTGAGTTACAAAAATAATTTAAGCTATTATTTATATATTTTTGAAAGTTTATGGTAAACTCATGATACACCTATCACAGTCTGGGTTCTGGCTGTCCCCCCAGTCCGCCACTGCCTAGGTATAATTTGAACTTTGCCATGTAGAATTTAAGAACAAACTAAGTTTACAGATTCGTAATTCGTATTTATCCAAGTTCATTAATTATCATTTATATTTGTTGAGGATTTTATGTGTGTTTTGGAGTCTCCTAAACGATAGTATATTTTTGGCAAGACGTTATTTATTCATCTAAATAACACTAGATTAATCGTGTTAGGTAACGCTAGCATGAACACATTAAAACTGTGCATAGGATTTCTGAAGAAGCAAAAAAAAAAAAAAAAAAAAAAAAAACTTGTATATTAATATAGAATTGTCTTCTTTAATAACTATATGGTGCCAAGAAGTCAGAAAATAAATTTATATACACACAGCTCGAAAGCTATGGATCTATTGAAGTAACCCATTTAATTTGTTAAGAATTACGTTTAATATAGATTCTATTCTCACTATTCACGTTGCTGAAATGAATAGTGATACTTCAGGTGCTATTGAAGTCTAAACTGAACCCTTATCGGTGTGAGGGTGATGGGCGAAGGTAGGAAAGGTATGCCTCTAAAATTAATTGAAAACAACCGATACTAGCGTCTAACCCAGTTTCAGGGGTCGCTGAGACGAATAGTCACACTCCGATGCCGTTTAAGTCAAAGTTCAGCTTCATCGGCATTAGAGAGGAGAAGGGATGAAAAAGAAAATGTCCAGAATGACCGAGATTAAAGATAAATCCATAGTTTTCGGGGTCATAGGAAAACAGCTGACCCGTTTCAAATGACTTTTAGAACACAGTTAGTAAGCATTTCAAACTGAATTTTATTAAAGCGTGCTTTTGGGGATCCTATGGTACATTTTGTACCATACGCGTTTTTCATGATACATTGCGTTATTTCTCTTCTATTTGAGCTTTTTCGTCCGGGTTTTTTTGTTTTTCAAGTCCAGAGACATTGTAGAAGACATTACGTATGGTTTCAGACCGTCCTGAGTCCAGACATAGGAGGTGATGACGTCATAATCGTAAAATATATTTTTCCCTTTTTAAGCCTATGATCATTATTTTTTGGCGGGCTTATTTTTTCACGTAGAAGATTGAAATTTTGCACAAATATTCAGTCCACCGAGTAGTATTTATCAGATGTTTTCAGATCTCTGCGTTAAAACAGGAGGGTCCAGAGGGGAAAAAGGTTAAAAAAGGGATTTTTAGACCCAAAAAAACCGTATTTCGCGATTTTCCCGCCTTACATACATGATGGAGACACGTGAGTCATACCGTGTGAAAGGCAGTTCTATTCTGAAGAGAATGATGGGCGAAACATGACCCTAGGGTAATTAGGGGTGTCTCAGGAATTTTTTTCCCTTAGATCATGGTGTTTTGTGGTAATTTGGGGCATTGTGGGGATTCTTGATAAAATTTCTCCCGCCCTTACTATTCAAGATAGAAACTTGAAACTTGGTACACACATTTAATTTACCAAGTACTATTTATGAGATTTTTTTGAGGTCTCTACGTTCACACGGGGGGGGGGTCAAAGTTTGACCAAAAAATTTCCCTCAAAATTTTCCCGGTACGGGCATGCAAGTGATACCATTTGAAATCCAGCTTTATTCTGAAGAGAATGAGGTATGAACCATGACCCTAGGATAAATAGTGACGATGCAGTAGCTGCTTGATTGAAAGTCTAAAAAAGGCTCCCAAAACCCTGGATCCCCAAAGGGTTAAAGAGTTTATTCTAGGGAGTAGGGAATTTCAAAATTTATGCTAAAGGTAGAGTATCTTATGGATTTTTATTATTACACTTTTATTGAAATATGTATCCTAAAGGGGAATTGGATTATAATGTTTTCAATAAGCCTAATTCTCCCGTGTGAAGGATGGACATATCAGCTAGTTTCTTGTGAATTAATATTGAAGACCTCACAATGTTTAGAATGAACTGAATAGAGGAAGTACTTACCTCGGTGAGAGGTCATCTTTAGGCGACCTCTGTCGAGAGTCTGTGTTGGTTCCCGTATCGCAGAGAGCTCTCTTCCACTCTGCTGCAGGAGGAACTTTCTGTGGCAAAGATTCGTCATTCGAGTCTTCTGATCTTGATGTTGGTTGATAAGGGTAGTAGTAAGGTCGCATCTCAAGATCTTTCATTGTTCTCATCATTATTCGTTCGTTGAAACTAAAAGAAGAGAAAAAATATTGATTTCCTCTTTGACGTTACCTTTGTAAAACATAGAAGTAAGTCGCGATCTGATAAAATACTTATCAAACTTTATATATATTTACATGCTAGTACATATATATACTAGTGCATACATACGTAAATTATATATATATACGTATGTATGTACTAGCACTATATGTATGCATGTCTCAGCATAGCTCAGAAATGCCCGGAGCAATGTTAGCCAAACTTGGTATTTATATCTTACTTATAGTATGGAAAATAGCACTATGGAGGTAAGACCTCTAGCACATCAAGGGGTATGTGAGCGGTGACATATAAAAATGATCGAAAATGACCGACATTAGTGTCGATTTATAGTTTTTGATGTTACTGACGAATTGTGATACCCCTGATGCTGTTTAATTCCAATTTCAGTTCCATTATCAGCCCGGCGAGTGACGTTAAAAAAATATCGAAAACGACCAATATTAGTATCAAATCAATAGTTCCTGCATCGCTATGTCAATTGATGGCAGTTGTGATGCCATCAAGCCCAAGTTGAGTTTCTAGTGGGGATAAGACCCCTCTAGCACTCCTAGGAGAGAATGAGAGGGAGGGACTTATAAAAATGATCAAAACGGGAAATATTAATGTCAAATATTATAGCTTTTTTTGGGGGGGAGGTCGCTTAGGGAAATAGTGGACTCCATATGCTGCTTGAGTCCAAATTTAGCCCCATTAGCACCTTGCAAGGTGAGGTGGGGATTGAAATGGTATGATGTAAAAATAATCGATAACAATCGACTTTAGTGTTGAATCCATAGTTCTTGGCATCCCTCGGTTGATTTGTGACAGTTCCGGTACCCTTTAAGTCTAAGTTTAGCTCCTAGTTGGAGTAAAACTGTCTAGCACCACTAGGGAGAGTGGGAAGGTTGACCTACAACAATAATTAAGAAAAATGATCAATATTAATGTCAAATTTTTAGTTTTCGGGATCGCTGAGGTGAAACGAGACACTCTCAATGTAGCTTAAGTCCAAGTTCAGCCACCATCTGCCTGCATAGGAGTTGGGTGACATGTAAAATATTGAAAAAGACTACCATTAGTGTAGAATCAATCGTTGTCGGGATTGCTAGGTTAATTGATGACTCCTGATGACATTTAAGTTCAAGTTTAGCTCCCAGCACGTAAGACCATCTGGCTCCCGAATGGGATGTGGTAAGAGGAACCGTGAAAAATAATCAGAATGATCGATATTAGTGTTTAATCGTTAGTTTGCGGGGTTGTGGAGATGATAGTGACACTTCCGATGTGATTCATGTTCACGTTCAGCCCGCATTACAACACTTAGGGGTGAAGGGAGGTGTCATGCAAAAATAATAATAAGAAAGACCGACATTAGTGTGAAACTGAGTCACTGAGATGAATAGTTATTTCAGTTACGTTTAAGTCCAAATTGAGTTCCCATCCATATCGAGGGTGAGAAGGAGTTAAAAAAAATGTCTAAGATGACCGAGATTTCTGTTGAATTCATCGGGGAACATAATCAAATATTGTGTTTTCGGGGTTCCTTAGCTGTTGGGTTCCTATCTCAATGATATTTAAGCCCAAGGTTAGGCAAAAACGTTTATGTCAGCTGGTTTGGGAATTTACAATACATGTCTTTATTTATTTTAATCGGTACTTTATTTTGTGACTTATTCTTCTTAGTTCCTTATTTTATGATAAGGGCAACGCCAAAGGTGTTGCATTAAGTTTTTGGTCTACTCAGTTCTTTATTTTCTGACGGAGTAACGCCAAAACTGTTGTTCACACATCTATACCTATAAAGATCTATGTTTGTGTGTGTGTTCCACCATAACTCTGGAACGCATGGAGTTATTTCCACCATACTTGGCACAAATATGATTTACAATCAGAGGAAAATTTTCTGTGAAAGAAGACATTCTTAGGTTTACCAGGAGTGGGCGTGGAAGGGGTGACGTAGAAATAATCGAAAGCGACAGATATTAATATTAAGTAAATAGTTTTCTTGGCCGCTGATATGAATACTAACATCCTGATGATGTTAAGAGCAAATTCAGCCCACAATTTGGGTAAGACATCCCTAGCATCCCAGGGTGCAGTCGGAATGGTTCGAAAAGTAATCGAAAACGACCTATATTAGTGTCGTATCTACAGATTTCAAAATCGCTAAGATGAATACTGACGTCCCCAATGATGTTTAAGTCTACGTTCAGCTCCATCAACATGGCAGATGAGAAACGGTGAAAAATAAAATATCCAAAATGACCAAGAAGAGTGTCGAAACCATAGTTTCCGGAGTTGGGGAAATAAGTGACTTGTTCGAAATAACTTTTAAAACATAGAACTTACATCAAGGTGAGTTTTCATCAGGTCACTTCGATTAAAATTTATACTCTATGGGGATACTATATTTCAAAATTTATGGATAAGCATTACCAATATTGAGCAGCACTGCCTTCAGACTCATACACGAATAAAATAATGAACAATAGACATTCTGCTGGATTGTCTTCATGGTTAAAACCTTGAAATAAGCCATTACATTGTTACAAAACATAATTCCTCCAGTCTCCGAAAAGTAAGATGAAAGGTTGCTCTGTCGCGTTCTAAATGTGCTGATTTTGACATTTTTCTCCAATAGATTCCACTCGTGAAGTCAAGAGCGTAAGATTTCCGCTTTTGCTTTTGATAGATTTAAGTCCTGTACCAGATCGTTTAACCCTTCTTGTATGGTGAGATGTAATGCACGTGAGATGGATAGTAGCTCGAAGTCGACGTCCTTGTTGCCTGAACTTCCTTCTACATAAAGTGTACAATTTTGGGGAGCTTTCGGCACAGAGACACTAAATGCCTTCCTAACTCCAGAATAGGATATAGAATGTGATATTTTAATTTTAGAAAGACTTCTGTCAAACAAAAGTGACAGTCATTTACGTGGTCTTTCGTATCCCTCCAACTAATGATGGAGTTTGGCTCTTTTACCGGAATCGATTCCTTTCAATTCATTCTGAAGAAGGATTCGGTCCTCCGGACCGAATCCTTTGGTTTCGCAAAAATAAATGATTCCCAGTTCCATGTTTTTCCAATTGGATTCCTTCAAACAAGGATTCGTTCCTCTCTGGATCGAATCCTTTGGTTCTGATAAGTCGAATAATTCCAAGTTCTCAAATGGCTCTCCAATGCGATTCCTCCTTTTGTCCAAACTTGTCAAACCAAGACTCCTTCAAAGAAGTAATGCTTTCGGAAGTAGGAACTAAATATATGGTTCTGATAGGTTGGCGTTATCCGTTTCTCGCCATGTACCGAAGATATAACAGATATTGCTGAAATAAAACTCTTTAAGCCGTCGGTCCTCGTGACCGAGCGTGCTAGCCTAATGGACTAGTAACAGCAGTCGCTTTTGGCGCGGGTTCAAAGTTTCTCTTATTTTTTAAATTTTCATAACCCGTTTTTCATTAAAATAATATGAAAATAATACTCAAATAAGTGATTTACTTGCGTTCCGCGTGCAGTTTTGCTATAGGAATCCATAGTATAAGTAATAATAATAATAATAATAATAATAATAATAATAATAATAATAATAATAATAATAGGTGTAGTAGTATTAGTAGTCCAGTCAACGTACGTAAAAAAGACACTTTACCTTGAACAAATTGCAATAGAAAAGAAACATGCGCCAAAATGACGCTAAGCACATTCTAAGCAAACATGAAAAAGTCCTCAAGAATATTGAATCTGGAAGGTCGTTAAATCCAGTACGGCCGCCGTTGGTGGTCATTTACAGCAGACATAATAACAAATGGAGTAATTATGTGACTTTGTAACAAAATTACAGGCTCAGCATCCCTGATAAAAGTTGTTCAGCATTATGTGTCCTTTCGAATGAGGCATTGAACTTACCTCTAGTATACAGGGTGTCTCAAAAGTCCCCTTATATAGTTTAACTCTGTTATTATCAGAGTTACAACAAAATGTAAGAGGAAAACGTCTCCAAATATGATGTTCTCAATCTAAAGTGAAGGATTTTTAAATCGGCCGAGCCGTGTGGCCGGCCGAGCCACACTCTTTTTACACCAAATGTTAAATGAAAATACAACGTTGACATTTACCGGGACCCACATCATAAGTGAATGAAGTTACTATCTTTTACGCTAACGTGTCGATGGTCAGCCCCCATTTCAAACATGCCTCCATTCATCATACTCTTAAAAAATTTATCCACCTCTCTGTAAATGGCAACGTTGCATTTTCATTTAACATTGGGCACATTAAGAGTGCACAGCACAAACGGCTCGTCCAATTTAAAATATTCTTGCACTTTTGATCGAAAAGATCACATTTGGAGACAGTTTTTCCTCTTACATTTTGTTGTAACTCTGTTAATTACAGAGTTAAATTATATAAGGGGACTTTTGAGACACCCTGTATATTAGAGGTATGTTCAATGCCTCATTTGAAAGGACACATAATGGTGAACAACTTTTATCAGGGATGTTGAGCCTGTAAATTTGTTACAAAGTCACATAATTACTCCATTTGTTATTATATCTGCTGTAAATGACCACCAACGGTGGCCATATTGGATTTAACGACCTTCCAGATTGAATATTCTTGAGGACTTTTTCAGGTTTGCTTAGAATGTGCTCAGCATCATGTTGGCGCATGTTTAATTTCTATTGCAATTTGTTCAAGGTCAATCCTTTTCTTGACTGGACTATAGTAGTAGGAACGGGTTAGAGCCCCGGAGGGCTCGTTTTGTTCCACCTTGACCCCCATGATATAAATTTAACCTCAGCTGCTTCCTTGTGACCAACTTAAAACAGCTGGCTGCGGATAAAAGTTGAGAAGAGCTGTTTTTTTTTTTTTTTGTAAACCGTAAAGGTAAGTTTTTTTTTTTATTACTTTCCCTACATACACCGTACATGTCTGAGGGACAAGTTTTGCCACTCAGGTTTGCTTGCCATCTTTCTGGCGTCGTCACTGGTCTGCAATTCTGCGTTTCTGTATTACTTTTGGTGTAACACTTACATGGAATGGAAGTACTTGAATATAACTATCATGTTATTGCAATAGACGATACATCGTTCTATACGTCATGAAATAAGTTTGTTTTTGATTGAGAGCTGTTCGCTTAGCTATGGTTCTAGCGGGAAAGTTCTTCTAAAATTCAGAGTCTCGTTGCAGGAAGGTCCACGGAGGTATTTCAGGGCACAGGTTGCACTCATAAAAATATTTGGAGGTCATAATTATTCATTGAAAATTATGCAATCAAACTGAAGAATGGTAAATTCGAAGGTTGTGCCCAAGTCTTTTAGGAGAATGGGCACCCACGCCTCGTAAGCCGTAGGAGATCAGTTGCCGAATTGTATTTAGTCCACGAGTCAGGTACTCGTCGTTTAGATTTTTTAACAATACTTATAAATTAGTCCTATGAAACAATTAGTTATGAAATAAAATGGAAAATTTATTGCTAGCTACAGGCATTAAAATACATAGGCTCCGTTTCCAACTAAGAATTTCTTGTATCAAATTTTGACTTCCTTGTAATTTTCATCTTCGTGGTTGAGAATTGTTAATGCGCCTACTCTGTGTGAGTTTGAACCCGATGAGGATATTTACCTGGTATAGAAGTCCTTCTGTAGCCATTAAGTCCTATCTCATATTGTCTTGGTGTTGAAGTAAGTGTTAAAACCTAATCAAACAACCAATTGCGACTTTTAAATTAGTATAGGGATATATGAACAAATAATCAGCCTATATTAAATAAGAGCTTATGTGTTACAGCAAATAGTTTCATCATCCGTCTTGCAATAAAATCTATTGACCTGGTAATGTCGAACACCTGTGAAAAGAAAAAGAAGAAGAAAGAAAGAAAAACAGTGATAAATCTTGCAGTTACCCTCCCCCTCACCAACAATTGGGAGTGCAGTTGCGGTGTTGAAAATATTGCCAAAAAGTGACACGAGAGAGAGCAAGAAAGATTGAGTTTTTTAAGACATGCGCAATACGCGCATTATTTGCTTCGTTGTGCAGTGTCGATGTATTCTTTATTGCTGTTTCTCTCCCATCCATATCAATCTGACTCCATTCATATCAATCCATCAAAAGGGTCCACTTGTTTGATGTTTGGTTCCGTCATCTAGTTCCATTAGACGAATCCACTGACTCAATCCGTAAACTTCCTGAGTGAATCGGTCCCTTCAATGAATCCGCCAGAATCAATCCGGTTCCTTTCAGAGATTCGATCCTTTCATTCCTCTGAAGGATTCACTCTTTCGGAACGAATCATTCCGGAACTACCCATCACTACCTCTAACTATTGGTACGATAAAATTTAGCCCACTCCCCTTTTCTTGCATCCCGCTTTCCAAGTTCCTGAAACAAGAATTGCGACAGATATGTCATGCCTATCGCTTATCTTGATCCTCTACTCAGTGTCCAAAACACAGTTCATATGCTTTTTCGACAACAGGGGTAAGGCTACTTCTTTAACTCTTCAGCGTCAGTTCACCTCATGTATAACAAAATGAATCAGGGTTATTCTTACATTCTAGGGATATTCTCATACACTAAGCACCCATTTCCAACACATACGTTAAAAATTTTCGAACATCTAACTAAACACTCCTTTTCATACACACTCAGTGGCAGAAATCCAACAAATACGTTAAAAATTCAGGAACATCTGCAATTACAAAGGACAACTTTCATGTTGCATAGCATAGTAAAAAAAAATGACAGCACTTGTTCGTCAGTAGTACCAGTACGATGATTATTTTGTAACAATGTCTTGTCAGCAACACAAATTACCTTGCAGGCATGGCAAATGATGGTTTTACCATGTTCGACAATAATGTGTTTTCTGATGTTGGACCACACGCGTTTAAAGCCACGAACAGTTTGTGGGTACTTGGGTTATCTTGCTTGTACAGACCTCAAAACTTGTCAAATTACATCACTTGAATCATGGTGCTGGGTAATAAAAGGAATCTGGCGATCCATTACACATTTCCGTAAATAGGTTCGAGCATTGATGGTACCTTCCGTAATAAAGGGTTCAGAGAAATTTCCACCTGCGTCCATGGCTTGACACGTCAGATATGCCTTTGGAAACTTTGCCCTGAAATTTTGTGGTCAAATGACACATGAGTAGGGTCTGCGGAGTAATAAAAGGTCCGCACGGCACGTTTTTTCTGCGTTATTCTTGGTCTGCTGTTTCCTTTGAGATAGTTTCCGTGTTCTTGCCAAATATCCAATTTGTGAAGTTCAATGTCACTAAGAGTGGATTTAGCTAATGCCAGATGTCTCGCGACTGTGTGTACAGAAATGGTCGGTTATGTTGTGAATTTTCGGCGCACCTTATCCATAACTGATGTCGTTGATTTACATTAGGTCATCTTGTAACCTCTTTATATTCGGCCGTTTCTGTAGCTCGAAAACTTCCAGTATTTTGCGTGTTATTTGTGGAAGTTTGTCTTCCTTTGCGAAGTGAACGACAGTGCTTCCTTGATTACAACTACTGGTATTTGTGTAACACTGCACTACCTTCTTCGCAAAGTCATCTTTTGACGCTATATTTCATATATTTGTTTGCACTGCACTGACTGCCACATCTTCATCCACTCTCGCTGACTCACTCCGCACTGGTTGATCATCATTGCAATCAATAGATGTCACCACAGACTGTTTCAAAGCGCACTCTATTTCTCGAACATGCTTTAATGCTAAACTGATAGCGATATTACTTTTATCAAGTGGTGAAGAAAAACTTTTAAACGAATTCACAATTGCTTTTTATACGTAGTACATGTAATATATAAAGATGGCATTTTTCAGGAAAACTGCACGTAATCAGGGCCGGATTTAGACATAGGTCACATGGGCCTGGGACCAGGGCGGCAAATTTGAGTAGCGGCATTAAAAAAAATAATCAAAAACCGACAAAACTCTTGAAAATATTATTTCACCAACGACTCAATAAAATAAGCGAAAGCCATTTTTAATGGCCGTGACTACGATAATATTGTAGCAGCTTAGTCGTAGCAAATATTGTCATAAGTCAGTTGGTTATTATGGTGGTTTGATCAGTTGTCAGTGGTTCTGCTGAAAAGGGCGGCAGTTGGCAGTTCGACACTGATACTTTCACAAATTGGTGTATATTTATTTATTCAACAAATGCCAGATACAGCCCGGAGGCCATTTTACACTATATATATAACAACAAGGGAAAGAAATAGGGAAAATCCCAGTTAGGATGGTCAACGATGATGATCGAACCCACGACCTTCCAAATGCGAACCCAACGCTCTACTAACAGACCTATTTCGCTCAGTTTGAAGCAGTATGGCCTACATTAGCACCATTTTTGCTTCGGAAAGGAAAAACAGTTACATTTATTTAAATCACTGTTCTTAAGAAAAGAAAGACATTCTTGAACGTGATGAAACGTAGTTATTTAGTCCCTTTCTCTACAGCCGTCGACGTATAGTTGTCGCGGACAATCGTCCGATAATGCATCAAATATGACCGGAATATATTCTGGGTTACAAGGTAGATTAAAAGAAACAAATCCATTGATATTTTATGTGCCATTGCCATGCTCTGCCTATTTCCTTAATTTGGTAGGATCTGGTGCGGCAGAATGTTGTTATATCTCCAAATCATTTTTTGACTTGTTACGAGAAGTCTATATTTTTCTTCTTCGGCCCATCGATGGAATATTTTAGAATCATTTTTCAAGCCTGACAATAAGAACATTTCCATCAAATCACTGAGCATAAGAAGATGGTCGCCGGGAAAGACGCATGCAAAAGCTTCAACGGAGATTTTGAGGTAATTGCAAAGACTCTCAAATGTATGATTCTCAGCTAAGGTGAAAATGAAAAAACCAGGGCCGCAACTAGGGGGGGGCAGAGGGGGCACGTGCCCCGGGCGCGTGGTTGGAGGGGGCGCCAGAAAGAAGATAGTATATCAATTGTTTTAAAAATCGCACCCTTTCCCTTGAGGAACTTATTCTAGAGGTTAAAAGATATCAAAAGTTTACTTGGCCTTTTCCATGGAACCTCTTTTAGAGAGGGAGAGAGAGTCTCATCTAAATAGGTGTAATGTCATACATTAAAAACCTAATATTGCATGCATTTGTTCTTTTGGGCGACCACAGAGAGTCCGCCCCCCTTTCCTTTTCCTACCACAAGGAGCTGTTTGTCTGTATAATCCCATTGAGTTGAGTTGATTTTGAGTTTAACGTTCCTTTCAGCAGCAAGGTTATATGAGACGTGGACCTACTGATTAACGTGGAATCCGAACCACATGAGCTCCCGCCAGGAATCGAACCCGGGTCTCCCACGCCAAAGGCGCGTACGCTAACCGCTTAGCCCCGAAGAAGCTCTATAATTCCATTGGGAACAGCTCTGAAGTTTAAAACGCTGTTATCAATAGGGGCGGGGGCGAAAAGTTACCGATTTTTGTTGCTTGCTGGTAGTTGAAGAGTTTAGCTCAGACGCGCCCCCTGTAATGTTACGCAATTGCTGTAATGTTTTTAAACTAGAGGGCAGTTTTGTAGCAAAAAAGATAAGTTATACGCCTCAGTGTATTTAATTGTTTCTTGTACGCCTACCAAGAGATTTTGCGAGTGAAGGCTGTATGAAGTTTTATCTATTAGTTTTGCTTGAGAGCTTTTCGAGGCATTTTGAATTGTTATCTATCAGTCCAACTTATGCTTTATTATGCTTTATTGTTAATTTCAATCATTGTTTTACATTAATCGTGTATAATGTATAATATTTACTATACATTAAATAATCTAAATATCTTGATCTATTTATTAATATTTTATGAAGCAATTTCTTTCATATTTAATGAACTTTCTAGTTAATGCACTGTAAAGAGATATGCTTTGCTCGAATCAGTTTTTTCTATCACTTGTGTGCACCTTAGAGGTGCATATATACAGAAAGAGAAAGTATACAAAAAGGTGCAAAAAAACTACAGAAAGTGCTCAAGTTCGAGAGGTACACATAACAATATAGTGTGGAGTTCTTGTGTGCTTCATTGTTGATGGAAAGTTTTCTTTTCTTCTTTTCTCCACATCAAAGGATTACACCGAAAAATTTACAGAAATAAAAATAAGCTTTTCATTGTTGCATTGTTATGTTCTCAATGATTTTGCATTGTAAATATTTTTTTAAAAATATTAATATAGTATATGTTAAACTTGCAGTTAAATAGAATTTCCAAGAATTATGGTATATATTTTAAATTATGCTTTATTTTCTAAAATTATGCTTTATTATTCTTTAAAGTTAGTTTCTTTTGGACCTTTAGACAACCACACCCATGTTCAAGGTACCAACCATATGTCTAAATTGCTATTATGCTTTTTATGCTTTTGGGTTGCTCTATTTATAATATACCAGATATTTTCAAGTTTATTTTGTATTGTTTTTATATTTTTAAATGAAAGCTTATGTACAAAATTATTTTTGGGTTTATTAGAACTAAATGTTATTTCAATTATAACTTTATGATGTACTAGATATTTTCTAGTTTATTTTGTATTAGTTTCTTATTTTAATATGAAAGCGTATGTTCATAATTATTCTTCGGGTTATTAAAACTAAATGCGTTATTTCAATTAATAATTGTATAATGTGGCAGATATTTTCTAGTTCATTTTGTTTTTATTTCTTCATACAACATTAAAACAAAATGTATGTACAATATTATTCTTAAAACTTGTGAGCACATAACGAATGTAATATATTTTTGTGGTTAAAGTAAGTTTGATTAAAGTACTTAAAAATCGACATAACTGGTTTCATTAAGAATGTTATTTACAGTTGCAGTCCATAAGTAAGTGATACTTTTCGACTAAACCTGGGGGGGGGGGCGCCGAATTGTTTGTTTGCCCCGGGTGACAGAAACCCTAGTTGCGGGCCTGGAAAAAACAAAGACCAAAGCTAAACAGCTTTTAAGAAAATATGTTTCTGCTGAAACTTCGTTTATGGCTGCCTAATGGGGAGACATGCTTAGTAGATTTAATTTTGTGAGTGAAAATATACAATTGCACTGTAGCTACAGTTGTGAGTCTGTACACATCTATCATTACATTTGTGGATGAACTGAAAAGTATGTTTAAATTCTATCAGATGGCTAGTGAGAAAGAACTAAAGACTGTTCTTGAAACTGATGACGAATGCATAGGAAACAGGCTTAAAAGAAGAAAAAGAATTAAATTCTTTGATGAATCAGAATCATCTGAATCAGAAGAGGAAGAGGAGATAGAAAACCCAGATCATTGTCTTCGAGAAACCTTTTTTTTTTTGTGGTCATTGACAAGCTTCTTTCCGAATTGAACAAGAGAATCGCCGTCTACAATGAATTTCTCAACAAATATTCCTTCTTAACAAATCTATGCATCTTGAGTGCCGAAGAAATCACTACAACAGCGACTTCTCTGCAGGAAGTGTATGTAGTTGACATCGAGAAATCTTCGTTCGTTGTTGAGTATCTTCATTTAGAGGAACTTTTAGCTCAAGAGAAGTTGGGAAGTGCTGAAGAAATGTCACTATCGCAACTTCACCGATTTCTCATACCGAAAAATTTTCAGGACTTATATCCTAACATAAGTATTTGCCTTAAAGTGTTTTTATGTACACCAGCAATTAACTGTGTGGTGGAAAGATCATTTTCCACACTCTCAAGAATCAAAAACTATTTGAAATCTACTCTTTCTCAGAAGAGACTGGTTCATTCAGCTGTTTTAGCTCTCGAAAATGTCTTGACTGTTAAACTTTATTTTGATGACGTTATTAATGATTTTGTCAATTTCAAAGCAAGACGTAAACAGTTTTGACACACAAACGTTTCAGAAACGTCATTTTGTAAATTTTTAGGTACAATAATATAACTTTTATATTATTTAAGATTGTTTTATATTTTGCCGTTTTTTACACTATGTAATGTTGAATAGGTTAGGCAGAAGCAAGGTAAGTTTTAACTGAATCTACTCCCAATGCTGGCCAGATATAGAAATTAAATTATATTACATAAAATGAGTAATAAGAAATAAGAACAATAATAACTAGTAATAGTAATAATTAGTAATAGTAATAATTATAATTTAGAAGCAAACGTAAAAGTAATATTTTAAGAAGTGGATCCAGAAGAATGGAAGTTTTGGAGAGCAATGCGATTAGTGTAGTTAGGGGCGGCAATTTCGCTAGAGCCCATGGGCTCAAAACATGGAAATCCGGCCCTACACGTAATATGAAGCAATTAATCGCAGATTCGTGTATAAAGCAACGTAAAAATTTCGTATTGTATTTGTTATGTAGATCTTGATTCAGATTTCGAACAGTTTAGCTCGTTCGCTGCCACTTGACGCCATATGATGTCATTCATACATATTGCTGCGTGCCATTGACGCCAAATGGTTTCAAGAGGTAGTTCTCATTGTAGACATTGTCTGTAAAGTGGCACGCAGGTATAGAGCTTTAATACTCTAGTGGCACATAGTGTAGAGCTGGTCATTTTCTGTAGCGTGCTTGGTTTCCGCTAGATGTAGCTAGTTTGTTGCAAAAGGCTAAATGTTGCAAAAGTGTAGGTGGCACATTGGGTCGAGGTAATGAAATCAAGGTGGCAGCGAAAGAGTTAAAGACCAAATGAGTTTCATGAACGAATTAGATATGAACTTCAAGCACCATTGTGCTTGGAAATTGTCAGCATAGGCGCCACTGTATTTAGAAATTGGTAATTCACCTAGCACACTGAAATTTTGTGAATTTCCATGCTGAAGCATGTAAGCATGTAACTAACTAACTATGGTCTATGGAACTCGGAGGTCCAATGCCGCGTTCACAAAAGCTCTCCACTGACTTCTATCCTTAACAACTGGATCCAGTTTCTACTTTGTATTCCTGTTTCTACGAGATCCATCTTAATATTGTCCTCCCATCTGCGCGCAGGTCTTCCTAGTGGTCGTTTTCCGATTGGACGTCCAATTAAGACTTTGAAAGCGTTTCTACTTTCTTCCATCCTAGCTACATGACCTGCCCACCTGAGCCTCCTTGATGACTCTAACAATGTTTGGTAAACCGTATAAATTATGTAGTTCCTCGTTATGAAGTTTCCGCCATTCCTCGTTCCCGTTCCTCTTGGGTTCGAATATTCGTCTCAGAATCTTGTTCTCAAATACTTTCAGTCTATGTTCTTTCCTCAGAGTAAGCGACCATGTTCGCAACCATACAGAACAACAGCAATCTCTTTGTAAAAGGGAGCAGCAGAGAAATAATCAGAAAATACATGAGTTTCTTTTGTGCCCAACCATAGGGAAAAAATGAAAATAGAAAAAATTATTTTCAAAACCTTAAACATGTAATATTTTGTAGAATTATTCTGATAAGACAAATTATATTTCTATAGTTTTAAAATATCTCTTCCGCTCCTATAATTGGGAAGCATTTTACTCGGTTATAAAATGCGTGAATACAATTAAGTGAAATAGAAGCTCACTTCCATGTGCAGTGTCAGTATCTCATTTCGTCAGAGATTCACAACATTGCCTTATCAATCGCTTTATCCGAGTATCAATTTCTCCCTATCTTCTTTTACTCAATATCGTAGAGCAACATGACAAAAACTTATTTTGTTTTTCTGCAAAAGGAGAGAACGAATGTATTTTTCTTCGCTTTAGAGGGAGAGAGAGAAAACCATGGTTTGAGTTATCGGATTCTTGTCTTGAGTCCATTTAGAAAGTTGTTTATTTTTCAGTGGAAGAAAACGGAATGGGGAAGATGGAAGGAAGGAATGAAGAGGAAAGAGATAGAGATCAGATGCCATTACAGAAACACGAAGAGGAAAGTGAATGATAGGATATAGATAGATATACAGCTTTTCTTTCTCCTTCCCATATCATTTTTTTTATTTCTCTTCTTCCATTGCTTTGTTTGCGTAGCTTTTAGCAATCCAGCTTCTTTTTGCTAATATTACACGTTGTCAAACATTGCTACCAGATTTCATTTTAGATTTTGTTTGTGTTACGGAGTTTTCAATTATTTTTTTGTTTTTTCTTTTCTAAATATTGTTTTCCTTTGTTTCTGTAAAGAAACTGACGGAATGATAAAAAAAAAAAGAGAAAGAGAGAGAAATAGTATGTACCTCGAAAGAAATGTGAAGCTCAGTGTGACAACTCGATGATTGTTTATCTTAATACTGAATGATTCCTTAATGAAAATCAGAATTCAAAGCTTCAGTTGCTATGTCTCGTTTGTTCGTTTGTTTGGTTGTATTTTAAAAGTTTCGGATCACTTGCCAGTGTCGAAGCTATCTCAAACGTGAACCTACAATTTAAGGTGAAATTCGAATCACCATAACGAGTTCAATGCTCTTCCGCCGGGAAATGAACCTGGAATCAGGTCCGGCCGCAGGCAATTTGCCGCCCCGTGCCATAGCATCATTTACCGCCTCCCTCTTTCTCAAGCAATCTTAAGATTTTTCATCCCGGCGAAATTAAAATACCGCTAATTTTACAGTAATTATGTGATATCTTGAAATAGATAAAAGATAACTGAAATATGGAACAAGAGCGCCCTAGACAATATTATTTTGCGTGAGGTACCGTTATCACAAGTCACCTAGTGGCTTTCCGTTTCCAGCTGTTTAGAAACGCGAAAATAAATGCCGATTTTAAAAATGGCTCGAAATCGAAAGCAGATAAGTGATTCGTGATAACGGTTTTTCATGTAAAATAATATTGTCTAGGGCGCTCTTGTTCCATATTTCGATTATCTTTTATCTATTTGAAGATATCACATAATTACTGTAAAATTAGCGGTATTTTAATTTCGCCGGGATGAAGACTCTTAAAAGCAACGATTTTAAGTGTGCTATCCTATCATGAACAACGAAGGGAAGGGAAAGAGCACTCGCATTCAAAAAGGCCTAAACGCTACAAATGCAATTTCGTTGTGTCTGTTTCTCTCTTTAAATAGCCTAATAACACATAACTACTTATAAACTTTACACTGACGCATATCCTTTTAATCTACTCAGTGACATTTATCGATTGGTATTTGTTTCATCCTTGGCACAGGGGTGCATCCACGGGAGGTCCCGGTCCTGAGGAAAAAATCTTCCTAATTTGACTAACATTTGTGCACTTTCTTAACATAACTATACTTGTTTAACAAAGAAATGTTTGATGTGGCCTAAAGATTTGATTTTATTCCTCATCTGTACTCTTCCCAGGGCATTTTTAAGCTACCTTTTTGTATCCAAATGGATACCTAGACCCAGCCCTTGGATATCCAGGCCCAGCAGTTTGGATAGCCTACTCAGTGCACTTCATAAATCTTTAAATTACAGGAATACTTGAACAATAAATTACTTGAATTACTATCAAATATACTTTAGTTTTGTGACTATATGTATGAGCTTGTATTCTATGTATAGGTATAAACAGTGGCGTATTTACGATTTTGTTTCGGGAGGGTTTTTTCTAACTTTCGGGGGGGGGGGGCTTTGCCTGGAAATGTGAAAATTCTGCAAGATATTTCATTTACTTTACTATACAAAGTAAGATTTCGGGGGGGGGCTTAAGCTCGGAAGCCACCCCCCTAAATACGCCACTGGGTATAAAATTGGAGAGCTTCATTCTTGAAATTTCAGATATTCCTCTTTCCCTCGTTTCGCGTATTCATTTGTCATTTGTCTACCTCCAGATGATAGCATTTTCATTCTACTCTGTTCCGACTAAAGAGGTAGAAAGGTTGAAGCCGAATTCTCACATGTAACGGTCCAAATTACATTTGGCTTATATACCTTTTGAATAGTCTCTGAGAGAAAATAACAGAAGAAAACAACTAGCTATTTGGATATTAATTTATAAATGGAACTTATCTTTAGTTTACAACACTGTTTTGGTTCGTTACAATTAAGACTCATTGTTTCTGATAAAATATTGTGAAGAGAACTTTTACACTTTTGGGGAACACTTTGCGTTGAGACGATAGCCAGTTGTGTTTCTGATCTAGCAACCTTAGATCGAAAATGTCAAGATATACTGTAGAGCAAGAAGATGATCCTGATTCAGTGTGTCGACGCCAATGACTTTTTAGTGAAAATCTCTTATGCGCACGCCGTATGATTAATGTGGCTATGTGAAGTCAAAGCCAGGATTGTTATCTGGCCAGAAATTTTTCCTTTTCTTTGGTAATTTTACGATCAGTGAGATGCTGCAAAATGATTGAAAGTCGCGACAGTTAAATTGTAAAAAGAATTCCGCATGTTACAAAGCGTAACAAATTGTAAACCTTTTTCATGCTCTGTAGAGTTATATAATTAATGGACTGTCCTAACAGTATCTAATTTCGAAATCTCTAATACACCGCATGCATTCTCTTTTCATAGGAAAAGTAGGTCTACATGCAAAATGAAGCACTTCTCAAGTGGAAGCGAAAAACGGAGAGAGAAGGAGCGAAAGTTGCTTCAACAAACAGGAAGTGCCAAAGATCAGTAAAAGTTGATAAGTTATTTCTCTGCTACTACACCAGATGACCCAGGATCAATTCATGCAACTCATGTCCATCAGTATCAATCGCACGAGACGTGGAAATAGTAGAATTGTAATTGCTGAAAATAAGTTGGAGAGGATCGTTGACCATTTAGACTCGAGTGCGCACAAAGCTGGTGCAGAAGCGAAGAAGCTGCAAGAATCCTGGGCAACATTTTCCTACACAACCTTGGGCCAGAAAGCAAAGGTACAGACTGAACAACCTAATTGCCATGTGCATTGATGTGTACAACGATTCCCTGTATGAGACATCAACAGCTCACTCCTGGCCAGCAAGATCTGTAACTCACTTGAAATCTTTGTCCATGCAGAGCAGTGAGGCACCGCAAGACAGATTCTCCATTCACCCCTTTTGATCCTGCAATTTTTGATCTTCATTACAGAAATCCTGTAGTTTATTAAGAGATGCTGGCAATAATTGCGAAGTTGGAAAAGAAAAGTTGTGCGAAAAGCTGAAGAGTGCGATTGCTATTGCTTACAGGTGGATGGCAACGGATCTGAGCCAAAATTAAAAAAGAAAACGTCCGCTCCTGTATTGATGACGATGTGTTGAATCGGAAATGAAACTGTTAGCAGAAGTCTGACAAATAAGTCATTTTGTATGTCATTATTTCAAAAGTGCGCATTATACAAAAATTCACTTTAAGAAATCTCTGTGCGTTTAAATTGTGCTGTGTGTGTCAAGGGTTCTTTTGTGCCTGGATACCCTGTAACGATTTCTTAAAAAATACACTGACTCTTCCTTATAAAAATAGTCTAACTCTATCAGATTTTCTGAAAATATAGGCGGCAGTAATTAACAATTATTTATTGTCTTTTCGGGCGCAGAATAACACAGGTTTAATATTTCATAAGCGTAAGAGACATCCCAGAAAAAAAAGAACCCCTCCCCCTCAAAAAATTGGGTGCACTCCTGCCTTGAACTATTCTCTTTCCATTAAAAATTAACAAGATTGCAGGGTTTTAATAACAGCAATCTACAAGCTGTCAAAATTGCAAACATTAAACTTTAAAATGAAACGGAACATTTTAACATTACTAGGATTGCTACATATTGAAAAATAAAATTGTAACCAACAAAGTTACAATAATAACAACAACAAAAACTATTATACAAATGTTCTCTAAATTAGTAAAACAATGGTAATACAGACAGTACTTTTTGTGCATATTTTAGTTTCTGAGATGTGAGTAATCAAAGTTGAAGATAGAACTAAATCAATGTTTCGCAAGAGAAACGATCGAATTGCTACTTACATGTTCTTGTAATAAATTTGTTACTAAACTTTAATTTCAGGTAAAAGAAAGAAAAAAATCAAACGATTGATTAATTATTTTGTAAATACACTGTTCGTTAATAATAAAGATTTGCTCCAAGTGCAACGAAGACGATTTTTCCCCCAATAAGGAAACCTGTTACTCATACTTTTGTCTATTATTCATATAAACGAAATGAAAGATTTATATTTCAATGTAATTTAAAATAAAATAAGTTAAAACTGCAATAAATGTAAAGTACTACTTACGCGTTACTTTCGAATTGGTATTGCGGACGCCTCATAACCAGTAGACGAGGCAAAATATGTATAAACACACGTTTAACCCAAGGCGCCATCTTGTGAGTCTGTGGTGAACGAAAGTGAACATTTAGAACTACAACTGTCACACATATACTGAAAAGAAGAAAAGAGAGATTCTTTAATTAAGAAAAAAAAATCTAACGTGAAACATCAAATAATATACATTTAGCAACTATACAGAACAGAACATAAATTTCAGCTTTCTAGAATATCATATAACGGGTGGCCCAAAAGCAGGTATAGCACCGTACTGATCAGCTGATTGCATTTTATATCGTTTCTTAATGTTATCAATCAGGTAGACTTAGTTTCTTTATTATTTGTTCCTAATGAATTTTTACTTACATCTTAAGCTCGGAAGAGCGGAAGCAAATAAACCCATAAATTAGAGACCTATACTTCATCAATGCAGGGGTATATACCTACTTTTGGGCCACCCTGTACATACGAAGTTGTCTATATACGTATGACTATGCTTTCAGGTGAGATTAGAGGGGAGCAAAACACACAATACTGATCCACACCTAACAAACTAAAAGAAGATAGAAACAAAGAAAGTACATAAGTAATTTCTAGTACGGATGGCCAATTCCGGAATTTTTACTTTCGGATTTCGGAAAAATTCTGGAAGTCGCAAAAATCTCGAATTTGGAAAAATCTGGAATTTAGAAAATTCCGATTTCGGAAAAAGTTCCGGATTTTTTATTTTTTCCGAATTCCTTAATTTTCTGAAATCCGAAAAGTGAAATTTCCGATTCCGGAAAATTTTGGCCATTCCTAGTTTCTAGCATCGGCACGAGAACCGTTAGGGGTAAGTAATCTTTGGCGATAACCGTTAGACAAGGTTACTATTATTTTAGCGATAACGAAGAATTGTTTTGAGGCTTGGTTACAATGACAAGAGCGTTGACCGAGACACAGAGCAGTGCAAAGTTATTATACAATTGACTCATAAAAGATGGGTAAGTTATTCGCTTCAACTTTTGAGGTATAGGGGTTTATTCTGTATTTCATTTCTACAAACTGAATTGCACGTAATGGTTTATAAATTATACTCATACTTCAAGGTCAGGTATCTCCAGTTTGTGTCTAAATTCTGTGTGCCATGAGGATAATGGATTAATTCGATATCTCGTACAGCATATTGTTAAGGAGGTTCATAAGAATGTTTAAGTATAACGATCTAAGTTTGAAGACATTTGAGAAGTTTCAACAAGGTGTACCCAACTTTCCAGTTCGTAAACGTCTGGCTTTGTGCTTCAGTTTTGAATAGCTCAATGTCCAGTTTGATCGAGCAGTTTGGGGTGTTATTTAGTTTCTCCCCCAAATCACTTGTTGTGACTCTGGCTCACTTTGTAGTGATTACAATTCGTTATTTGTATCTATGATGTAGTCATTGAAGATTTGTTATGCTATTGGATAACGTGTGTCATGTGGTTGCCCTCTGGTGTTTGAGTTTTGAAGTCGTTTGTAAATTGCCGATAGGTCTTGTTCAAGACAGTGGCAACATTTCGCGTCGTTTCCTGTGTTTAGCAGCAGCAGAAGAGGAAGTAGTTTGACGTCTGTGTTTGTTATTGTAGTTGGGACAGTGAAGGTGTTCAGGATTCATTTGACTTTTTCCTTTGTGATACGTGCAAGATGTTCGTGAAATTGCGTCTGTTACAAAGTGAGGTATTAGTGATTTTGAGGTGGTGGCAACATCGTGGACATTTTAGTCACTTCGAAATTCTGCATTCTAGGAATATGAAGTTAGAAAATCGTGACCCTGGCGCCGTGATGTGAAAAGGAGGTGTGTGGATGCATTTCATGAATTGGTTGAAGATATTAAGTATGTTTTTCTGGTTATTTTAACTTTGTTTTGTTTTTGGTGTGGTGGATTTTTTTTATATTGGTAAGTAATTTTTGTAGTATTTTGAAATTTTAATTTGTATTTGTTATTAGCATATATTTTGGAGGGGGTTGTTTCCCACAAAGTGATTCGATTGTAATTAAATTACCTGTTCTTTTTGTATGGTTTGGTTCGATATGTTTTTCTGTCTTGGAGTAATTTTTTTTAAAGTGAATTTTTGGAGGTATGTGGGGGTTCTCCTTTCGCAAGGTGTAACGAATGATTATGATGATTGTTCTTCATACCGAGAGGCGGATCTAGCCTGGGGCCTAGGCCCCGCAGTTTTTTGACTGACAAATATAATTGAAACTTTTATATTTATATTTTTGAAAGTTTATAGTAAACTCATGATATACCTATCATAGTCTGAGTTCTGAGCTTTTACCTTCTAGCTGTTCATACTGTACTTGTGCGAGTTGTCGGATCTGTTAACTTTGATTCGTAGCAATCGTTTACAACGGCTCACTGTAAGTCATAGTACCGGCTCCGGAGCTGTCAATGGATTTGGAAGAGACACTAAACACCGTCCGAAGTTTCACGAGTGGAAAATTTGACATATGCTTCTAAAGGTCGATCAGCGAAACTAAATTCAACCAAACGGGAAATAGTCTTCTGTCTATGTTCTATTGAATGTGGACAAGTGGACATACATGCATATTTCAACAAGAACAACAATTTCAATATAAGTCACTACATTTAGCTACTGTATATAGGCACCAAAGGATGGATATAAATTACCTTTGATTTCTACGTTACAACAGATGCTTTAAGTTACATATATTTTCGTGTGACTACTTCTAGAAAAATGTTTAGCAAAGTGTGTACTGAGAATCCTGTAAACGTAGTATTTTGGTTTTATGTTAGGCATAAAAATAAATAATTCTCTGTGAATAACGACAGATAACACCCGCAGCTATCACCCACACCACCTACTGATCACAGTACACTTACTAATGTAACATTATTATTATTATTATTATTATTATTATTATTATTATTATTATTATTATTATTATTATTATTATTATTATTATTATTATTATTATTAGGCTAAAGTATTCTACCTCTCGGCAGGTCCTGGTACATTTTTTCTTTCTTAATTTTAGATTTGGGTCTGGAAATGTTTCTTCCACGTTTTCCGATCTTCACCTTCCTCTTTTAACTCCCAATATTTTTTTTTCTGTTTCTCAAATCATCGTGGCTAGAAGTGTCCTCTTCTCTCATATCCATTTTAAAGCATCTTCATTTGTTCCTCTCTCTCTGTCCATTTTATCTTTTTCATCTTCCTCCAATACACATTTCGAAGCTCTCTAAACATTTCTTTAGGCGGCAGTAACATTATAGTAAGGTAATACTGGCCTTTAGAATGATTCTCAGATACATCCATTATTCCGTTTCGGAAGAACTAAAGCTCACGTCAATGGTAAAAATGCCTATATTTGGATTAATTTCTAATTGCTTATTACATTGAATTGAGGAAGTGGTATTCAATGACACTATTGTTAAAGATATAAATTTGTGAACGAGAAAAATTATATCAAAGTTGTGATGTACAGTATATCTATTTAGTTTACACATTTATATAACGTTAACCGATAAATTTCTTATGCGTACTCAATACCTCAATACAAGAAGAAAAGTTTATCTGCTACTTTGGTCGTAAAAGTCAAATTATATCGAAGATGGGATCAATTTAATAGAGATAAACACTCTACGACAATTTCTATTAATACCTTAAGTTAGTCCGATGTCCATTAATTAGGCGTTTCGAACCAAAGTCACAGACAAACTTTTTTCTTCTGTTGATGTTTTGAACATATATTAGAAATTTGTCAATTTATTCCCGGAATACCTTGAATTTTTATCTCATCTTTTATTTTAGTCGTGACTCCCATAAATAATGTCTAAAAATAGTCTTATTGCAGTCTCATTAGTGTAGAAAAAATTAGAAATTTATTCAGGCTTGGACAACCATTGAAATGAGCGACAGTTCTTTGTTGCGCAAATATTGCATAATTGTGAAGAGTTTGTTTTAAAATTTATATATAAAAGAGTAAAATTAAAAGTTAAGACTTTATAGTATTCTCAATCATATATTTTGCAATTTACTTTCACATTCTATCATAGTACCTCAAGAATACCAGAGTTCATACGAGAGTTCTACCTTATTTCTAGTCTCCTGGGCAACAAGTTGTTGTTCCAACGCTTTGGTTCGTAATAAGCTTGATAGAATAATATTTTAATAGCTACTTTTGAAATTTTTTTTTTCAAAACGATTTTGAGAGTTTTATTTTTATAGTTATTTCCAGGTGAATAGTGGTTATTGTGTAAATTTTGAAACATGAATACTTTTTGTACTGAGAACGAAAAGTGTGCTGAGTGAATCATCTTCGTCACTGTTACAACTGGATTATCACGAGTTGTTAGTGGTTTAGTGTTAGCGCGGAAGAGTTTGAAAGGAAAATAAATAAAATCGAAAAAAAAAAACAGTGGAAACATATTTAAGCAGAGTGAAGACGTAACCTGTTATTTTCTTTATAAGAGAGGAAGGGGAGGAGACTCAAACTAAGAATTGTCTAAGGCCACAAGACGTCTAAATCCCTCACTAATTATTACATTGTTTCGATTACAGTAACGGCCTATAGATAATTGGGACTGTATCGTCTCGAAAGGTAGGACCTATCGTAAAAGTGACCTCGTCTCGGAAAGTATGTAGATTCCTATATGTTAGAGCAGCTCCTAGAGCTCCTATATGTTTCATCCTGTATCTCGTCATGAACATTGTGTCTCGTGGGTAAACCTAGATCCCCTCCTTTCAACGCAATGTTTTCTTCACATCGGTGTTTATGTGTGCGACGGTGTCCTACTAAGTAGTCTTCATTATTTTCGTGCGCGTTTTGGTCTCCATAACAAACATTAAATTTATCATTAAACTAGCAGAACACCCGTTATTCGTACAAAGAGAATACGTTTCATTTTGGACATAAGGGTTACATAAACTGTCACCAGTCAACTTCGGGATCCCAAAACCTATGAATTCGACACTAATATCGGTCATTTTCGATCATTATATATATATATATATATATATATATATATATATATATATATATATATATATATATATCGGGTGTGCAAACTAAGTGTTACAACTCTTGGGAGGTGACTCCTGCCACTGAGACAAGAAAATAAGTTCTCTTGAACCTTCGGCTATCGGACATAGTTTCAGATCTACAAGGTGCCGAAAGCGTGGGAAAATGACTTTCGGACGCCAATAGTTCGGAAACTATCCAACGTAAAGAGGGCGGGTAAAAAATTCACTGAAGAAGTCATATCTGCTGTATTGAATTTTGCATGTTTCACAATTCTACCATGCACGCGCAAGGGATTCCCCAAAGGAACTTATGGAGTCCCGGTTAACCTGCCAAATAAAAATTGTTCTAAATGGATATGAATTGATAGGGTTTCTACCAGGTAACAATAATTCGTTTGTATTAAGTCGATAACTGGAACAAACACAAAATGGCAGATACTTTCATGCCTCTAGTGTGTGGTTGCATAATCGCCAGGAACGGATGCTGGCCAACAGTGACGTTCTGAGTATTAAGTGTAGCGAATTTGTACTTAAATGCTCTAGAAAGACATCTGGAATGTCGGTAGAGCACAGCAGATGAAGTAGGGTGATACACATATGTGGAGACACTTAACAAAAAATGCTCAGAAATGCACTCATACTAAGTAAACGTGAGTTCAAAGCGTCGGAAATGTAAGGAATAGCATCAAGAACATGAAAACCATTGCCAATTCACCAATAATATTCCCTCAAACCGATGTAATATGATGTGCACGGTCGCATACTGTGAGCGGGAGGAAGGAAGATTGCATAATATGAATGAAATTAACAAAATAATTAACATGTTAGAATGGAAATGTGGGAGGATACTTTATATGTATACTAAAAATTACTTTAAATTAATGCAACCTCCAGTCACAAAGTTAATTTACTAAATTTAGTTCAGTCGGTAGAGTCTTAAGTTCAATGAAATTAAAATTTTGAAAAGTAAAACAAGATTTGCTTTAGCATGAAACTCTAAGTTTCAGGTAATCTGTGGTTTTAACACCCATCCTGCATGTGAAAGATACCCAAAATACGCACATCGCTTTCACGATTCCTTCATAAACCCAGCTTCTGGCCTGAAAAGGAAACAAATAGACAAAAGGGTAACACATACCTTACGGCCATACTGTAGACAAGAAAGAAGTTCAAATTTCCATTGGTAATCCTTTTTAATGCACCACTTCAATATTTCAGATGCACAGAATATTGTGTTTTACAGTAGCACACGCGCGCGCACGGTCTCGCAATGAGACCAGAAAAAAAATTTTACTAAAAATATTTCTCTTTGAAAATTTTATCAAACTTTCTGAGCTCTCATTTTTAATTGTTCGTGCACGGTTTTGTATTTGCGCCGATATCTTCTCACTTGCAGTGTCTCTGCATCTCACTACGGTTTACACTTCCCTGTAGTATTTCTTCCGTTTTCGGCGACCATTCTCCGTCTTCTCCTGTCGTGCTGCTAGGCTCTTCCACCAGTCGTACTCCCTCTAACTTTGGAGTTCTGCTGCATTAACGGCGGTTCTATGGGTAGACCTCTGTGTGATGGGACTAGTGAATAGCTGTATATATGCTGAAAGTTCACACTAGCCTGTCATTATATGGTGCACTGAAATTATATTGCACTAAACGCGCCTAAGTTATACAAGCGTAAAGGCTCAGTCTCTTGTATTAAACGGCATTTAAATACACTGCACGGTATTTTAGTATTGGTGATTGCCTAAAGAGTCAGGCGTAGAGTTTGTTTTTACCAATACTGTGCCTAACTGCAAACAAAATTAACATGTGATACGGCGTATGACATAATACTGCCAACGTTACTACTTGTGCGAAGCACTTCACAAAATATACGTGGAAGCATTGTCTCTTCACACTAGTAACACTTAGTAAATGTTTTAATTAATGTAAAATCACTTTGCAGACATTTCCGCAAACCGCACTTTGGTAAATGTTAGTAGTACCTCCTACGCTCTCATTCTACCAAAAGAATATGAGTTCAGCGTTAACGAAGATAAACTAGCGGTAAATTAGTGCTTAGTGCACATTTAATATAACACACGCACTATGTATATGGTTTGAAACTAAAACACTGACATGTTCAACACATATCTGAACACAACGAATGTCGATTATAAAGTTTCAAGTAACTGGCGGTAAAAACAATAACTCCGACTTTCGTGTCCGATGTACACGATTCACGATCCAAGAAGCAACTGTCCTCCTGGTTGTGTCCCGTAATGTTTTATTCTCCTCCAGGTTCATTGTTCGCTCCAACTTTGGGTTGGGCCAAACCATTATAGCCCGTTACACCTGAAATAGGTGTGGGAGGTATTTCACTCACCTGTAGGCTTCCCATGACCTAGATATTTCGGTAGTCAACACTTTTTTATATTCTTTTGCAATTTGTAATTCACTTCAATTACATCGTTGATAGTCACTATGCGTGTTAGATAGCTTATTTATCAAGCTTTCATTTAGTGTATGCCACTCACTAACACTGTGCTGTATATAATAGAAAAATTAAAATAAACAACCAAAATTATTAACACTTGATCACTTGACAGGTTTACGTACACAACTTGACAAGTGGTACCACCTAGTGGCGACACCGGTAACTGTTTGTCCAAGTGACATTGAATATTGCAAATTTCTGAAACTGATGCATTGAAGGATTATGCTTATTATTTGATTACTCATATTAATCACACAATTTAAATAAACTACACAAAATGCTAACATATGGAATGAAACCTAAACAAGGCTGTCGTAGCCTGACACATAAAAATAAGCATGATAAAACTATTTGAGAGTTCTCTTCTCTCTTGCAACAGTAGTGCATTTCGTCAAGGTTTAAAAAAAACTGAGGTGTGTGTTCGTCTTTTGAATACTTCCCACAACCATCAACTAGGTCCATAACTGCGATTAGTACAAGCCATTTGTAGTAATCAAAATATATATCGAGCTAAGTATATCTAAAACTACGGGAACACCCAGAAAGTTTATTTACATAACATCACACATACTATTATAACAAATCATGTATCAGCGGAGCAGACGATACAATCTTTTAACAGAGACATCTTGCGGATGTAACTGTACTGCTACAAACAGAGTTCTAGACGACTACCACTATGACTCAAGTGGACTCGTCCACAATTTTAAATTTGTCAACTTCCCTTTCTCTGACGATAGTTCGTTGACCAAGCGACGCTTCTAGAGACTAACATGCTAAAAGTAGGTGTGTCTTGAAAAACTAACACCTCTTTGTATCCTGGATTCTCTCATAGATACGCTAAAAATTTTATGATTTTGAAAGCATTGTATTTGTGGACTCAGTGTCTCTATAGTGGCAGTGTATGCTCCTACCTACAACTACCCTAGGAATTGAGACTAGCTATCCATATATGCGAAAACTGGAGCTCATAGGTATTCTACCCATATAAAGATGGTTACCTTGATTCCTATATCTTCCAACGACGTGGGAGACCAAGGCTCCGTTAGGAACACAGGCTTTCTTTAAGTTTTTTTTTCTGTGAAGCCTTCGCTGCTTCTCTACCAGCAAAATAGCGTATCTAAACTATCGAATATTCTGTCTTCTTTGAAGTCAATATTAAATAATATTAAAATATCATTGCTCCACTCTGATGTCTCGTCCTGGTGTTATTCAATGTTCAAATTACATATTCAAAATAAACAATATATATACATAAAAATACCAATAAAAGATACATGCTCCCGCTGATACTTATGCAAATTCCAATAAACTTCATATGCAAATCCCTAATTAAATGGTAAAAATATTCCTACATTGACGAAAAATTTAAATATGTAAATCAAATCCAAACACAGTTCATGTGTCGTTCACAATACCAATAAGGATGCAACTGAGGCCAAATTGAAATTGTGCGAGGGTATTCACTAAGAAACTAGGTAAACTAAAGGAATGTCACTAGTGGGATCGCATGATTGATATTGAACTGTGGCCAATGTGTGTGTGGTTATCAACAGGTAGCTAATGGACAAATGGCATGTCCCACTACTGCTGGAGCACAGCCCCAGGTGCGAAAAATAGGAAAATAACGTTGTACATTCTGCTATTATATGTGGTGCATTTTTTGGTAGAACGTAACTAGAACACGATTGTATTAACGTCCCTCTTTGTTTGGGACATTGTCCCACATGCGACACATATGAAAAGAAATCTCTTAATCAATGTTTCAAATTATGATAGAGCTTGAAAATAACAAACTTGTATCATGTCCCACGTCCTCTGGGACATATAACGTACACGAAATATAGGAAAATACCTCCAGAAATTCGTATCTTACACACAGTGCACATGCCAAGACAAAGACGAAAATGAACCAATTTGGCACATGTAACACTACTGCTGGAACACCATACATGTGGAAAATAAAACGACATGAGAGATAGGAAGAAACGTCTTAAAGCTCTGATTGTTTACAACTGTGCAGTAGAAGTAACAAAATGAAACATACAAGCATGTCGGGAGGCTGTACAAGAGCGCTTGCCAAGCAAAGTGGGTACTCCTCAAAGAAATGAATACAGTGAAAGTGTGGCTCCCTTGATGCCTCAGGGCTAGAGCGCTCGCCTTCGCTCGCGTGGTCGCAGTTTCCAGTCCTACTGGGAGCCCACGGCCTCAGATTCAAGACCCGAGTAGTTATTTTCCTATTTTTCGCACGTGGGGCGGCGTCCCAGCAGTAGTGCGACACGTTGACATTTGTCCATTAGCTACATGTTGATATCCACACACAGATTGTCCACATTTCAATATCGATCATGCGATCCCACTAGTGACATTCCTTTAGTTTACCCAGTTTCTTAGTGAATCCCCTCGCACAATTTCAACCTGGCCTCAGTTGTTGCATCCTTATTGGTATGTAACAGTGCACATCATATTACATCGGTTTGAGGGAATATTAAATGGTGAATTGGCAATGGCTTTCATGTTCTTGATGCTATTCCTTACATTTCCGACGCTTTGAACTCACGTTTACTTAGTATGAGTGCATTTCTGAGCATTTTTTGTTAAGTGTTTCCACACACGTAAATCACCCTGCTTCATCTGTTGTGCTCTACCGACATTCCAGATGTCTTTCTAGAGCATTTAAGTACAAATTCGCTACACTTAATACTTAGAACGTCACTGCTGGCCAGCATCCGTACCTGGCGATTATGCAGCCACACACAACATGCATGAAGGTATCAGCCATTTTGTATTTGGTAAAGATATCGACTTAATACAAACGAATTATTGTTACCTGGTAGAAACCCTATCAATTCACATCCATTTAGAACAATTTTATTTGGCAGGTTAACCGGGACTCCCTAAGTTCCTTTGGGGAATCCCTTGCGCGTGCATGGTAGAATTGTGAAACATGCAAAATTCAATACAGCAGGTATGACTTCTTCAGTGAATTTTTTACCCGCCCTCTTTACGTTGGATAGTTTCCGAACTATTGACGTCCGAAAGTCATTTTCCCACGCTTTCGGCACCTTGTAGATCCGAAACTATGTCCGATAGCCGAAAGTTCAAAAGAACTTATTTTCTTGTCTCAGTGACAGGAGTCACCTCCCAAGAGTTGTAACACTTATTTTGCAACACCCGATATATATATATATATATATATATATATATATATATATATATATATATATATATATATATATCCCCTAAGTTGCAGAAAGCGGAACGGTAAAAACCATTCCAGGATTGAACCTTATTTATGCTGAAAATTTGATTGAGATTGATCGAGTGGTTGAAGAGTTAAGTTATATACATAGTCACTTTCATTTCTATATGTATAGATTAGCAAAATGGCAAGTTTGTGGAGAAAATAAAGGGGCAGTTTAAGAATAGATTGAACATTCTTTTGAGGGGAAAGAAACCGTCACTGACAAAAAAAAGTCAGAAGCCAATAATGAGCAGAACTGACTAAAACATTCAAAAAGTTGCTTAATTTGTCAGATTCATGGCAATTGTTCGAAATCAAGTAGACGGTGCACGAAAATGGTTAAGAAGGAGTAATTTATACAGCACTGCCTGTCACAGAGTTTTCAGCTAGTAAATAAATAACTGTACAAGAACACCCTCCTTACCCCCTGATCTGACTCCCAATAACATAACATCAAAAGAAAGGTATTGAAAAGAGACATCTTCATAACATTCAGAACATCAAGGGTAATGCAGCAAGAGCTCAGATGGACAATAGAGACAAGGACCAAAGAGTTCCAATTTTATTTATTTATTTAGTCTTATTTTACATGGCGAAGTTAAGGCTAATGCCTTGTCTCCCACTTGACCATGCAATGATCATGATCATGTAATACAATAATAATAATAAAATCTGTATAAAATTATAAAACACTCCCAATCACACACATACATACACACACACACACACACACACATATATATATATATATATATATATATACATCACATCACCTGCACACATGGATTATAACAAATAACTGCATAATATAGTTACATTTATTTAATGAACAAAAAGAACAAAATAAAAATCAGCATTTATTCAGATATTAGTAAGCCTTGATAGACTTATGGAGGATCTGCTCAACCGACTTTTTAAATAGATTGATTGTTTGAGATTGCCTTGTGTTGGATGGGAGGTCATTCCACACACGAATAGTGGGTGCAAAGAACGCATTTGAGTAGAACTTTGACGAATGCAGGGGAAGAGAAAGGAGTTTATTTACACCTGATCTTGTATTGTGATCGTGGTGAGCATTTAGTGGTTGCAAGCGTTGAAATAAGTAGGAAGGTTGTTCAAACCGCAAAGCCTTAAAGAGAAGTGTGAGTCGATGCAAATAACGTCTATCGGCAAAAGGCCCAGCTTTCTGTAGTATGGAGTTAAATGATTTGATCGTTTGAGATTATAAGCAAACCGTATACAGGCATTTTGGATACGTTGCAAACGATACACTAATTCTTCATTTAAGTCTGATAGAGCTACATCACAATATTCAAGGTGAGGAAATATTAGAGATTTTACAAGTAGTAGCTTTGTTTCAGTGGGTAGAATTTTCTTTAGTCTAGTGAATGAATGCAAAGACCAGAACGCTTTCTTACATGCAGCGTTAATGTGAGGTTTCCACTCAAGAAATTGATCTATTATTACCCCGAGATTTGTAACAGTTTCAGAAAACGGAATAATTGTTCCATTTATCTATACTATACTATATCTATATCATGTATCTATTCGAACGGTGCATTTGTATGAATCGTTTAGAGGAGACGCAAATGCACTTCGATTTAAGTGGATTTATGGTTAACCCATTTTCTTTTGACCACAAGTAAATGCGATGCAAGTCGTCATTCATTTATTGAATTGAATTGTTCAAGTTTTCGGGTAGACCTGAGATATAGATTTGAAAATCATCTGCGTATAGGTGATACTTGCAGTATTGAAAGATAGAAGGAAGATCGTTAATGTACAGACAGAATAGGAGAGGACCAAGGACGCTTCCTTGAGGGACGCCGTGAGTGAGATTCCGTAGTGCAGAAGAAGTATCAGCTACGGTTACAAATTGCTTTCGTCCCTGTAAATAATTTTTAACCCATTTTACAGCACCATTGGAGAAATTAAATTTCGTCGCCAATTTATGGAAGAGAATCTTATGTATAATTGATTGAAAAGCTTTAGAGAAATCTAGTAGAGCAAGAAAAGTTACTTGCTTTCTATCCATTGCTAGTCTAATGTCGTCAGTGGCATAAGTAACAGCTGTAGCAGTACTGTGGTACTTTCTGAAGCCTGATTGAAACGGATAAAAAAATTGTATTTCATTAGATGGGTTCGAATTTGATCACTAACAATGTATTCTAATGCCTTTGAGAGAGCAGGTAAAATACTAATTGGCCGAAAATCATTAATACTTGTGATATTACTTGTTTTGGGGAACGCTAGAACTTCAGCTGTTTTCCAAGCAGATGGAAAAGTGCCGCTCATAAGAGAACGGTTGAAAACATTAGAGATGGGATTTAGTTTAAAAGGCAATTTTTTAAAAAAAATAAATTCAATACTAATTTGGTTAGCTCCAGTAGCATTTGATTTTATTCTTCCTTTTTTGACAGTTCCTTTTTTGAAGAACGAACTAGCTCGTGGTATCGGTAAATAGCTCCATTATTCAGTACCTCTAATACTTCTGAAGTGACTGCAGTGATATTCAGGAACGAAGGATGTAACATACCCTAAGATGAATTTGCAAACTTTATTGGAACTCGTATACGGATTAATTTATTAAGAACTATTTTTCTATTTTTATTTATTCATTCTCGATATATTAACAGTTCACCCATATCGTTTTAATATTAATACATTCGTACATCACCAAGTGTTCTATATTATTAAAGACTTTGATCGACTTTGCACTTTTTAAATCAATTTGTCTTTTCATCACTAAAGATATCTCTATTACTACTTCATATAAGCTGCTTTGAAATGGCAGTAATTTTAAAGCTGTATCTACCCGTGACATATGAATACGTTACTTCGAAAACCAATACAACACATCTGCTTAAAAATATTTTCACATGTCAGCGTGGTCTCTGAATATAAACGAATAATCCTGTTGTTCTCTTCCTTGTCACATCTGTCATGTCAGAATTAAAAGAAAAAAAATTAAAATTCAGTATAGTTGATTATGAAGTCACTTGTATTCCTATTTAGAAAACAAGGGAATGTCAATATTTTCGATGCATTTTTAAAGCTTATTATCCTCTAGACCAGGTGTAATAATGAAGAAATAATTTGCTTTTTGCTAACAGAAAAAAAAGTTATGAATAATTTATAAATATAATTTGAATTTGTAATTATCACAACTGATGTTTTTCGGTAAAAGAACATATTGATTAGTTTTCACTTGCAGTTGTCCCCGACAATTAAATTCACAGTATTCATTCATTTATGCACGAGGTAAAGTCAAAAATTATCAATTCCGCCATATCTCTCTTGAGATTATGTGCACTGCCCTTTGCCGTTGTATGTTGTGGTAATGCTATGAGAGTTTGATCTTAGTTACAGCATTTTTCTTGTTTCTTATTGTAGAAATATTTTCAGCTTAACGTCCTTTTCAGTAGCGAGGCTATATGAGAGTTATTGTAGAAAGAGTGTGGCCGCTTGGCCGACAGTATGCGCCAAGCAAGAACAGAAATTAGTGATCTCGCGAGAAAAGTATTGTCATCGACATGACCTCCCCGTTAGGTACGAGATTGTGGCTTCAGATTCTTGGCAAGCAAAGTACTGTACCTTGTACAGTCAAGTTTCAGCTCTTTTTTCGGTAGTCTTCCAGTACAGACCCATTTCAAGTCCAAGACATGTTCAGCATCACTTTTCTCATCGAAGTTTGTCTTAAATAGTGATCCTGGTTATTTGCACTTTACACTTTTTTTTATACTGGCTCACAATAAGAACCCTGGTGACAATTCTGCTCAAAACTTCGTAGCCTTGATTGTTGTAACGCTCGAGTAAGTTATGCAAGTTGCCGCATGTGCTAATGCTCCTTTTCCGTGCATCACGCTTGTTCGCCCGCTTTTAAACTTTTCTGTTCACTCGAATGTTATTTTGCAAAGCACCGTCTTCATACTGTGTTGATTGTCTCTCATGAATTTCAGTATCTAACACACCTTCACACCAGACAATTCGGATTATTGTCTTCTGTTCTTGCTTGGTGTACAGCGGGCCACATAAATTCTTCATGTACAAAATCCGTGAGTTAGGCAACCCAACTACGCCCGCTCCAAGATTAATTACGCTTGGTAGAGTAGCTAGAACAGCAGCATGAAGTTGTCTCTACCTGTTAAAAGAACAAATCGTAAAGAGTGTTTTTGTGCAGAAGTGGAACGAAACGCTGGCTGACAAAATGACAAAAGGGAGTCTTTGGATACTTCTTGTTTGTGTGATACACATGTAAAATTATACACATACACCTGAAAAAAAGTACGAATACCAGAAACGCCGATGAAAAGATAACATTCGAGGGACTTAGTTAATTTTATACTGTAATTAACTCAAATGAGGGATTATATTTTACTTAGTTCAAATAAGTATACATATCCACATTTCAAATAATATACGGATAGATTATACGGTATATGTAGTAGGTTATTTTTTTTAACTAACTCAAAGCTTTGCGCTGAGTTTTGAAACTATTAACAGCAGTCCTACCTACAAATCAAAAATATGGATGGATCATTTGAGGGGAAGAATCCAACCCTCAATGGAAATTTTTGGGGTCTAAGAGAGCGGAGCTTCTAGGTTTCGGCGTCACTGATTGATACGTAATACTACATCGAAAGAAGGAATTATTGATTTCATTATTTATTAAATGATTTTTGAAAATGCTAACTATTGGTAATGTTTTTGCAAATATTAAAAATGCAAAATTCGATAACACTCAGACGACTTGGAGAACTTATCCGGAATAACGTATTTCCTGTTAGGTTGCAAATATAACTGAGGGTTTTGATAGCCTGTAGAAATTTGATATTTGATTTGTAATAAAAATACCAGTAAAGTGGATATTTCTGTTTCTACTGGGCATCATCAGCATCATTAACATCAGAAGTATTCCACCATTACTAGCGGGTTACTTACCACAGCTGAGAAGCTGCCATGCTCCATGATCTTCTGTTAACCTACTCATCTTCACATACGATTTTTTGTTTGTTTTGATATCGCTCATAGCCTAATTCTGTTTAGATATACCCTAATTCGTCCCATCCTTGTCTTTCCTGTCACCATACCCTCTTCCACGTCTCTTATGATAAAGTTCATTTTTAACCAATATCCCAACTATTTTTTCCTACCATTTCTAACACCCTCACATTCGTTTTACTCTCGATTCAGCTAATTCTCTCTATTCTCCTCCACACCCATATTTCGAAAGCCGTCATTTTTGATCATTTTTCTGTATTGTCCATGTTTCTGCCCTATACAATACAGTAAAATACAGTACATGCAGCATTTTATGAGTCTTTTTCAGCTCTTTATTCAATGTCCCATGAAATAGTATTTTCTTTATCCTAAAGTCATCTTTCGCCACTCCTATCCTTGCTTTTATTTCACGTTTGCATGTCATTTTATCACTAATAACACTACTCACAAGTAACACTTCCCAAATGTAACACTCCGACTTTGATAAAATTTGGCACGTAGATACTACACACGAAATAAACGAATACGTGTTTTTTACTTTCAGCGGGAAAACGATTTTAGGGGGCAAAATCCCCATCCAAAGTTTTGAAAGTTGACTTCCGAAAGGCAAAACCAAATGGCCTGAAGTGAACGAAATTGTGCAGAGATATTGTAGACGTAAAATGAGGGAATACGTGTTCTATATTTTCCTGAAAAAAACGGTTAGGTGGGGCACGGACCCCTCCAAACCTTTGATCACGAAATATCAAAAGTGCTAATAAGACTCTGTCAGATGTGTCTGAAAGACATGAAAAATTGCAATGAAAGTTTGTGTAGGGACAATACGCAAAGAATAAACGAATACGGGTTTTTAATTTCTGCGGAAAAACAGTTTTAGGGACAAAAGTCCCCACACAAAATTTTGAAATTTGACGCCCGAAGAACAAAAAAATTGGACCGAAGTGAATGAAATTGTGCACAGTCGTATTGTAAAGGTAAAATGAGGGAAAACGCGTTTCATATTTTCCTCAAAAGTAAAAGAACTGTTCGGAGGACCGAGGCGTTGGGTGGCGGAAGGAGTGAACCGAAGTGAACGAAATTGTGTGTAGATATTGAATATGTAAATTAAGGCCTTCCGTGTTTCACAAGTGTCCCCATCCGATTTCTTCAAATTTGACAGATCAATAATAAGCACAAACAGTTTAGCGTATTTTATAGTATTTTAGGAGGCGCCTTTAACCCTTAGAATGTTTTTCCGCATAAACAAAAATGCGTGTCGATTTCCTGTTTGCTGTTGATGTGCCAAATTTGAAGCAAATCGGATAGGGACACTAGAGAAGCACGAAAGGCTTTATTTTACATATACAATATCTACACACAATTTCATTTGCTTCGGTCCACTCCTTCCTGCGCTATTACGATAATATTTACTTTTTTCGGACGGAGCCTTGGCCCCAACACTGTTTTCCCGCACAAATTAAAACACGTTTCGTTTATTGTTTAGCAAATTGTCACTACACGAAGTTTCGTTGCAATTCTCGATATCCTTTAGGAACTTCTGATGTATATTTATTTGTACTTTTAGAACGGTTTAGAAGGTTTGTGCTCCACCCAACCGTTTTTTTTCAGGGAAATACAAAACACATATTCCCTTATTATACGACTACAGTATCTTTACACAGTTTCATTCACTTTTATTAACTCCTTGCCTTTCGGGCATCAAATTTCAAAGTTTTGGGTGGGGGCTTTTGCCCCTAAAACCGTTTGTCCGCAGAAAATAAAAAAAACCGTATTCGTTTATTTTTTGTGTATTATCCCTACACAAACTTTTGTTCCAATTCTTCATGCTCTTTAAGCACTTCTGACATACTGTTATTAGCACTTTTGATATTTCATGATCAAAGGTTTGGAGGGGTCCACCCAACCATTTTTCCGAGGAAAATACGAAACACGTGTTCCTCATTGTACGCCTACAATATCTGTGCACAATTTCATTCATTTCGGTGTACTTGTTCTTGATTTTCGGGTGGCAACTTTCAAAATATTGAGTGGGAGCTTTTGCTCCCTAAAACCGTTTGTCCGCAGAAAATAAAAAATCCGTATTCGTTATTTTTTTGCGTATTGTTCCTATACAAAGTTTCGTTCCAGTTCTTCATGTCCCTTCAGCAATTCTGACATACTCTTATAAGCACTTCTAATGTTTCATGATCAAAGATTTGGAGGGGTCCTTGTCCCACTCAACCGTTTTTTTTTCAGGAGAATACGAAACACATATTCCCTCATCTTACCTCTACAATATCTGTGAACAATTTCATTCACATCAGTCCACTTGTTGATTTTTGGGTGTTAACTTCCAAAATTTTAGATGGAGGCTTTCGCCCCTAAAACCGTTTTTCCTCAGAAAAGAAAAAACACAGTGTTCGTTTATTTTTTGCGTAATGGCCCTACACAAAGTTTCGTTGCAATTCTTAATGTTCTTTCCACACAACTGACATACTGTTATCAGGACTTTATATATCGTGATAAAAGGTTTAGAGGGGTCCGTGCTCCACCTAAATGTTTTTTCCAGAAAAATACGAAACCTGTATTCCCTCATTTTACATCTACAATATCTGTGCACGATTCCGTTCACTTCGCTCCACTTGGTTTTACCTTTCGGGCGTCAAATTTCATTTTTTTGTGGGGGAGGCGTTTGTCCCTAAAACCGCTTTTTCGCGAAAAAAACACATATTCGTATTCAAATCATATTTACTGTATATTCAAATCATATTTTCTGTATGTGGAAACTTGCAACACGGAGAAGATTTCATTTCCTTTTACTTCCTTATTTTGATATATTCTTGTAACATCAAACAATAAAGTTATTTTCAAAGTTTGAAGGAAGGCATATGCCAAGTATAATTAAAATGAAGTAAGTTTTACGAGAGTTGTGGTGGAACAGACAAACACATAGACGGACAGAAACACAAATTGTGGTAGAGTCAGCGGCAGACACTTGCTATTTAATTTCAGTTACTTGTAATTTAGTTTCGGATGAAAGTTTCTTTTTTATATTTTATTAATGGAAAGAAACAAGAACGTCCTTACTTTTGATCTGCCTAGGTAGAATCATACCTCCAGCCATATATTATTACCTTAGCAAAGAATAAGGAAAAATCTAACAGAATGACACCATATATAAAACTCTAATACTACAAGTAATGGCTGTAGCTTCGACGAAAAGCGAAAAGTAAATAATACAAGTAATGGCAGTACCTTCGACGAAAAGAAAAAGAGCACTTGACGAAGATTCAAACATGGATCAGCTGATGTTTGTAGGTTAGAATGTTATACACTACCTCACATACTCAGATGGTCATTTTTTCCCTATACACTTTAAACATTCAGCTTGCGACTTTTGTTTCTGTCGCCTTACCATATAACAGTTTCTCGGCTTTTCATGCTTGTCACACTGTTCGTCTTATTTATTGTGTAAATTGCATTTGGGAACGTAATATATTTTGCTGTTTTACTAGGATTTGTCATTTAGGGACGGTAGGAGGGGGCAATTTGCCCCTCAAGATTTTGAGGTTTACGTATACTTTAATCGATTGTCTACTAATATATTAGTACAAAACGTGAAAGTCTTACGTCAGTGGTGCTCTTGCCCCCCTCAAGCGAAGTCTGAAATGACGACCCTATGTGATAGATAATACGACTATGAGTTTGCGGTGAATATTTGGGCGTTACAGGTCTTGCAATGTATAAAACTATTTTCCAAATAAAGCACATTCGATTTTACGTCCTAATAACTTAGCCTATATAGAACAATTTGAATCCTTAAAATGATTGTGGTTGGAGTGGTCGTAAATGTTTTCATAGTTATGAGTCTGGATATGCAAACCCGCTTAACCTGAGGATTTATTTCTACTTATGTGAAATATGGTACTATATAGATCCTTTAACTCATAGGCCCTGGGACCTTCAAAAGGTTAAATAAATACGTAATTTGAGGTGCTTGCTGTAAAACATATCGTATCGAAAAGAGTGAGCCTGTCAAAGTAAGCCAAGTACCTCAAAGCATAGCCTATGAGGGTGAAATTACGTCATTTGGAAAGTACAATTTTCTACTACCCCATCTGCGGTTTGCCAAGTGTTTATGATTTCACTTTACAAAAGAACAAAAGCGCTTGGCCGACTTATTTGATTTCAGTACTTTTCGTGGTGGTCGCTTGGCTAGCATTTTGACAGGCCCACTGTTTTTAATGGGATTTCACTCCTTTTTTTGTAAGCTTGCATCGGCATTTTGTTGATTTTCATGTTTATTTAAAGCCCTTTTTCAAACCGAAAGGCAATGAATGTTTAGATCGTTTCTAAGAAGCAAGATGATCTACCGTGTGTATCGTTTTTGAATAGTTAGCTCAGTGGTAGAGTAGTCGGCTGTCGTTCTAGGGGTTTCTGGTTCGACTCCCGGACAGATCCCTTACTTTTTCTGTACGAATATAATAAATGCGCCGTATTTTGATTTTCAAAAATTTGTAATGTTGATAATTTAGTGAATACCCTCCGTGTCCTCAATCACATATTCCTGTTGTTTGCAAATCAATGTGACTATTAACAAGCAACTGTTTTCAACGAACTGAAAATGATCTTTGTATAGGTAAGCCAGAATAAGTAACACTTTAGATGAGTGGTTTTAAAATGTTTCATTTAAAAGGCTGAGCTCCAGTTGGATGCTGCTAAATGAAAGATAATCTCCAGTGGAGAAATTTAGTGATGGTGTAATCCTGAAAATAAAGGAAGATAAATGACTGAAAAAAAAACAGTTACGGAGTTCATTCTGTTAATCGTTCTATATTTGATATTATCCGTTAATTTCGTGCGTTTTTAAGTTGTTGTTTATTGACAATATATTCTTCCTCTATCTCTCTGTGTCTCAATGTGTAAATTTTCACAAATATTAAACAAATCATGAACCCTCAGCTATATTTGCAACTTAACGGGAAATACGTTAATACGGATAAGTTCTCCAACTCGTTTGAGTGTTATCGAATTTTGCATTTTTAATATTTGCAAATAAATTACCAATAGTTAGCATTTTCAGAAATTATTTCACCAATAATGTAATCAACAATTTCTTCTTTCGAGGTAATATTACGTATCAATCAATGGCGCCGGAAACTAGGAGCTCACACCCTGTTAGACTCCCGAAATTTTCATTGGGGGTTGAATTCTTTCCCCTAAATGATCCATCCATACTTGTTATTGATTTGCAGGTAGGATTACTGTTAATAATTTCAAAACTTAGCGCAAAGCTTTGAGACGCACATACAATGACTCACAAAATTGATCGTACACCTGGCGCTGTGAGACAAATGAATATAAATAACCTATTTTACATAGCTTATATTACAAGACTCTGAAATATGTTATGTCAGGGGATCTTTAAACAAAATATATTTATTTCATTTCTTTACACACAATCTGACCTTGAAGGTAGGAACAAAACGCTTTCATACACAAACTTAAGAGTCACAAAGTTATTCGTACACCTTGTCCGTTTACAAATTTGGAAAGTTCAGTAGCAAGTTGCGAACCCGTTTCTTCTTATCACCTCGGGTAATCTGTTAGGCATTGATTGTACCAACTTCTTTTTGTAACACTAGGTGTAATCTTAAGCCGCTCTTCTTTCAGGAACGTCTTTGGTTTTGTCAGGTTATTCGGTTATCTCTGCTGCACATTCTTCTCTAATTCCCACCATAGAGTTTCTATGAAATTGAGATCTGGTGATTGAAGTGTGGTTGCAAGAGCCTTTGGTGTGTTGTACAATAACCATGAGCACAGAATGTAAGTGATATGCTTGGGGTCGTTGTCCTGCTGAAATCTGTAGAACGTCCGAGTTCTAAAGTTTCTGCACCAGGCTTCAAGTTTGTCTTCAATATGTTGAGATATGCAAATTTGTTCATTGTTCCCTCAATAAAGTGTAGATTTGCTACGTCAGAAGCTGCCTTGCAAACCATGACTGATCCTCCTCCATGTTTTACCGTTGATCTAGTGTGTTCCTTCTTAAATTTTGTATTAGGTATTCACCAATTAATTTTGTGGCAATCGGATCCATACAGTTTAAATTTGCTTTCATCACTAAATATTACTCTATTCCAAAAGTCTTCGGAGCATTGTTTGTGTTCCAGAGCAAACTGAAGCTTTTTGCGTTAATTTGTCTTGTCAAAATAGGGCTTCTTCCTAGCAACACGACCATTGAATCCAGCTTTTCTTAAAGTTCTTCTCACTGTTTCTGTGAAAAGGGGTGTCCCAATGGATGATGCCACATCTGTTGTTAGTTTAGGTACACTCTGACAAGGATTCTTTTTTATTTTTAAAATGATTCTTCGTTCGTCTCTTTCATTCAATATACGTTTTCTCCCTCGACCAACTTTATTTCTTATCCTGCCCTCGTACTTGAATCTGTTGACAACCGCCTGGATGGTTGAATGTGTTCTCCGCTTTACTTTTGCTATAGTTCTTAAAGATTTGCCCTCCATAGCTAGTTTAATAATTAATCTACGTTCAGAGTGTGTAGCTTCAATTTTTGGTGCCATTGTACTGCAATTTGTTCTTGTTGCACTCACCTCAAATACATAAAAGGACGTGGATAACCTACTAGTGCAGTGACTCACTTCTTTCAGCTTTGATTGTTTTCACCCCCTCCTTCAAAACGAGCTAAATGTAAAGTGTACGATCAATTCTGTGACTGCCTTTTATACATGGATCTGGAGAATCCACCAACAACTGTAGACATGGAGGACAAGAATGTGTGATACTCACACAAATGGGTCTCATAAACATCAGTTCCACCTCAATTACTGCAAACATGTAGACTTAATGACGAGTAATGATTTTACGCGTTCGTATTTAGAAATTAGTGGAGTGTACGATCAATTCTGTGAGCCAATGTATGTATAATCATTTGAAGTAAGTTAACTTGTTTATATAGTCCCTCATTTGAGTTAATTATAAGATTAACTAAGTCCCCCGACTCTTATCTACTCATCGGCGCCTCTGGTATCTGTATATTTTTTTAAGTGACTGTGTATAATTTTACGTGTGTATCATACAAACAAAAAGTACTGTGAGTACAACTATCCAAAGACTTCCTTTTGTCATTTCGACAGCCAGCATTTCGCCCCACTAGTACAAAACAACCAGCCTTCCGATTTGTGCTTTCAACTTCATGCTGCTGTTCTAGCTACTACCAGGCGTAATTAATCTTGGAGCGGACGTTAGTTGGGTTGCCTATCTCAGGATATTGTACCTTAGAATTTATGTGGCCTGTACACTCAAAGAGTATGGCTAGCCGAACGGCAATTTTCTTTCTGTAATACAGGATTGGCAACTTTGAAAAATAAAATTACTGGCACTTGCTCATAATTCTCAGAACAGATGAAGAGTAATGAATACATAGTTGAGCCTCATAAAAATATCTAGACAATTACATTGCTTCTAATCACCGTAATAGTTAAACAGTGATTTAGCTCGAAGAAATGTTCATTGGAATGGCTATGATGCACATTGCTCACAAACCAATTTGTCACTGAACTACAGAATGTCTAAGACAAACATTTTCCGGAACGTTTCGGTCTAACTAAACCACTGGATTTAAGGAAGACTTAATATCAAATGTTAAGGCAATGAATATTTCTGTACACATAATGGTACACCAGGCACGTAGCCAGGATTTCGTAATAGGGGGGGTCCGAGACATGAAATACTGTGGTTATTACACCAGAGTTCGATTATTCTAAACTATTTTATTGGTAACATACATTGGTTCGTTTAGTCTGGATTTCGTAATGGGGGGGGGGGGGAGTGTGACATGAAATATTGTGGTTATCACACCAGGAGCTTGATCAATCTAAATTATTTTACTAGCAACACATATTGGTTTGTTAGGACAATAAAATGAAGACATGTTAGTAAGTATTTTAGTAACAAACTATGAAGAAATCTCGAATAAAAGAATATTAAAAAGATTTTAAAAGATTTTACAATATCAACATTCCTCCTGTTCATTCAAATATAACAATTTTCCTTTCATTATGACCTCAACTATTAAAAAAATAGTACGTATCCAATAATGTAAAATATTTTATATTATATGCGTTCCTTTCTCTGTTGAATCAAGTGTTAACAGAACTTGCTTTCCACGTAACTTTTTGTTTCTATTTTTCCGTTGACTACTCTCTGTTCCAAATGACAAGATAAAGGAGCACTTGAAAACCGTATCTGAAATAACATGTTTGATGCCCTACAAAGAAGCGATTATGAAAAGTTATTTTTATTTTTCGCTTTTATTTTCAACGCTGATTCTTCTTATTTCTCCTTTCTTTTTGTTTCATCCTTCCTTATTTTTTTAAATTTCTGGTCTTGAAGGGGGGGGTCCGGACCCCCCGGACCCACCCCTTGGCTACGTGCCTGGGTACACCTACATTTAATACGTACGTTAAACACTACATTCATTGCACAAAGCTTTCTTTGCTTTTTGTTTTCTTTTAAGTGTTTAGCATGACACAAAGTGCGCACAAAAATATTCCGTCATGGTACGGTATGTGACAAAATGCATTTTCATTTCTATAGAAGAAACGTTGAAATGTTATTTCCGCTGGTTTTATTTCACTACTTTCTTTTCTTTTTGCGTCCATTATTTAACTACGTACAATACCTGATTATATCTTTGTCCCTCTTTTTTGTACAGCATAAAAGTATCCCTATTACCACAGAATGCAAAACATTATTTGTTCTCTTTTACATGTATATTAGATAAATACGTTATACACAATATGCATTTTATTTTCATGTTGTTGAAAGACAAGCCCACAGAATTCGGAAATGACACGATTAAAACCAAACTCTTTAGTGAATGTTTAAGGCAAATAACTTCTAGAGAAAGAAAATACACTACTGTCCATTAAAGTTACTATACTACGAAAGAGAGGAGTTAGTAACCCCATAATTTTATAGTCAGATACGTTTCTCTGGGCAACGTGCGATAAGTACATTCACAGAAAATGATTTCTAAAATAAATATTTTAGATAAATCATGTGACCATTATTTGTAGAGTGCAATTTTTTAATGAAAGAAATTCAAATATTGGTAGTCATTACACCGCTGATAATTTAGCTTTTATCATATCTGTTGATACTGACTAATTTTGGGCCACAGTTCCCTTAATTCGTGTTATGGAAATATACAGATGGTTTGTGAAAATAGCATCAACAAAAAGAAATTTGTCTACATTCTTAAAGATTTGTACGACAGAATATGACGCACGACGATTAAAATTTCAGCAAGATAGGGCCTAACGGGCCCAGAGCACCCTCGATTGCGTGCGCGGGTAGTGACCAGACGAGCGCATTTAACGCAGCCTTAAGATATTTGCGCATAAAAAATGAACAGGAAATGTTTCAGTCAAGTTACTGTGTCTCGTCGACGTCACAGGTTGTGATATAAATAGACGAACGGGTTCGCATAGTCGGGTACCAGTGATGCGTCCACCAGAACTTTGTGACTGGGAAAACCCGGAAGTCATCAGATTTGTAACCAACTAGATCCACTGTCCTAATCTGATTCAGTGATCCGCATAGACTCGTAAACCGGTGACTCACGAAGGCCCGAAGTTATGGAAACTTTGTCATGCGCACGAAGAATCTTGAAATTGCTAACTTAATTCTATCAAGTATAATTTCCTCTCTCTCTCTCTCTCTCTCTTTTCAAATTCTATATTTTCTCCCTTCTCTGTAAACATAAGTGAGCAGATTTAGGCCCCTTTAGAATTTACTTTTTATTTGCTATTGACATAGGACGTGGTTCTGTTTCCTGGTGGGAGTGCATGATATGGTAATCTGTAAGTTTGGATCTCAGTAACATCGGTTGTGCAAGATGATGTAATCCGAACAACTATATAGATTAAATAGAATTGATAAGAAATAATGGAATATTAACAATAGAAAAAAGATGTTTGAGCACGAGTATTGGACATCATTAACTTCCACAATACTGTTGTAGAGTTAATATGTCAGGCCTTTCTGGGCCATTGCTTTCGTTTCTGCTACCGCGTCCATCCGGGTCTGAGAAGCGAGAGCCAGTTCTCGGCGCCTCAATCTCATTCGAAACGATAGCCGCTTACTTGTTAGACACAATCATGGTAAGCGCAATCCTCCAGCGTACACTATCAAGCGTCGCAGTCGCCGAATGACGTATATGATGCGTAAGGACATTAGATACATTCACGCATAGATCTTATGCAGTCACCAGTGGCCCCTACATTAGAGTTCTAGAGGTCATATCATTGAGAAAATTTTCTGGAGCCGTATTTTAATTGGACAGTGCTTGGAATTCCATAATGCGCAAGCCGCCTTCGAGGAACAATCTGGCCTGCACGATTGCCTGGGACAGTGCGTATGGAACTCATGTGGCATACAGTTGGGAAGCGCCTTATTTGTTACGGTACTCCAGTAGAGAGTGTTGGTGTCTTGTGGATTCGCTTACAAACAGTGTGGCAGACGACTCTTCAGGCACATATTCACGAATGTTTGACTAGATGCTATGTCATATAGAGGAAGCATATTAGACTCCACGCCATAATAATTTATGAAGCTGAGATGTACACTACTGAAGTTACAGCAATTTCGTTGTATTTATATATCGAATAGTGTACAGAAAGACCTATACTTTTCGCAATTTCTGATCTGTAAAATATTTCTGAAATAAATAAATTTGTATTTGAAGTGCTTTTAATGTCCAATCTGTTATGTTTAACTCAAAATGGTCACATCACAGTCTCATATGACTTCGATAACAACTATATGGACAATCAGTCAGGACATCATCATGTAATCCTATCAATCATGTTACCTACATTAAGTACGTTAGGGTATATGAACATGTTTTCATATCTCGGTTCCTATGAAATACCGTATTTACGCGTGTATGTTCCCCATCCCGTGTAAGCCGCACGTTAAAATTAAAAAAAAAAAACTCGTGTAAGCAGCGCACATCAATTTTCTAAAAAAAAAAAAACGGTACAATGTATTTTTCATCCTACTTTTAATCATTAAAATTGTTATACGCACAGACAATCCAACAATACTGTGATTATTAACAGAAATCACTCCCGTGCCTAGCTTTCTTCGTCGCCGAGGAGCTGGAGCACGTATCACCATCGGACTAAATAAAGTCTTCGCTCCCATTGCTGGCAATGGAAATGCAGCATTTTTTAAAGCTGCGGATGACAAGATCCTCTGGAATTGAATTCCATGCTTCAATAATCCACTCGCACAAAAGGCAAAGTGCAGGTGTCTTAATTCGGCCAGTTGGCGTAGTTTCGTGTACTGCAGTTGCCATCCATTCAGTGTACAGTCGCCGCAAGTGGTTCTTGAAAGGCCGGTTGATGCAAAGAGGAAAGATGAGCTGTAACTTGTCATTTTATATCAAAACTTTTCTACTCTTGTAAAATTACTCACAATATTCCAGTATTAGGTTAATAAAAACTCCCCGTGATTTTAAATGTTTGGTGGCTCAGTCAATTTTACATTTCCTCGTGTATGCCGTGCACCCTGTTTTTTGACTTCGTTTTTGTGCAGAATAGGTGCGCGGCATACACGGATAAATACGGTATATGAACTTGATTTTCATACTGAAATAAACAGGAATTAATTTTCTGTAATTCGAGGTTTATTTTGTTGAAATATCTTTGTTGGTTTTGAAGTTATAAGTGAAAACATAATTTATCATGTAACAATCCATAATAATTACACGAGTGTGCAATTAATAGAATACATTGTTAATCGTTGCCTAACAATATTATGTACGAAATAAGAAACATTGGAGCAAATCTACAACTGCAGTGGGAGGATGGCACAGTTTCTGAGTTACGGTACAGCCCAGGATGTGTTCATTGGCAATGTAAGAGTTAATGTTGTAGCCAAACATCTTAAGGTAAATTGATTTTATTCTCTAACAGATGTGTGTCATAATTTTCTGTAGTTTCGCTCATCCGTTATGTATATATGTTAAGATTTTTTATACGTGTGTATATATAGTGTGTTCATCAGTTTGCATAAATTAAAACAGGGTGCATCAAAAATGTATTTCTACTAAAGGGTCATTATCATTTGTACTTCAAAATATGTGGTAAAATTGCAATATCTGAAGTAAATTCTGACTATTTCTGACAAAAACAAGTATTTGCATTGAAAGTGTCAATGTAGTTTAGCTATGTGGTAAAATTTCATTCCAATTAAATTGCTTTTTTTTTAAAACCAACTATAATGTATATGCATTTTTGGAAACAATGGTTTTGTTAGGACGAGCGAAATGGCTCCAACTACATTGTGATAATAGAAGTTCTACAAACCGATAATGACATATTGACTGACATCTTTATGAAAAAACGGTATTCTAATTTGTTTTGGGAATAAACATATCGCATAATGCATAGCACATAATGCATAACAGTTGTATTATGGAAACTTACACCACCACAAAAGCCAATGAATAGAAATTACTATTGTGATGAACCTTATGTTCAAGAATTGTGAATTTATATGAAGTCTTTATTCAACTGTGATATTTTCCATAAATTTTTATTCAAGTGTTAGTTTATTTCTTTTGCTCTTTACGAGTATATGGGCAAATACAGTAAGAAATATTATTCGTTAAGCTTTGGGTAAGCTAGGCATGCATTTTAATATAATACATGTGAAGAGAGCCAAATATATACATGTGTTTTTGAAGACAAAGGAGGGGAGATTAATGTATTTTATACTACGAAGAACAGACAAAAATATTTGTCTTTCCTGAGAAGAAGATGGGACAATTAAATTTGACAAATATCTGTAAGTGGATACACACAGAGCCTCAAACGAGTCAAAACAACTCAGAAATGCGTGTCTTCAAATTTGGACATCCTTTAATGTGTACAACTGCATTCAATTCTAATGGTTGACATAAGGAAATATGTAGATTTTTTGACGCTACGGAAAAGTCAGCCATGAAGTTAAAAATCCGACCAACTTTAGCATGTCAAAATGATCCACTCCCATGTTTTCAGTACTTTTGACGGATTAGTATGTTATGTCTTGATCACTGGGACAATATTTGAGTCGATGTACTTACATGACAAAAATTTATACTCATATGCAATAACTTGAAGCGGTTGTCGTTTGTCTCTTGTTATCAGTGTTACCAATGTGGCAATTTCGTCGCTTAACCCTTTTAGGATTTCCACTTTTTGAGGTAAATTTTAGACTTTCATTCAAACACTTACTGCTTCCTTACTATTTATCGTAGGATCATAGTTCATATCAGGTTGTTTTCAGGATAGATCATACTTTTCAACGGTAGCAATTGCTTGTCCGTATTATACACCAGAAGTGGGAAAATCATAAAGCCAAGAGATTCTTCGAAAAAAAAAATGAAATTTTTGTGCCCCTCTCGCTCGGGCTTGGATTCACGTAGGGATCTAAATTTTTTAAACATAATACGTTATTTACATAATACGTAAATTTCAATCATATATATCCGGGGTGATTCAATAAGAACGTACCAGCAGCTAATACTGCACGTAGAGCCTTCAAACAAAAAATTGCATTACCAAATCGTATGTGTGGAATGCAATAAAAATAGTAGCGAGACCAGTGGCGTCTCGTGAATACCTTTAACGGGGGGCAACTTCAAAATTTGAAATGGAAAGTGGTATAACTGTTGGAATCGTTCGAAAGGACATGAAATATCATGCAACTATTAGAGGACAAACTTTGTCATATCCTTTCCCATTTAGCCGCTAGAGGCGTTATTGCAGACTTGTATCTGATTACCCGTAGCAGGCCTTTATCTCAGCTAATAATGCACATAGAGCCGTCAAACAAACAATTAAACTACCAAATCGTATGTGTAGAATGCAGTGTATCGTGAATATCTCCAACGGGGATCATCTGCAAAATTTGACATGGATTGGTTGTGCCTCCATTAAAACAAGCGCACAATGGGAGAAACGTCGACAGGAAACACGTTGGCATATTTCTTCCTCTGTGGCAGCAACACAGTCGCATTACTACGTGAAAGTCAGATGGTGCGAGGGTGTCCCCAGTCACACCAGGCGAATGCCGGAAGAGTATCTGCAAACCATGCCCTGGGAAAGAATCGCCTATGCCTTTGCAGGATTAACTTCGGGCCTAAACCAAGGGAGCCCAGACCCACAATGACGTGGACGCGCGATGCATCTTGTGTGCGTACGTACAATATGAAATATCTCCCAAATCCGGGAGCATGCCTTGTGGGCTTGTATGTTGTTGTTTCAAACAGCACACTCATTTATCGCTGCCAGTGATTGTGTGGTGGTACTCTTGTAGATCCAGTAGCTAAAACGTACATGACCTTGCTGAAGACAGTCTATACGGCCTCGAACATGCAGTTGCTGCTATGTCAGACAGAGGGCAGAAGAAGCGATGCTGTAGCCAAAACAGGTAACACAAGCGTGTAAAGTCCGAAAGTGATTAACCTCTGCAGTGAGTTAAAGTGGTCCGTGTATTGGACAAGGTGTCGTACATTGAGTTCTACTATCCTTGTGCATTACAAGCTCGTGACGGGACGAATACGAAACTTCCACAAGCAGTAAAACATCTTTGATTGTGTTGATGTTTGAGTGATTGTAGTAGGAAGTGTCGGTAGTAAATAACATTCATGCGGTCTACGAATTAGGAAACATTCCAAATGCTCATGATTTTAGGGGAATGCCGGGAAAATTATAGGGCTGCATCTCGATTATACGCTGAACGCTATCCACAGTGACAAGCTATTTCCCACAATCTGCTGCGGAGATTTTATTTTATGCTAACATTTTATTTTTACTATTAATTCAATGTCTGTCAGAAGATGAACTAGTTTATATTTCTTGATTAGATATTCCCCTGTGATTTCATCTCACGAATGTATTGGCGGCAATGAGGAAATTAACTGCTTAAGAATGTTTTACAATTTACAAATAATTGTTAAAAAATTTGAATATTGCAATACTTAAGACCAGACCTCCTTCCTGGTATAGTAACTAGCGCGTGAGTCTTTAGTGGACCTGGTTGCAGGTGCGATTCCCGGTATGAAGAATTAAAATTCGAGCGCATTACAGTGATTTGGATTCTACCCTAAATTTAGGACCACATCTCATGTAGTCTTGGTGCTGGAGGGGACTTTAACAACCAAAGAAACTAAGGGAGAGTTAGTTTAGGAGTGAATGAGTGAAACTTGTCAATATTATAAGCTTTGCTGAAACATTCGGTCTCTCTGTATAGTCTAGTTGATGTAAGTTTATGAAAGTATTTTGTGTACGTGTCTCATGCACAAGTAAATTGAGTTTAAAGCGTTAAATATCTCCAGACGCAATCTAACTGAGTACCAAAACTACAAGTTCAATTACTTCATCATGCAGTCTGATGCTCTCTTTGTGCAGGTCTCCCTAAAAATGCAAACGCGACTCTCTCGACTAGCTACTAAATGATCTGTCTGGTTGGCTCACTTCCAACTTGTTTCATTTACCTTTCTCCCGAGCTGACTGTGTCTGCAGACTATGGCTTTGAAAATTTTTAAACTATCACCTCATCTAAGTATTTGCAATCACTTTCCAGCAGTTAGTTTCCTTGTTGCTATGGTATTGAAACGTTCTAGTTTGATTTGTAAATATTAATTAACTCATATACAAACATAATTAAATAATTACATCCTAAATCAAATCCTAATTCTAAATAAATAGGGTCTAATAATCTTCCTTCAACATGGTTTACTTGAGCATAATGTGCCTACAATATTTTTGGACGATTTTAACTTCGTAATGCCATGTAATGGGATACTGGTAGTATTTTAAAATGACAAACTGTTTCTTAAAAGATTTTAAAAATAAATAATTAGAAAGAAAATAAAGAAAAAAAGATGCGTCCTTGTGAATTCGTTTCTATTCTTTGTTTTCATATGAAAACTGATGGTTTTTCAGCTATTTCCTACATTTTACGTTCAATATTTTTAGTGAGAATGTTCTTGGATCTATTTGATATTAAATATTACAGCTAAGAACAGGTAGTATTAAATATCCAAAAACCTACTACAAACTAGGTCTGGTCCAAAAATTGTTAATCCGGAAATTTTATTTACCGAAATTGGATTTTTTTTTACTTTCGGGATTTCGGAAAATCCTGATTTTGAAAAAAATCCAGATTTTGGATCGAAATAGTTTTCTTTACTTTTTTTTAACACATGTATGTGAGTAGGAACAAATTACATTAGTTAGTTAGTAAAATGCAACCCCAAAAGTATTAATTCTTTTTATATAAATAATATAAAAATTAACTGCGTTTGAGATTAACTGCGATATATATATATATATATATATATATATATATATATATATATATATATAAGGTTTGTGTAGCCATTTGCATGTTCAAATTTTCGTCGTAAGTTACAATATTATTAACTTTGTCATTTTACAGACTGCCTAAGATAGTAGTTGATTTTGAATACATCCACATAGTGCTTTCTATTAAGTGCTAAATCCATAATGCCGTCAAAACCTGGAAAATTGGCATTACACACCACACGAAGTAAATATTTATTTCTATGACAAAGAGAGAGCATTTTTCACACATTGTGTTAATTTCGTAACACGTACGTATTATAGCCTAACTAAATGCTGCCGCAATCCAATTAGTTTTTATTTAGTTATTTTTAGAAGTGAACCGAATATTACTTTTCTTTCACCATTTGAATGAAAAATATAGTACATCATAAAGCTATTATTTCTGTGCCGATGCTATAAAATAACTATATAGATGTGTCACATACGGATTTTTTACTAGACCTTCTGCTGGTTCCGTGATTTCGCTAGTTATCTAATTTATCTAGTGTTAAACATCCGGTGCTACGGCCGGCCAGATGGCACACGTTCAACGAAATGATACGAGTCAAGTCATCGCAGGGTTCGAAACCTTTTAATTCAGGTAGTTCTTTAATTGGCTCATAATGTAGGGTTAACTTCGAAAACCCTCTATACTCCCATTAGGAATACAAGGGACTAAGCAAACAGAGGTTACGCGCGCTTACAATTCGGCTAAGCAAAGATCAGCAATATTAAAACAATTCTTGAATACACCCTTTGGCAAACTTTGATGCAAATGGTAACGGGAAAGACCTGTAGAAGATAAAGAGTACAGTATGTACTGGTAGCTAATTTGCTGGAATTTTATGCAGGATTAAAGCAGTAGCTGAAAAACAAGCTTTCCTCTCAACATGCAGGACCTCCAGTAGTATTTTATTTTGAAGCCGGGTAAATTATGATGTAAGCCAAAAATATTACAGGAAAAAGTGACAGCGATTTTGCCATTACATAGGTCTATTAGTATATCAAGCATATGTCTTGCGTACGAGATTGCTGAACCAAATTTCAAATTCTTCAGTCAGCACCAAGAATTCAAACTACTCAAGAAATGGAAAATAATTTATGTTCGCAACATTGCTCAACTTATATCTCCATATTGATTTCTCAATCGATTCTTTAAAAATCATTTGGTTACATATCTACTAACATACATACTTATTAAAAGTAATTTAAAATGAAATGAAATCTTTGAGTTTTACGTCCCACGGTTATGCCGGTTAGGCTAAAGGAGACGGTGATGATGAGTAATGAATGAAAGGGTGGAATGAAGAAAGTGGGAAGAAACGGGAGAACCCCGAGAAAACCCACGCACACGGTGTTTGTCCACCACAAAGTTCACATGGCGGGCACTGGGATCGAACTCGGGACCCCAAGCACCGGAGGTGAACGCTCTACCACTGAGCCACCGCGGCCCCGGTGTAATTTGAAACTGATACTAAAAACTAAATGGATGTATAATGTTAACTAGCTTCTCTTCTCATATATTTATTTATTAACTTCTAAATAAAGACACGGTAATATTTTCATGATGCATTGAAAGTCAAGTATACATTTAATTACGACCATCTCTAAAGCAAATGATTTCTCGTCGTTATGTAGGTTGAAAAGTAACTCCACCGAAAGCCTTAGGGCGGTGATATCTTATATGAAATGAAATAAAAAATCTAATAAACATGAGTCAAAACGCTTCCTTTCAGACTTAATAGCTGCCGAAAATTGAAAATTATAAAATGTATCGCAAACTGTTCAAGGAATTACACAGGAACTAGCATGCACTCTATCTTTTCATGGTTTACTATTCTCCGGTATCGGCAAAACGAACTGTATAAGAAAGGTGGAGTATGGGGATACCTTTTAAAGTACTAATGGTGCATTCATTTCGCTGGTACAGTAGGGTTCTGAAACATAGACATCTAAATAAAGCCAATTTGGTTCCTGTGTAATTCCTTGAATTGCTTGGGATAGATTCTCTAGTTTTCAAGTAAAGGCGTTTTGAAACGTGACTTTTCCAATTTTTGGCGGTTTATAACTCTGAAAGGAGACTTTTTCGACCTATTTCTATTAGAACTTATTTTCTTTCATTTCATATATGGAATCTTCTTCCAAACTTTACGGTGGAGTTTCCTTCCACCTTGTATAGTTATCTCATGGATCTTTTGTGCAGGAGACCCAGGTTCTATTACCGGTGGGAGTTCATGTGATTCGCATCTATGTTAAGCTATATGTCTACGTCTCATCCACACTTGGTCCCAGGAATATAATGAAGGATATACAGCGTATATCCACATAATATTTTTGTAGTTAATGTGTACTTCCTTTAAATCAAGGAAGTAATGGAGGGTATGAGGGTAAGATATGCTATGTTTCTAAAAATGGTAGAACGAATACCCCCGAAAATTTTAATAGAACATTATTGTTCGCTGCTGAAAGGGGCGCTAAACTCTAAATTTATCTAAAAGCAAATGAGTAATTCATTCGACAATTCATTTCAGCACCAAGTATGCATTTTGTTAACTACATATCCACAATAAAGCTTGAAAATATGCTTGAAGTGCCATAAATCTAGCAGAAACCGAATTTATTGAAACCCCCACGAGTGTTTCTCACCTTGAATTTGCCCTACATGACTTGATAATTGAATAGTATCAATTTGCCCGAATTGTATAATTATTTATTTGAATTACAAGTCTAATACTAACATACAGTGTTTGTGTACGGTTTCACATACTTAGTTTCAGAGTAACATTTCAAAGAGAAATCATTAAAATGTAATTCAAAAATGTTAATGTGCTAAATGATTTTCCCTACATCCTTTCAAAGTAAAGTTTTGTAAATACAGCCCCTTTGCCTACTCCCCTATGAACATGAATGTTTTCTAGGTCCATCGCTTTCCCAATTTTATAGTTTATTAAGTGCATATCATGTTACAGGTGAGTCGTATAGTAACACTATTAAGTACACATACACACACACGTATAAACTATTGAGAGTGATCTTCGTAAATATGTTGGTTTTCGTAAATCGACTATGGAGAACTTACATTGTAGCATTATTGCTTGATCTTAATAACAAATGGTGCTATTTGGAACTAGTGTTGATACCTTTCCTTTTCTATTAAGTCCACGAAGGGTGTGATATAACAATTAAACCAAATTTATTATTGGAGTATATCGTAATGACCAGCATATATTTAAACGTTTAATTTTCATTATGTTCGTATAGGGGCCGCGGTGGCTCAATGGTAGTGTTCACCTCTGGTGTGTGGGGCCTCTGGTTCAATTCGAGCTTGCGCCAAGTAGGCTTTGAGATGGACAAACATCATGTGTGTGCGGTTTCCTCCGGGTTATCCCATTTACTCCCACTTCCCTTATTTCACCATTTCAATCGTTCTCATCAGTACCGTCTGCTTTAGCCTAGTTGGTATAATCGTGGGCAGCGGCGCAAATCCGTCTTCAACATTAGGGGGGACGGGCAAGGCTGTTCCCATATATATATATAATATATGAGCGATATTCAAAATGTTTATGAAAAAAAAAACAATGCTGTAGAGGATCAGGGAGGAGCAGAGTTGTCTTCAACATTTGGAGGCGGGCAGATTTGAAGCTTCTGGGGGGACATCAATTTCATCTCACTTTCCTTTGTGGCAATCGAGCATAAATTATGACATTTCTCTCCCCCCAAATAAAAACATTTCAAAGCGGATTATTGGGGGGACAGTCCTTCCCAGTTCCAAAATTGGAGGGGACAGGTCCCTCTCATCCCCAGGATTTGCGCCAGTGATCGTGGGACGTAAAATTGAAAGATTTATATCATATTTGTACAATCATTTTGTCAAATTGCCGCGATTGTAGTTTCTTAATCGTTTATGCATATACCTATTATCGCTCATGCACTTGCTTCCTACAGACGCACAGTTACACCGACGCGCGAGCTTCCTGTTGCTCTCTTGCTCTGACTCAGTTAGATAGATTTTCTAGAGAAGTTTGAGTTGTCTTAGCACGAATTGGTTAGTGTTTCTGTAGTTTTACGGCTTAATTCTCGTTGTATTTATACCCATAACGGATAAACCCTCCTATAATGAAGCTGCATTCAATAATGTAACTCTTCCCTTAAGAAACACTTTTTAAAGTAGTAAGATCGAAATTCCTAAAGAAAGAAGTGAATATATCGTGAATGTAATATTGTTTACCTAAACTGGGCCTGCACGCTTTAAGCGTTTGTATGAACAATGCCAAAGGTGCATTAGTTTTGGAACGACCCGCTCGGGAGAGTAATACTCCCGGAAGTGCGTTGTTTTCGCGCGCTACTCTAGCCAGCTGTTTTACGCGCTTCGCTAACCAGCTATTTAAGTTGGTCACAAAATTTATATCATGGGAGTCAAGATGGAACAAAAGGAGCCCTGCGGGGCTTCTAATCCATTACTCCTCCTCCTCCTCCTCCTCCTCCTACTACTACTACTACTACTAGTAGTAGTACTAATACTTATCTGCACAAAACTAAGTAAATCACATTTTTGAGTATCATTTTCATCTTATTTTAATGAAACAAGTGTTATGAAAATATTTTTAAAAAATTAAAAACTTTCCTTGGGCCGGGTTTGAACCCACACCAAAAGCGATTTCCGTTACTAGCCCATAGCACTAGCACACTCAGCCACGAGAACCGAAAGCGTCAAGCGTTTGATTTCTCGCTATATGTATGCTACGTGGCAAGAAACGAATAACGCCAACCAATCACAACCGTGTATTTAGTTCCTAGTTTCGGGAGTATTACTCCCCCGAGCTATTTCTCTTTTGGAAGAGAATTCATTGAAGAAAGTTAAGATAGTTCTGAATTGCTCCTGTATATCAAATGTTTTTGTTGGGCTTCTAAAATGAAATTAGCTGTACTTTAATAGGCAGAAAATGCTATGTTGAATAATAATAACTTTAGATTTATATATATTATAGATAGGTTTTGTCTGTGTGTTTATGTTCGTTTTGTATTATATTTATATGGAAGTTTCGATAGTGTACACTTAATAGAGGATTGTAGAGAAAGATATATTTAGTTAATGCAATTTATAGGGTAATTATTGTTGTATCAACGTTTGATTATTGAAAATAATTTGATACATATGTTTTAATGAATATTAGCTTAAATGAGGTCATACCGGTATTTTTGTGAAACATGTTACACAGTAGTATAACAACAGTGATATAAATATTGCATATCAAAATGGAAGTTTATATTACGTACCTGGTGCAGTATTTGGCATTAGTGCTGTATCGCCGGACCAATTTGAAAATCGAAAAAAGTATGAAAATGTATTGCATTCGATTATATTTGATTGGATTACCTTAAGTTACGTTATATTACGTTACATTAGGCGTGCAGTAATATTATAGGAATCCATAGTATAAGTATAGTAGTAGGAGGAGGAGGAGGAGAAATTAGAAGCCCTGCAGGGGTTGGTTGGGCTCTGTTCTCGACATAAAATGGGCAAATTAAAGACGCCCAAATTTTTCTGTACATTTTACAATATGTGGATCCATATAGTAACACTGCACTAAAAGTACGAATGCTATCTAACTGAGTTATGGGAGGAGCGCAGCTGGGCCCCAAGCGCCAGCGAGGGGGAATGCGCGTGTGCAAAAATTTATTTCAAAAGTTAATTTTTACTTGCATACTCTGTTCACCAAAGTAAAGAACCTATAACCTAGTAGCCATTTTCGAGGAAAAGTTGGCATACAGCATTTTGGCAAAATTCAATGTCTTCGTAACGCAGATCCACCGTATGCCATCGAGTTTAGGCGTAGACGGTTTAGGTCTCAGTTGTTTTGTAATATTCGCCAGAAAAATGTAGGCACTACGCATTTTTTTGTGTATCGAGATTGATAGGTACATTGCAGTTATATGAATGTCACCAGTTGGCAGGAGACTTTGAACTTAAGTTCACTGTAACTAACATTACTCACAAGAGTTTTGTGTTAACAATAAGGAAATATTATACAAAATTAGAAATTTTAATAAAGCAAACTTTGAAATCCGCATTCTGTTAAAGTTGTTTGTATATAGTTAAGATAAACATCAAGTCTTGCAGAGTAGTGTTTTGAACTTCCGTACTTATAATCTTGGTTTATCTCTTGTCGTTGTTTACGAATGTTAGCGTTGGCTTTGTCTTTCGTAATTACAACAAAATTTTGAGGAATTCATTTTTTGCTCAGTAGAACACTTGAGAGTAGCACGCATGTAACGTAGCAGTGTATCATCTTGCCACGTTGTTAAAATCTTTAAAGCACAAAGAAATCAACGCTATCATTAGTTCCCAGTTCTTTCATTCATAAGTGCTGGTGTCATTATGGTAGTTTCGGATTTTGTTGTGTTTCTGAGTTGACGACATTACTCAGATTCCAACATGGAAACTGTTTGCAGTCTCAAAAGAAATGAGAAGGCCGATGTTGAATGATAACTTTAGACGTTTTCATATAATTCCATATGATAGTAATACATTTTGCTATGATACAAAGCCATAGAACCAGGAATACACCGAAAATACTTTGGACATAACCGTCCAGTATAGTTAGTTGAAAAGAACTGGAAAAATAATAATTAATCATTTTACTCTAATAATTCCTTATTTATTCACCGAATAATAAACAAGCTCACAGACAAATTAATTTACACACTTTTCTTCTAAATTCTTAAAACGACTACTAACAAAATATGCAAATACTTTCAATCCACTACAACATTCTCCTCCTTTATTTATTCAGGCGTATATCTATCTGTACATCTGCGCTGCCGCTCGTAGCGACGTAATGACGTTTCATCTTCCTCCTTTTTTTCTGATAATAATGTTGGACCAAGATTATTGGGCAAGGTTTCAGTTTCCATATATCACCAAAAATTATCAGGAGACCTATTTACCGCCGTTGGTACTTTTACATTTTCACTTGTTCGGCTATTCACTGGTAAGTCATTACGAGACTCTTTAATGTTCTCTGATTTCTGTCTTCGACTACGTAAGTGGTGTACATGTACCTTTCTACACTTATTTTCTACCCACACTTCATACAAAGAGTTACCTATACATCGAATAATTCTACCTATACATCAAATTTTGGGAAGTGACAGGGGTTATTTAAGACTCATACTAATCGACCTTTACTGTATTGGTTCTGGTTGTAAACACCGTTGTCTTTGCTAGTATTCTGGTAAACTTTGCCTTTCCTACAGTCTTGATAGTGATATTATACCGGGTACGTGGTTCATATCGGAAGAGTAAACCGGCTGGCGAATTATGCAACTTTTCCGATCGTGTGAACCTAAGTCCATATACTATGTCTTCCAAGATCCTTAACAACTGTGAAGAGGAACACACAGACAGTCCCTTTTCCATTAACTTCTTTTTCATCAAACCCTTTACGATTTGCACCGTTCTTTCCGTTAGACCATTGCTCTGGGGATGCCACGGAGGAGAATTCAGTATCTTCATTCCCCTTTTTAGCCAATTGTCCTTGAAGTCCTTACCACAGAAGGGCGGACCATTATCCGTTACCATGACTTGAGGCCAACCAAATTTATTGAAACAAGTGTTCAACTTTGTAATTGTTTCTGAAGTATTAGTAGAATTCATTTACCATACTTCTATCTATTTTGACATCGAATCAACTAACAAAAGAAATTTTCTTCCAGCCAACTCGAAGAAATCTAGATGGATTCGTTGCCAAGGATGTATTAAGTCTCTCCATGATATATATTTATGTTGTGGTGCTTTATTGTGTAGAGCCTGACAAGAAGTACATGTTTGAACTACGAGATATATGTCTTGATCCAACGAACGCCACCAATAATGTGACCTTGCCTCAGCCTTTATGTTTTGTGCACCTAAATGTCCTTCATGTAATATTTGTAATATCATAGATCTTAAAGACGCCGGTATTACCAGTTTATGACCCGAAAAGAGACACCGTTGTTGCACATATAACTCATGACGTCGACGATAATAAGCTTTTAATTCCTTCACATTACCTGTAGATGCAATCTTGAAAGCCAACCATGAAACAACCAGTTCTTTCTCGGATTAATCGTAGAATCCAGAGTCGTTTCCTCGCAAATTCTGGCGAACAAGGGTGGATCAACTGTGATATTATTAACAAAATTTTGAGGTATTTCCCAATATCCCACTTCTTCTGACAATGGCAACCGATTCAAACAATCTGCTACTTCCACATGTTTGGAATAATTTGTCACATAGTCATAATTAAGTAAGAGTAATACCCACCTTTGTAAGCGGAGTGAAGCTAAAGTTGGTATGCATGTTTTTTCTCCAAAAATCAATTTTGCTGGTAACGAATCCGTTTGAATCTCAAAAGGTCTACCAAATAGATATTTATGGAACTTTTTAACAGCGAATATTATTGCTAGGGTCTCCTTTTCAAATTGACTGTAATTTTGCTCAGTATCAGTTAAGGTTGCTGATGCGCAAGCTACAGTATGCAGTTTTCCTTGTCTCATGTTACAAAGTTGAGCTCCAACTCCGTACGCACTACTATCAGTGATGAGAACGACTTCAGCTGATTTGTCAAAAGGTTGGTTCCATTTTGCTTTTCTTAGCATGTCTTTTGATAATTGGAATTCTTTATCATGCACATTTGTCCAAACCCATCTCTGTTTCTTTTTTAATAATTCAAATAAGTGAGGCAGTTTTAAAGAAAAATTTGGCAGATGATTGTGAAAGAAGTTTAGCATACCTAAATACGCTTTTGAGACACGTCTTTTGGTGTTTCACATTTTAAAATTGCCTCGATGTTTCATCATCGGAAAAATACCCCTTGGAGAAATCGTATGTTCCAGATATTCAATCTCGGGTTGTAAAAATTGACATTTATCCAAACGTACTTTAACGTGATACTCTTGTAAACGTTTTAGCACATTATTAGTGCGTTCAAAACTTTCTTCTCTATCATGCCCAGCTATTAAAATGTCATCTAGAAATGCAAATACACCCGGAAAATCTTTCAAAATTTGCTCTATTTCCCTCTGAAATATATGGGGACTGCACGTCAATCCAAATGGTAACCATTGTGGCTGAAAAGTCCCCAAGTCGTATTAACCGTAAGAAAAGGTTCAGATCGATCATCAACCAATATTTGTTGATACGCCATCCGAATCAATTACCGTAAAAGCGGTCATTCCCAGCAAATTGTTAAAAATATCTTCTGGTTTGGGAAGCGGATAAACCATCTTTTCTAATACCTTGTTTAACGTCACCTTATAGTCTATACATAATCTAAATTCTCTATTCTTTTTCTTCACCACTACCATCGGAGTAGGCCAATCCGAGTACGATACAGGTTTCCAGATTCCTTCTTTGACTAAAACTTCGACATCCTTCTTCACTTGGTCAGCAATAGTATAAGACAATTGGTAATATTTTCTAAATATCGAAATGGCATCCGGCCTAACTGGAATCTGACACTTGAATCCTGCAATTGGCTGACTAACAGAATCCGAGAATACGTCAGAAAATTTCTGCCTTAATGTAGTACTAATATCATTGAGCATTGTATAATTCATATTAAGAACCGTATTGTCTACCGGGTTTTGAAACAATTCTTTCCAATTTTTAAACATGACATCAATCCATGGCCTCCCATATAATAGGATGATTTAACTTATCTGTGACAATCACCATAATCATCTTCCGAGCAAATGTATCTTTCTGCACTAATACTGTGATTTGGCATTGCACAATTAAAGATGAGCCTTCCACTGCCTTTAAATGAATATCTGAAATTTCTAATTGAAGATCGCTAAAATATTTGTAATATATGCTAATTGGCACTACTGTGGCAGCAGCTCCTGTCTCAACTTCAAATTTCAACGGAATGTTGTTGCAAAATAATTGTATCCAACATATATTACTTCTATTTACCATTTGTTGTTTCTCTACCAAACTACTTAAAAAAAGTGAATTAGACTGTTTTCTATTTTGGTTCGATTTCACCATGCATCGTCGCCAGTTGATAACTTTAGACGTTTTCATATAATTCCATATGATAGTACTGAAGAGTGCTTTATCTGTCAAGAAAGAAGTGAGAGATTAATATGGCACCGAACGAGGTCTAGAGACGTTAAGTCAAGGTTTCGAGACAAGAAATAAACTGCTTGACATGGACAATAGATCTGCAATCAATCGGATCCAGGCAGTAGTATTGTATCATCAGGATGAGTCAAGTTTTTCATCCTTCACAAGCAAGACTAAGATTCAGCGACTACAAAAGAGAGCTAACAGCATAGGGTCCGAAAGTTTTATATCACCCAAAAAGCTGAGAACCTCAACATCATCAGTCAATTGGAAGCTTTGTACTTTCTGCCAGAACCCTAATATTAAAGGAACGTCATGCTCTGTGACTCCATTCAGTATGAGTAACCATATATTGAATTTGTCCCAATATGATCTACACGCCCCTACACGACTATCCAAACTGCTTCAAAAAGTTTCAGCGAAATGCCCCAAGTAAACAAAATTAAGCTGAAACAGGGATTGGTATGGAATGATTAATCAGTAAAATCAGAGAATCTGCAAGCAAGGGACACATTATTCAACTGAATGAAGTGTGGAATAGATATTGTGACTTAGCAGTAAAAGCAGGTTCTGGGTAGTGTTTCTTCCAGACACGTTTTTTGGGAGGCACTGCTCCCCGGAGCTCTGAGAGTGCCCCCGAAGGAGAGAAAGTAATACGTCTATACTATAATAATAAATAGAATAGTACTAGCAGTACCCCCCAGAATACTAAGTTCGACCCCCGGAACATTTCTTCTACAAGAACGACTGATGCTGGGTACCATCATCATATAAGAGCAGAAGACCCACATTCAAGGAAAAGCTTCAAACCTATGTGCAGGATTGTTATGACTTCGTTCCAATGCTAAACCGAGATGTATTGCTTGTTTCTAGAAAACTTGAAGATGTGCCCATTTCAGAAGAAGAAGAGGAGGAGAAATAATAAGATTGGTTGGATGTCATTGTGAAGGACAGGCTTTTGCCAACTGAAGAAAGAACGATAAATTTTAGAGACAAGCTGCCTCAAAGCAAGTATCTGACCTTTGCATCTCTATATGAAGTGAAACGGATGCAAAAATTGGAAAGATGAAAACAGCGAATACGAACATTCTGCAGCGACTCATTGCTGCATATGAAGCAGGACGTCCAGTCAACCTTGATATTATGGCGCATGAACTGTTCGTTATTTCCTATCTCTGGCAGTAGCAAATGGGCATCTTTACCCAAGCTCAAAAACCAATTATCGCTTTAATGTTGACTGATAGTATTTCTTGCTCCAAGAAACTTGACGCCAAAGACTTTGACGGCAAATCACGGCTAATCATTGACGGACAGGCCCTGGTAATAGCAATTGGAAAGCCACAGGCAGCACACACTTTCGGAGACCTTGAATATACTTTTGTTCAAAATGTTTTCCAAAGTGTAGAACAATTCAAACGAATTGATATCATTTTTATCATTAGTTCCATCACTACCAAGAGTGGCACACGGAAACAGCGTGGGAAAAGCTCTGTGAGAATCAGGAAACCAATAGATAGCAGAAATTTGCTTCTTCCTCCAAAGTGAGAGAACTTTATTATTGACGATAACAGCAGAGCAGATCTCGCTAAATTTCTCTCACACAAGCTGATTCTGCAAGCACAATCCAACAAGACCATAATGGCTGCAGGTTCCGTCAATGATGAGGAAAGGGTCGAAACTTCTGATATAACCTTTGACACTAATGACTTGTAGGCTAAACACGAAGAAGCTGACACCAGGATTATCTTACAGTGTGTTAAAAACAGAGCAAGAAACATTGTTGTCTCGACAAAAGACACTGACATCTTCCTCCTTCTCGTTAGTTACCTTCACACGATTCCACAACAGAAACTGTGGATTAAAGAAGGGAAAGGAACAGAAAGTAAATTCCAGTTCATATAATTGATTGTGGGAAAGCTGTACATGAAACCACAAGTTCTCCAGCTTCGTCCAGCTTTCCATGCTATCACTGGATGTGACTCAATTTCGTAGATTACTGGACATACAAAGAGGACGTTTGCAGAGCATAACAATCTGCTGAAAGGATTAGGAGCTGATATAGTCCTCACCGACCACACCATTATGAATACTGAAATCGTTTTCTGCAAAGTGTATGGCGTGCTGAATGCTGACAACAGCAATAAAGTTGGTCTAGTATGTTCGACAAGGACATTATAATAGAGAAACTGCTACCAACCACAGATTCTCTAAACTTTTTCATACAGCGTTCTCATTACCAGACATTAGTGTGGAGACAAGCCCATTTGCAGCATCAAGTTCTGCCTTCCCCTTTAACAGTTGGATGGAGAATAATTCACTTGCTTCTCATTTATTAACATTGCCGCCAATTCTAGACGCTTGTGAGTAGTTGATTACCTGTACCTGTACCACTGGATGCAAGACAATTCGGTGCAACTGTAAAAAAAAAAAAAAAAAAAAAAAATCATAGCGTGTTGCAAATGTAGGGAGTTGACTGACACTTGCATGAATCAGTAGCTGAAATTTGATCGGAATTTTCACGTTAGCCCTGATATAAAGTCAAGAGTTTGGTACAATGCATTATGTACTTCACATCTGAATTTCCTACAAACCGATGCAGTGTTATTTCAAGAAAATAATGTTCCTAGGGTATTGAATAACGTTCATATCAAGTTTGGCGCACATACGTTGAACGGCAAGGAATACATCGGGAAAAATAATTTTGTAATAGGTTGGTAACACTGATAACTGGATGCTTAATGCTTTTGAGTCCAGCAGTTGCTTTTCTAGAGCATCGAATAATATTCATGCCAACTTCAATAGAAATTTTGTTGAGCGGTTATGTCGAACAATCATATATCTTGAGTTCCCTATATTACAAAAAATACTTTCGCCCCCATTTTGTTTAGAGTGAATTCTCAGAAACAGTGAATGATACAGCGTGGCATACGGCAGATATGAATTCAGCAACAAAACATCATACTGAAACAGCACTTGAAGTGTTTTTCCTCACAAATACCTACCTAACTTTATCCTTGAAGACTTCTCCATGTACGCACCTGAGTAGTATGGAGATTCCATGTCCTTGTGCTACTTGTATTCTTGATTCCTTATTTTGTGGGAGGGGGTAACTTGTTACATTGTTGATTGTCAGCATGTCATATTACCACTTTTTTACAATAAGGTACCGATAATACATATACCACAATGATATGGGAGTTTTTTACATATGCTGCAATAGACACACCAGCGTTGTAAAATATTACCAAATGGAAAATAAGGATCATAATCCGAAGCGTTGCTAGTTATGAATTTCTAAAGGCTAGTTATATGATACAAGTATGGTTTAAGGAAGTAAGAAAGAAACAGCTTGAAAGCGGACACGATACGTATTTGTTTAACAGATTGATATCCAATCTCAAAAGTTATATTCTTTATTATACGACAGTTTTGAAAAGTTATAAAATTCTAGTGACATGTTTTTAGGCTTATCAGGTGTACACTGCATGCACAAGAGGTTAATACCTGAACGTAGAAAATGAGCTCTCGATCAAGCTTGAAGATCATTATAAATAAATCCAGTCTTTTCATAGTAGAGAACGGTACTTTTACTGAATGAGAGCTTACCATAATAGTAGATTTACCTCTTTAGAATTTGATAATCTCTAAAGATTTTTTCGATCGCATTCATCTTTGGATAACATTAAAAAAGTTTATCTTTTCGTATTACAGAATAGAGTTGTTACTTATTAAGTTCGTGATCAAATAGATGAGCGATAGCTTTTGAAATGAGTGATGGTCGTATCGGTGAAAGAGTTGGTTGGCTTCCCAAGGGATGGGCGGGGCAGAGCGGGGACTGAAAGGAGCATTAGTAGTAAGCAGAGGGGGAAGGAATCTTTAGTGATCCACTTGAGTAGCCGAGAGTGAAGGAAGATACAGGCAGCAAACGATAATCCGTCGTTGTTGACAGCTGCAAGAGAGATGGATTAACCACCGATGGAGAGAGAGCTCACAGCGAAACGAAAGGATTGCCTCACGCCACTACAATGTTGGACGGGGGAGGATTCTACAGTAGAAAGGATGAAATGCAATTCGTCAAAATGAGTGAACCCGCTCTCCTCGGCTTTGAGAGGGTTGGATATGAGCCAAGTATTGAGCCAACGAAGAAAAGTAGCCATAGGAATCACAGCCAGCGTGTTTATACCGCCATTTTAGATTTCGTGCTTCATGCTTTCTTGATTTTCCATTACCATTTCATTTTTTCTTCTTTACGTATATATATGAAAATTGAAAAACGTCAATATCCTTTTATCAAATAGCAGTTTACATTTGTATTTATGTTTTCCAAAAGAACAACAAGAGTATTGGCTTTATTGAAACAACTTTTCATAACAAAACCTATTTTAAATCTCATTTCATAAAATAACTGTGCATCTGTCTCATTTCCCATTCCCCTCTTTGAACTTTGCTTTTTCTTTTCGCTATCCATTTTTTTTTCATGTATAATATCAATCACTTTACGAGTTGCTTTATTTTAAATGTAGAGTATACTGTTTTTTCCATGAAAGTTGTTTAATATTCTCTAGAAGTTAAAGAAGTGAAAAGAGAAATAAAACATGTACGATACGGTATATAAAATAGAGCATATTTATTCAGATAAATATTTGTTACTATGTACTGAAATATAAGGTCAGTCCTTGCATTGCAACGTAAATTACATGATCTTAAGTAGCTATGGAATTTCTTAGTAAATGTTTTAATAAAAGGCATTGTAGCATTCAGAAACATGAAATAAAGACATTGTTTATCTGAGATTCCCCTACTAATATTTTTAGAATATAAAGTGAACCTATTATCTCTCATTTCTTGATTTACTTCTGTTTATGGATAATCAAAGAACTGATCAAAGAGAGATCAGGACCTTTTGAAGATACTTATATCACCAGCCTTGTGATTAGTGCAGAATATCTGGAGTACATGTTAAATTTCTGTGAGTGCCATGGATCACTATGACAATACTTATATGTCTTATATGTGGTCGTACTCGGTTAGATATTTTCGAATGATAAAATGTTATTTCATGGCGTTTACATGTTGTAGGGTCAGCTCTCCTCACATGCCTAGCGGCTGCTATCTAGTGAATGAAATCCTGCGTTCGATTCTCTGTGAAAGACCTTAAAAATTTGAGGACATTATTTTGGTTTAGAGTTCAATTTTCACTATAGGTTTACGTGTCATATAGTCTCGGTGAAGAAACAATCGACTTTCTTAATAATAATAATAATAATAATAATAATAATAATAATAATAATAATAATAATAATAATAATAATAATAATAATAATAATAATAAAGAAACAATGTTTTAGGATAAATTTAAAGTTATGTTTTATGTTCGTATGTTTGACCGAAACTGCTTAAGGCAGAGATCCAAGAGTTACTATTTTTTTTATTAGTTCCTTATTTCCTCGTTTATTTGTTGATGTGTTGTAAGGCCATCAAATATGGTCAACTTGATACTGATAATCCATATTGAGCATGAACAAATATATGGCTAAAGAAGTCTGAAATCATCACTAAGATATATATATATATATATATATATATATATATATATATATATATATATATATATATATATATTAACAGTATTATTTTTCACTCTCTCATGTTCTGAAAATTCCCTGGCAGAAATCTGAAATCACTACTACTAAGCACTTTTGATATCAGTAGGTTAGTAGACGTATGCATAGAAGGAAAATGGCTAATGATACAACTAGATTCAACATAATAACGCATAAAATTAATTGTATTTACTTTGTTATGAGCTTTACCTTATGGAGACGAGGATCATTGCAAATATGAGGTACTTTCCAAGTAATGGCACAACCAGCGAGGTGGGCGGAATAATCTCCACAACCAGCAGGAAGAACACGTGGAGGCTGATCAGGATGGATATGGAGAGTGTCACCTGCAAAAATCAATAACTTTCATGAATTCACAACTACACTAATAACAATACGTCTATATATTCACCAAACTATGTAAATGTAGTTTAAGTAAACGCGAATTAAATATCCACGTCGATATCTGACGGGAATCTCAATTCAACAATACAGCACAGGGATGGACTAATGTCACGCCTCTAACACCACAAATTTTGTATACGCCTAGCAAACAGGTCAGGAGGCAATGCGTTATTGAACAGAGTTGTATGAAAATGTACAATGGCAGACACACAACTGGGAGTGATTTTTCTTTACAAACTTAAACTGGAACATTCTGCACACTAAGTTGCATAAAACACTAACAATGCATTTGGGCAAGAAATGGCGAACGAACAGACCATTCGCCGTTGCTTACTCAAATATCGTTCCACTGACAACACTGCAAAATTAGTCCCGTGGGGAGTCTAAATTATCTTCAGATGGGTTTCTCAAGAATACCGCAGAAGCAAATCCTCGGAAAAATGTTGTTGCTATTACATATGAGTTAGACATACACCATACCACTATTATTAGGGGACTCCGTGCAATCGATGAGATGAAAAAGTTGGATTCAAGGGTGCAACATAAGTTGACACGGGCCAATAAGAATCGCCATTTGGAGATGTGCAGTTCTCTCAGTGTAAGGAATATATCGAGGAAGTTTCTTGAATCGGGCTGTTACTTGACAGAAAAAATGGGTCTAGTGTGACAGTCCTAAATGATCACGACAATCGTTGGATGTAATCAAACTACCGAACCGTTTCTGCACCCACGGAAGGTGTGGTGGATGGTGGGAGAGTTCCATAATGTCTTTCCTAGACGAGGTGAAATCATCAACGCAGACCAACTTAACTCCAGAAACGCGCCGTAAACATGTCCACAAGTATCCAAAAATTGTCAACAGAACCGTGTTGAAACCATTTCTCATTGACTGTATTCTCTGATAAGTCTTCTACTGACTACCATCTCTTCCAGCATCTCAATTACTTATTGGAAGTGAAGACCTTTCCTGATAATCGAGGAGTGCAACGTGAGGTTCAGGACTTCTTTGCATTGCAAACTCCAGGTTACTTTTGGGGTCGCGGTGGCTCAGGGGTAGAGCGTTCATCTCTGGTGCTTGGGGACCCGGGTTCGATCCCAGCCCCCGCCAAGTGAACTTTGTGGTGTACAAACACCGTGTGCGTGGGTTTCCTCGGCGTTTTCCCGTTTCCTCCCACTTTCTTCATTCCACCATTTCATTCATTACTCATCATCACTGTCTCCTTTAGCCTAACCGGCATAACGTAAAACTTAAAGATTTCATTTTTTCCAGATTACTTTTGTCAAGTAATCCAGTCATTGGCTGCGCAATAGCAAAGTATGTGGTTACGGACGTCAACTGTTTTGATTGATTAGGGGAGATTTATCCTTGTAACGTGAATTCCTATCACCGCGGTATGGTGCGTCCTCAGGTTGCGGATCGAGGAGAAGGCCTCTAGATATAGAGGTAAGCTGCGAATATACTGAATAAACAGTCGCGGACAGATGGCAAGGAGTGGTCCTCCAGCTTGGGTGTTTGGGTAAGACTAAAAACCTTATCCTGTAAAAAGAAGGCAATTGTTCAGAAACATTCACAGAAGCCTCGGGCAAGGACTAATAACTTGGCACGACCTCAGGAAAAGAAAATGGTCATGAGATTTGGGACAAGGAATATTAGAAGTCCTTATAGGGGAAGCACGTTAAAATCCGTACCGAGTGAGTTAGAGAAATACAGGATGGACCTAGTAGGAGTTTAGGAAGTTAGATGGGAAGGAAATGGATCTGTGTATTCCCGAATTTTACGTTGTTTTACGGGGAAGCAAATAAATATCACCAATTAGGAACAGGGTTTTCGCTCACAAACGAATATAAGCAATTAAGCTGGTTCAATTTGTTACTGACCGACTTTCTTTTATTAGTTTTAAGGGTCGGTGATGTGATATTATTGTTTTAAATGTACATGCCCCAACAGACGATAAGGATGACGATGTAAAAGATAGTGTTTACGAAGAAGTGGAACGGATATTTGACCAACTCCCGCGATACCATATGAAAATTCTATTAGGGATTTCAATGCGAAGATAGGACGAGAGAATATTTTCAAACCGATTATAGGGAACAAAAGTCTGCATAAGAAAAGTAATGACAGCGGTGTTAGATTCGTGAGCTTTGCAAGATCCAAACACCTTATCGTGAAGAGTACAAACTTCCCACATCGCGAGGTTCATAAATACACTTGGACCTCAACAGACGGAAAAACACATAATCAAATTGATCACGTTTTAGTATATAGAAGACAATATAGCACAATTGGTGTCCGGTCATTTAGAGGGGCTGATTCTGACACTGATCACTAACTGGTAGCAGCGATAATAAGAGAGAGATTATCATTGAATAAAGGAAACATTCAATGTCTGAAAACGGAGAAATTTAATTTAAAGAAATTAGAAGAGAGCCGGGTAAGAAAGAAATACCAGATTGAAGTTTCGAATAGATTCTCGATTTCAGAATATTCACAGTGCAATAGTGTCGAGGATACTTGAATTGAAATTAGAGATAGCATTAAAATTTCAGCATAAGGAATATTGGGACATGCGGAAATACATAGGAACAAACCATGGTTCGACCAGGAATGCATTAAATTGCAGAGAAGAGAAAACAGGTAAAATTACGTTGGCTACAAAATCCGAATGAAATAATTACACAAAATTTCTTAGACATCAGGCAAGATACTTTCAAAACTTTTAGAACAAAAAAACAAGATAGCTTGAAAGCTAAAATTAAGGAACTTGAAGATAATAGTAAAAATAAAAACATTCGGGACATGTATAAGGGGATCAACGAATTTAAGAAGTTGATTTTAGCTGAAGGCGAAAAATTGTGAAAGATGATACACAAACTCATTCTCCTTATCTGGAACAAAAAGAAATTGCCTCAAGTGTGGAAAGAATCAATCATTGTTCCAATTTATTGGCTATTTATCTCGTGCTTATATGTTAAAGAAAGCTGACGGAACAGTTCTCACTGATGCAGATAGCATCTTAAATAGATGAAGAGATTTCTTTGGCGATTTGCTTAACGTGCAGCCAAAAACTTATGTGCGTGGAGAAACGAAGATACTTACCGCAGAACCGTATATTCCATAACCCAACCGAATAAAAGTAGAAATCGCTATAAAGATATTAAAGAAACACAAATCTTCGAGTATTCCACTGAGTTAATTTTAACTGGAGGCGAAAAATTGTGGAAGATGATACACAAACTCATTCTCCTTATCTGGAACAAGGAGGAATTGCCACAAGTGTGGAAAGAATCAATCATTGTTCCAATTCACAAGAAAGGCGACAAAAGTGACTGTAATAATTATCGAGGCATTTCTCTTCTGTCAACATCCTATAAAATCCTTTCAAACATTTTATTAGCAAGATTGACCCCATACACAGATAAAATTATTGGAGATTATCAGTGCGGATTTAGACGAAATCGATCAACTATCGACCAAATATTTACCATTCGCCAAATACTCGAAAAGAAGTGAAAATACTATACTCCGGTACACTAACTACTCATTAATTTCAGAAAGGCTTATAACTCAGTTAGGAGAGAAACGTTGTACAACATTCTTACAGAATTTGGAATACCGAGAAAGCTAATTAGATTAATTAAAATATGTTTAAATGAATCCCAAAGTAAAGTCCAGGTAGGAAAACTTTTGTCCACGACCTTTCACGTCTGAAATGGCCTGAAACAAGGAGATGCGTTGTCGCCATTATTATTCAACTTTGTCCTGGAATACGCTCTAAGGAAAATTAAAGATAGCAACCAGGGCTTATACTATGTTGATGATGTAAATTTAATAGGGGATGATAGGAGAACAATAGAAAGAAATGCAGAGGTGGTATTAAACGCTTACAGGGACATGAGTTTAAAAGTAAATGCAGAGAAAATTAAATACATGGAAGTTCGTCGGGACCGTAATACGGCAAATTATGGATGCGTTAAAATATTAAATACTACTTTTGATAAGTGGATACTTTAAAATATCTTGGATCAATATTAACAGACGAAAACCATATTCACGAATAAATTAAATGTCAACTAAAATCAGCGAATTTGTGTTATTATTCAGTTCAAAACCTCTTGTCCTTGCGAATACTATCGAGGAATTTGAAGTTTAATATATACAAAACGATAATCATGCCTGTTGTTCTGTATGGTTCCGAAACATGATCGCTTACTCTGAGGGAAGAATATAGACTGAAAGTGTTTGAGAGCAAGGTCCTGAGACGAATATTCGGATTCAAGAGGAACATGAATGGGGAATGGCGGAAACTTCATAACGAGGAACTACATAATTTATACGGTCTTCCAAACATTGTTAGGGTCATCAAGTCAAGGGTGGCTTAGGTGGGTAGGTCATGTAGCTAGGATGGAAGAAAGTAGAAACACTTTCAAAGTCATGACTGGAAGATCAATAGGAAAACGACCATTAGGAAGACGTAGGCGCAGATGGAAGAACAATATTAAGATGGATCTCGCAGGAATAGGAATACAAAGTAGGAACTAGATCCAGTTGGCTAAGGATGGAGGTCGAATTTGTGGAGAGCTTTTGTGAACGCGGCATTGAACCTCCGGGTTCTATACGCCATAGAGTTAGTTAGTTAGGTAGGTAGGGTTTATTACATTTTTCAGCTTTTTCACCATTGAACGCACCTGGAATGGACATTTCATTCACACTAAGTTAATACACTACGTACCTCTACAAACCTACACAAATACGATTCAGCATTTGTATTTCATACGCTGCGAAAAAGTACGTGCTACTTCTTTTTAACCAAAAATAACAGAAGTTTTACAGCGACGGGATTGTGGGAGAAATGGCAGATGGTCATCGAGCAAAATGGTTCATATGTTGTTTTATAATGTTATTTTCAAATAGTAATGAAAGTCTTCTTAATTTTGACCTCCAAAGGTTCAATAATTTTTAAACGACTAGGTAATATACGCTTTTGTTTTGTTTCCATCATAAAAGGTACTCGCGGGGAATCCACCGTCCTGCTTTTCGATTTTGGACCCCCTCAAACAAAACTTTCTGAGGGTGTGCCTGGTGTACCTAGACAGTGAATAACCAGCTATCTGTTAGATTTGCAGACGCACCGATCACTTATCGACTTAGTGTCAGCGCTGATCGAGACATTTAAAGTGAAACTGGATCGGTATAATTCTATGAGTGAAGCAATAGGGCATCAGTACTCCTTGAAGGAAAACTGTCAGCCGTTTGAGGGATTACCAACCTATGTAAAAGACGTTATTCACAGTGCCGGAATTTAATGGTATCAAGACCGAGATTGACGTGGAATTTTATAAATCGAGACAAGACCAAGACTTACTCGAAACGAGACCGAGACATAACCTTCCGAGACTTACTGGAAGCAAGACCGAGACAGACTTGTAATTCGAGATAACACCGAGACGAGACTAAACCCAGTATCGAAAGTCTGTTTCTTTTCTCGAACATTAACAGAAAAATTACTGAAATTATCTTCACTAAAAATTTATGCTTTGTTAAGTTACATATAAAATCCTGGAATAATTGTCCGTGGATGGTCACAGTCAGAGACTTAAATATGGGAAAGAAAAGGGGTAAATGACACCTCTGATCATGTGATATATCGAAAGTGTTTTAAGCTGTACAAAATTTTGAGTTGAGGCTCAATATGCTTTATTCACTTTCCAGAAATTAAAACAAACATGGATCCATAAAATTTCAGCATCCCACCAATGTTTTTTTTTTATATATATACAGTGCTCAGGAATTTTCCTAAGAAGTATATGGTTAAAATTTCTTATAGCTTTAATATAACCACTCGTATAAGCAACACTACCAACTTTTCTTTGGAACTGAGGATAAACTCTTCAGATTGAAAGAGGGTAGGAACAGAAATTCCATAATAGAATAGGGCAAGATCATGGAAGCAAAAAGAACACCAAATTAAACCAGAGAATTGGTTAGAGATATCACCCAGCACATGACATTAAGAATGCTTAACACGTGTATATCAGTTATTAGCAAATGCAAAATGAAGACCAAGACCCTTATGGTCTTGATCTTGCATATTCAGTTACCGTGTGCAAATGGAAATAATATTGCATTATTGGGATATTTAATCTAACAGCATTATTCAAGTTTTAATACCAACGAATACGATAAATTTGAAAAACTTTGCTCGTTGATCTATTCACCGGTATCCATAGCTGAGTGTTTTGTAGTATTCGGCTGCACATTATAAGTCGGAGTTTATCATTGTTCGATTTCCAGTAAAGAGCACATAGATTTTTTAACTCTTCTCGGAGTTTCTGTGTTATGCCCCTATCATTTGAATATATAAAAAACTATATATATGTATATATATAAACTAGAATATAGGCGAGTAAACTAAAGGCGTATTAAGAGAAAATATGAAAAAAAATATCAAAATAAAACGAAAGGAAAGCGAATATATTTATAGCTTTAGTTTTTATTAAACATATAAAATAACTAGTTGAATATACCCATGCTTCGCACGGGAGCTGTATTTAGAAGTCAGCGCCTGTGGGAGTATCACCATTGATCTCAGCGACCGCGAAAACTATGGATTTGATACCAATATCGGTCATTTTGTGCTATTTTTTTTTTACATGTCTCGGTATCCCCGCCCCCACTAAATCCCGGCCCGCATACAATTGTAACTAAATTTGCAAGTCATCGCTAATGGAAGTGTCACCATTGATTTCAGCGACAGAAAAACTATGGATTTGATACTAATATCGGTCATTTTGGATTACTTTTATATGTCTCGGTATCTCACCCCCGGTGACCCCCGGCCCGGTGCCGAAAAACAATGAACTATGATGACTCCAGCATTGTGACACCATACTTATTGAGCATACTTGACCAGTATTAACATTTATTACATGGCAATAAATCCAAAACAAGTTATTCCACTACTAAGAACTTAATACCATTGATGTTATTCAAAGGAATAACAAAACGGATCACATAACTCCCATTTTAACAATTTGTGAATTTTGGAGAACTTCATTCAATTTCTTTTCTCTTTTATGTGCAGATGATCCACGGTTACTGAGATGATCGTCGACGTTGGATGTCCATTCAGCAGGTAAGTAGGATGTATAAGGTAAGTATTATGTAGGATAGGTTATACTTCCGTGACTCGGTATTGACAAGAGCTGATGTGGCAAGCATCACATGTCGACCACCTTTATTACCAAGATTCCCCAGGTATGCGTTTCACAGAGATCAGAGAGTAACTCCTAAGCCACATTTAGACGATCATAAGACAGGAGAATAAGTTCCCGTCTTATCGAGGATCGAAACGGAGTTGCCCTATTTGTAAGAAGACGCCTTACTAATTTAGCCACCGTGGTGGTTCTAATTGTAATGAGGTACGTACTTCTAGTTTAGCAAAGAAATAAGTATTTTAACTGATTGTATGGACGAGTTGCATACTGTATGCTACATAATCAATTTACTCTGATTAACGTGTTTCTTTGGAGAAATAGTTGCATATTATGCATATTTTTTATACAAAAAATAGACTAAGGAAGGAAAACTAATATTAACATGCAGATGATGCATTTCAGAGTCGATTGGTTTCCGTATACTTTGAGGAGAGCCTTTGTTCTTATTAGCTTTCAAGTATTGATTTACTTTTTAAAGTATTTTTAATCATAACAAAAATAACACCATTTAAGAACTTACGGCTAAATTGGAATGTGGATCATTGTTCGCATTTTACGCAAGTTAAAATCAAACCCACTAGCACACACACGGAAAGTACCGGCGTTAGCCACTTAGCTATCAACGGGTGGCCAACTATAATTCCCCAATCAAGAATAACGTAAAAATAAAAATAAAAATATATGCTATAAGTAATATTACTTATACATTTTTTAATTTTACACAATTTATTTAGAAACAAATCGAAAGGAGATCGAGATTTGACCCTCGACAACGATAGCAAGATCGAGACCAGAATCTGTTGATCAAGATACCGAGATTGAGACGGCGATTTTCAACTCGAGCGAGACTGAGGTCGAAACCGCTATTTGTCAATCTAGAGCAGACCGAGACTGTATACAGTCTGTCTCCATCCCATCCCTAATGCCGAAATACAATTGCTCAATATAATCGCGTTAATATAGCTGTGTACGTAGTTAATTCTCGAACGCACTTTGGTTTATTCTGCAATAAATTTTACTAGAATTACATTTATCTTTTTCTTGTACTTACACCTTTTATTCTTCATAATAAAGATAATAAGTTACTTGTATTGATTTATTTTCAAATTGAAATTTTTAACCGATACCATTAATCCTGAGACATTACATAAACTGAAATAATAATAATAGAGTGATCTCGGGAGCTTTCAAGTTAGTGGATGCATTAAATTAATAGTACTTCATGCTAAAAATCCAAGTTTAAATGATGAAACTCATCTCATAATTACAGTACGCAATTTCTTAACGGGAATCGGTATACACTTGTAGCTTAGAACAAGAAATACAAAAGCTGAAATTAATTTTCAAGAAGAAATTAATAATTATTGTTGCATGAAATGGATTCATTAATGAAACACTCAAAAGGCAATATGAAGAACAAGAAAATGGAAAGAAAAGAAGTAATACGAGTGCCAAGGTTCAGGTATAATTTCCTACATCAGCGATACAAGTAAAATATCGTAGAGTTTGTTAAAAATTTTTGAAATATGAACAGTGTCTTCTTTTTAGTATTGGACCAAGACTATGGAAGATAAATTAGGCATAAGTAACCAAGAATTTACAAAGCACATTCTGAATTATGTATTATTAATAACATTGCTGCTAATAAAATAGTAATAGTAAGAGAGTTTCGCTTCACGATCTGAAATTACAGTAAACTTACAAACCATAGGGATCCAATGACCCCAGAAATAATAGATTAATCAGTTCCAGTTTCAATAGGCGAGTCTAATGTCGGAGATCCTTTAGGGGGACATTCAAAGGCCATTTTTTTTTCAAGTTTTCCATATTCAATTGTGACTCTTCAAGTTTGAAATTCAGGAGAGTGACAAAATAATCATAACTTTTCTAGAGGTTAAATTAAACCATATTAGATTAAAACATATCGATTTAGCGAATTTCTAAACACCTTTTAGTAAATATAATAAACTCAATTGATAATACTTGAGTTGTTACTTGGAAGACAGCAGAAAGAATGTACTTAAAGCGTTTCCGAACAATCATTTCATTTCTCGATATTTATCCTCTACTGTTAATCCCGCACAACTAAAATGTAATGTTGGTTCTATACATGCCAGGCGTTTGTAGAAATAGCTAGAAACGTGCTTACATTTTGATCCTTCTAGAAAAGGGCTACGTGGATAACTGGATTTAGTGAATATGTGCAAAATTTGGTAGCTCAAGCCGAATCGCTTCTAGGCGAAAATCTGATGACACACAGCACACACACACATTTATTATTATTATTATTATTATTATTATTATTATTATTATTATTATTATTATTATTATTATTAAAGATGAGAAGTTTGTATACCGAGTTTCATCGTTCTAACTTGAGACGCCGGTAAACAATATATTCTTACATACTTTTGGAACTACCCATTGCCTCCCTGAGGATACACATTTTAAGCAGATCAACGTTACAAAAATTCAGATCGAGCTAGGTGATAATTATATTCCAAGATAATTTCAAACAGTTTAGCTGATTTCTCGTGATACCTTACTATATAAGATCAGTTTCATTTTCTGTGTATTGTGTTACATGGAAAAATATCGGAAAATCGAAATATCAAATACTGAAAAATACTGAAATATCTAAAAATATGTATAAAATTGATATATCAAGCAGGAAAGATTTCTGCATTGATATTCCAATATTTGAATGCCGATATATCGATCGATCTATCGATATATCGAAATATCGCATAACCCCACCGACGGCACTCGTTCATTAGTCATATAATACCTCTTACTTTTCTTTATTTATTACTTTTGTTGCGTTGGATTGTATTTGTATTAGGGGTTTACCATCCCTTTTAGCACCAAAGCTATATGAGAAGTGGACCTACAGCTTAACATGGAATCAGAACCACATGACCTCTTACTGGTAATCGAATCCGGGTCTCACGAGGAAGACGCGTGCGTTAACTCTACGAAGGAGTTTTTATTACTATGATGTCTGAGTTATTGTTATGTACTTCTTTGTTGATGAGTACTGTTACTTCCCAGTAGAACTGTTAATTTATAATAAGGCTTCAAAGTATATTATTATTATTATTATTATTATTATTATTATTATTATTATTATTATTATTATTATTATTATTATTATTATTATTATTATTATTATTATAACTGCTACTTCCTTGAAAATTCTAACAAAAGCAGTACTAGGAAAAAAATGATAATCTAGTTAATAATTAACTTTATACGTTAGAAAGAAAACAAACTTTTAGAACATCATACGAGAGACAAATGTGATGCTAACTTGAAATACATACAAGAGACTGATATACTTTTAACAGTAAAAGTGTGAATAATTACGTGATATTATATAGGTAAAGTTGTGTGCCATAGAGTTATAAAATAACCACTAAAGGAACAATTGACGCTGCAAACGCGTTGCCCTTCTAACCGCACTGGTGTATGGCAAAAGCATGCTTGCATGGCATTGTGTGCTATGAGTGATCTTTGTTTGGAGGAAAAAAAATCTGTTTCTTGAGTAGATTATCGCTGTGTAAGGAGATTTAAAAGAGAAATGATACATTGTTTTACAGTTAAGTTACATATATTTTTAACTATCGGAAAATCATTTATCTGCAAAAAGTATTTTAATATATAAAATCAAGGGTGTTGTCATGCTTACCAAGTGGTTCCTCGAATTGTAGTAACCTTTCTCAATTGCCTTAAAAGCTTAAGTTCACATTATTTTAATCATATATTAGGGGAGATTTATAATTCTATAGAAAACTTCAAAGCAATTGATAACTTATCTACTGAACATTAATGATAGTCAGGGACGTATGCACTCCCAAAATCTCAACTTTTCTGTAAATTTAGTCTAATTTCAGGAATCAATTTACAAACCTTAATATATTTAAATAATTATTCTCATATTGAATATAGACCTCCGGAAACTAGTGCTCCCGAAATAAATTCCTGTGTATGTCCTTAGTTTAATCGTTGCTGCCATTTTCCAGTTTACTCTAGTTTAGCTAGATTAATCCAAGAAGTAGCACAAAATTTTATTGCAGAATAGTATATAAGTAAAAATGCATATGCGTTAAACATGCTGAAAAAAAAAAAACAAGACACTAAAATTTGCATTGAAAGTGTCTTTGATACATGCATTTTCAATTGATTGATTGAACATAAATTTTTCAGCTTCGAGGCTATTTGAGTTGGGACCAGTTGGTACACTGGAATCCGAATTACTACTTGAGTTTGTACTGGACGCAAGCACTTCAGCACGGATCAAAGTCGTAACCGAACGCAAGGCTCTCTCGTGGTTATATGGTTAAAATATTCATCTTTGGTACGGGAGACCCGGGTTAGATTCCTGATGTGTGCCAAGTGGGCTTTGTAGTGGAAAAACACAGTGTGCGTGAGTTTTCTCAGGGTTTTCCTTTCTCCCCACCCTCTTCATTCCATAATTTCATTCATTTCTCATCATCACCGTCTCCTTTAGCCCACACGACTTGGGAAGAGATTTTATAGGAAATTTCGGAAGGTTTATTACTATGGTTGGGATAAGTGATTCATTATTTATTTATTTATTTATTAAGGTTACATTGATTTTAACATATTTAAGATTTTATGATCTTTAGATCATAAACATATGGTTCGGTAGCGATGAATATGAGGTATGAAAGCATGAAGAAGTGCATGCACCTCACAACACATAGGTAGTGTTAAAGAGACGACCGAGGTTATCTTCTCGCCCCGGGGCAACGCAGGGCATTGATGTGAGACAGAGGGAGCCGTTAGTACACTAGGATTACTGTGCTTGATATGATGGGAAAATGAAAGGTGAATGAAAATGTATTTGAAAGGCATCTTGAAGAGGAATATCGGGATGATCAGGAGGAACTGTGAAATGATACAGGGTAAAGAGCAAAGAGAGGGGCGTCAAGGTGGGAGAGTAACGAAGTCAGCGGCAGTGTGAACGGTGTCCATGAGTAGTGCATTATTTGTAGTCAGCCGTTCAGTGATATATTTCAGTCTGAGCGATTTTATGTGTGCAAGAAGAGTAGAAAACTTAATATGGTTATAGAGGTCGGCAGTGGGACTGGGCAATGATATACGATAGGCGATTCGGAAGGCATCACGTTCGATAATTTGTAGCTTTTTATAGAAGAAAGGGGCAGCATTTATTCAGGCTGTGTAACCATATGTCAGTATGCGTCGTAGAAATATTTTATAGGTTGTAAGAACTGTATGGGATTTGATGGTTGTGCCAGTCAAGCGACGGAGTAAATTAAGCCTATTATATGCTTTAGTCAGAATAGATTGTAAATTAGGTCTCCACGTGAGGTGTTTATCCAATAGAAGCCAAAGATATTTTGCTGTATTAGAAGGATGAATCCATGTGCCTAGAACTTGTATATTCAGCAAGTTTGGGTTGCGATGAACTCGAGTACGTTTTCCAGCAAGAATAAAAACAACTGCTTGAGTTTTGTCAGCGTTAATCTTAAGCCGCTATTTGAGACACCAGGACGAGAACAGATCTATAGCTTCCTGAAGATTTTTGTTTATTTGTTGAATAGTTTTGCCAAGTGCCAGAAACGCAGTGTTATCCGCATATTGAAAAATACTGATGCTACGTGGAAAAGGTGGGAGATCTGCCACAAAAAGAAAATGAAGTAGCGGAGACAATGCAGATCCTTGCGGGACGCCGTAAGGTAGGAAAAATGGGTGGTATACTGCATTATTAATAGAGATATAAGTTGTGCGTCCGGTAATAGTTGAATATTAGACGGATGTAGGTAAGAGGTAGATGATACTTGTTCAGTTTGTAAACCAGGCCGCCATGGCAGACAGTGTCAAAAGCTTTTTCAAGGTCAAAGAGTACAAGACACGAAGGCTTTGTGGAGTGGAATTGATTGGAGATATGATTGACGAGTCGAAGTAGCTGGTCATTTATGCTGAACTGAGGGCGAAAACCGGCTTGATAAAGCGGTAAAATTCGGTGATTGGTACAGTAAATGTGAAAACGGTTTACTAGAATTCGTTCGAATATTTTACTGAGCGTGCTGGTCAATTGAATAGGATGGTATGACGAAACAAGGCTTGTGGGTTTTTGAGATTTTAAAAACATGAGAGTTTTGGACACTTTCCATGTAATAGGGAAGAGACCTGTGCGGAGAATAAATGTGAAAAGTATGGCCAGTAAATGGAGAAGACAATAGGGAGCCTCCTTAATATGGCGGTAAGATATATTATCCATGCCAAGTGCACAATTTCGTTTTCGCTTTGTAACAGATAAGATGTTATCGATGATTATATGTGCTGTGAGTTCGTGATTGTCGGCTAAGGAGTGGTCTAGTGCAGGTTGCAGATGAGGAGAGTGGAAGTTGATGCAATCTATGGGATGTTGCCGTGGGTAAGGCGGTGGAGGAGGTGGAGTGAATATATCCTGGAGATAATCAGCAAACACATTAGCTTTGTCAGTGTATGTTAGAAGCGGCTGATTATTATGAATAGAGGATATGTCGTGATCGAACGTTTTCCAGAGAGTTGGTTAAATCGCTTCCAGAACTGTGTCGGATGTGATATTATAGATAAAGTGTTACAAGTTTTCACCCACTGCCGGTATTTATAAGCTCTAATGCAATTGCTGACGACACGTTGTAAGTAACGGTGATGAAGTAATGAGAGTCTATTGCTTGTACAATCGTAGTCTTGGTAGAATTGTCGAGATCTGCGAATGAGTGCAAGTTAATGAGGTGACAGTTTTGGACTACAGGGATTCGAGCTAGTTGGAAAGTAGGTGTTGGATGTCTGATTTATCGTCTCAGTTAGGAGGCTGAAAGATTCGTACATGGAGTCTTCTGAGGTGGGTTCGAGAAGATTTGAGAGTTTGTCCGTGATGTAAGTGTGGTATTCGATCCAATCTGCCTTGTTGTAGTTGAGTGAGGGACGCATTAAAGTTTGGCAGTTTGAAGGATGTTGACGGCGATGATTGACGGTAAGCTTGATGGGTAAATGATCTCTGCCGATTGGGTCCAATACTGCGATGGTTCAGGAAGGTAGAAAGTTGGTAGAAGTTATAACATCAGGAAATGTTTGTGAGGATGATCGTCTGGGCTTTGGTAGTTGATGAGTGCCGGTGGTGTGAGTTGTAAGAAAACTGATAAAATCTTGCCGTTGTTGAACTGTTCTACTATGGATATTGATGCCGGCCATAATTACATAATATTTGAAGTTGTTTGAGATATATTGAAAGAAGTCTGTTGGGATGACATGGCCAGGTCGAACGTAAATTGTTGCAAGATTGATATATAATTGTTGAAGTAAAGCGTGAGTATGAGATATTCTGGTAGATTGAACTATGGAAGGTAAAAATGAGTATAGAGGGGGGAAATCCTATAGCAACTCCGCCATTGGCACGTCGAGCTGGCATATGGCTGTCTTTACGGATGATGGTATAACCAGATATTTTGCATATAGCTCGGGGTGTCAGGTGTGTCTCATTAAGAAAAGCTGAAGTTCGTTGTTCCTGCAAGAGCAATGAGAAGGGTGGTTTGTGCTGAATGATAGAGTTGATATATACAAATATAAAAGTAAGCTCCATGATGAATAGGTTTGGACTTCGGTTTCCAACGGGTTGACATGGAAGCATACTTTATTTCCGCTGTATGTTGCATAGAAATTCATATGAAAGATCGCACGTGTCGAGTACTCAATATTTGTAGAATGTGGGGTCGGTGAAGAGGGTGGTCATATTGGAGGGTGAGAGTTACCCCATCAGGATTCTGCCACCTACAGTCGAATCCTATAGCAACTCCGCCATTGGCACGTCGAGCTGGCATATGGCTGTCTTTACGGATGATGGTATAACCAGATATTTTGCATATAGCTCGGGGTGTCAGGTGTGTCTCATTAAGAAAAGCTGAAGTTCGTTGTTCCTGCAAGAGCAATGAGAAGGGTGGTTTGTGCTGAATGATAGAGTTGATATGTAGAAATATAAAAGTAAGCTCCATGATGAATAGGTTTGGACTTCGGTTTCCAACGGGTTGACATGGAAGCATACTTTATTTCCGCTGTATGTTGCATAGAAATTCATATGAAAGATCGCACGTGTCGAGTACTCAATATTTGTAGAATGTGGGGTCGGTGAAGAGGGTGGTCATATTGGAGGGTGAGAGTTACCCCATCAGGATTCTGCCACCTACAGTCGGACAATTTGTCCATGCCGACCAAATGCCGTGGTAGGATTGCCGGCGCCGGACGCCGCCGCCTTTCAGCGCGATTTTCGACCGCGACGAAGTTGCCTTGCCGAGCAGTCGGCAAACAGCCGGAAACGAGCATCAAATGTGCCGGCGCCGCCGTCGGAAAGTTGTCTAGCCGAGCAGTTTGCAAACAGCCGTAAAGGCGCAGTAAATACGCCGGCGCAGCCATCGAAAAGAGACCGGCATAAGAAGTGGGTAGAGCGTCGGAAAGAGGCCTTTCCGACTGTTTTGCCGACTCGGACGGTCGGCAACAATCTTCAAAGGGCATTTTATTTTACGATTTTCGACCGCTTGCCGCCTCGGCAAAAGGTCGGCAACTTTGAACAAGTAGATAGTCGTGCCGCGACTTCCTGATGGGGTATGAGACAAGAAGTTGTTCAGTGGTGATCGCCTGGGTTTTGTCTGTAGGTACCTGAGAAAACATCGTAGTTTTGTTATGATGTTGCAGCGGAAGAGTCATTTCGGGTATACTTGGCTCCGGAGGTGGTCGTTGTTTGCATTTGTAGCTAAACTTCGGGTGTTGCTCATAACACGTTGGACAATTTGGAGGCTGTTTAAGATTTTGACATTGGCGGGTATTATGAGGGCCGGAGCAGTAACCACAGATCGGTTGATTTGGACACTTATCGGTAAAATGAGCGTTATATTGCTGGCATCGTTCGCAACGTAGTGCAAATGGGGGCTGTGACCTAGAAGGCCCAACTCTATGTCGTTTACGATATATAAATGCCCCATTGGACAGTAGATCGTCAATTGTCTCTTTGGACTTAGTAAGAACTCTGACCATGTAAGTCACGCCGTTGTTGTTGCGAATCCTGATGCACTTGGAAATGGTGTAGCCTTTTTCCGTGAGCTCGTCGGCAACTTATTGGTCTAAAATATCAGTGTCTACCCACGAATGGCAACTGATAATAAAGGTTCTTTTAGTGTTGGGGTCTGGTTGAGAAGCTTCTGAGCAAGCAGAGTGAGAGTGGTGTTTTCTCCGAAGATTTCGAAACTGTGCTTATTGCGTAGTGTGGTACCAAAATTGGGATCTGCAGTTCGTAAGATTGCCGTTACGTCTGGGAATAATTTTCGTGTTGTTGGCTCGTGGCATGTACTTGACCAATTGCTTATACAAATGATGTGCCTGTGAGTATTTGGGATCAAAATTAGAAAGTAAGAATTGATGCATTTGTGGGCGAACTGTGTCCCTTAATTCAGGTCTATGACAAAATCGGGCTCACTGGAAGTGTCAGAAATTGTCGCCCTGATGGACTTCCTTACGTGGTGGTGACTTCTGGTTGTTGGAGTATGGTTGGCCATTCAGAGATTTAGCAGGACTGGTTTCACGGCTAGCACTAGGGTTGCTTGTACCCTTTCGTTTTGCACCTGTAGCAAGAGGTAGGAGCGGCAACGATCATAAAAAAGACTTGATGATGACCGAGGTCCCGACTAAGAGATATGGACGTAGTCCTGATGTGTGGGCCCGAAGGCCAAACTTAGAGCTGTGTACACCACTATGAGTATGAATGAGATGATTAACAAAGGTAAGACTACCCGTACGGATAGTAGTCTAGGGTGAGTAGCTCCCGTCATTTTTACCGTAGAATCAGACCGCTTGGCTTGATCAGTCTGACGTCAGGTTCTTTTGAAAGGGCGACAAAGTACCTAGGGTCAGGAATAGGAAGGAAAACAAATACAAAAAACAGCTTCTTGACGTCTGGTACGTCTACAGCTGATCTGATCGATAAGATAATCGATCTACAGTAACAATATAAACGCTTTTTTACCGGCTAGTCAAAGCGACTAGCAACCTATAAGAGGGTTATGCCCTCTGTGAGGTGAGTGACGAAATGGATTTTATGTGCGAGTGGTGGTCTATATGCTTTATTGAAACTATTTAGTATTATGTTTTACATTAACTAACAAAAGGACGTAAGGAACTTTAATCCTTACCATTTTGGAAAGGAAAAAAACATATATATATATATATATATATATATATATATATATATATATATATATATATATATATATATATATACAGCAAGTGATAACTATAACAAATAACTGAACGTAAATAAAAATATATAATATAAAATAAAATGTAATAGAGAAAATTAAATAAGGATATAGAAGATAAGTAGAACAAAATAAAATATAGATGATTAATGAAATTCTGATAAGTTTGTAATGAGGATGAAGAATGAGACGAGATGCGAAGCACAGGACAACACGTGGGTTTTGTTAAACAAAAGAAAACTATATTCTGCCTAGGGGCATCTCTTGGCGATGATAACAGGGGGAGCCCAAGTGAATAAACAAAAGTAATTACTGTGCATGGTATGATGGATGAATGAGCGGAAGATGTTCATCAATAATGTAATCAGAAATGATTAAGAGCGAAGGATCTCTCGGTGGTAAAGTGTACTGATAGAGTGTAAACTGTAAAGTCAAGGGTGTATGGTAATAACGATGTGGTGTAGGATTCAAAGCAAAGTATCACATGATATCATGAAGTAAAGGGTGCTGGATTTTGAAACATTTGTTGATATAGGTGAGACGTAGTTTTTCGAGGTAATACTGTAATGTGCGGACAGTTATGCGTTGGTAGAGCTCCTGGGTGGGGCTAGGTAATCGGACACGGAAGGCTATGCGGAAAGCGTGTCTTTCGAGGATCAAAAGTTTCTGGTAGAATTTAGATAGTGTAGCTATCCATGCTGTGGATCCATATGTTAAAGTTGGCGGTAAAAATGTATGTATTTAAGATTGTCTGTGCGTTAAGTCCGCATGTCGTACTAGTTAAACGTTTTAGTAAATTGAGTCTATTATATGCTTTCGCCGTGATAGTTGCAAGATGTTTGTTCCATGTTAGGTGACGGTCGTAAGTAATTCCGAGATAGATGACAATGTGTTACTAAGTCGTATAGGTTCATGATCGACATGAAGTGATACATGGTGAGGATTTAGGCGTACTTTTGATCATCGACGTGGTGGTAGAAAGACAATAGCTTAGGTTTTAGCCGCATTTATGGTAAGTTTCCAACGAGTGCACCAGGAGGTAAAGTGGTTATTGGTTTAAGACTGTAAGATTGTAAGACAGGTTTATTTGTTGAATGGTGTTACATAAAGCAAGGAAGGCGGTATCGTCGGCATACTTAAATAGATGGATTTTATCTGGAAGCCTAGGCATGTCGGCGACATTAAATAAGTAAAGTAATGGGGACAAGTAATGGGGGCAAGGTGCCCTGGGCTAATGTATATAGTAGTCAGTGTAAGGACGATATTTGTAAATAAACTGTGGCAAGAAGGTATTCTGGTAAAGGCGTTGTGTTGTAGTGGTGCTGCCGAAATGGTAAAGAAGGCGAGAAACCAATGGCTACTCCTCCGTTGGCTCGTAGTGCTGGAACAGTGTTTTCAGCATTGATCATTGTATAGTGTGGTAAACGGCAAGAATAAGACGAAGTCAGAAAGGTTTCATTAAGTAAGAAGGCCGTGACGTGGTGTTCTAGGAGAAGATGCTCAAATAAAAGTTTACTTTTTTCGGAAGGAAGCGTGTATTGAGAAACAAAGACTAGAGCGATAACACGAACAAATTTAATCGATGGATGAAGCATGAGATTTATGGAAATGCACAGTATTGCCAGAATAAGTAGCAGTGAAAGTAACATGGAATGTAGTTTTGCCCGCAAGTATAATTTGTTGTAAGATGTGAGGTCTCATAAACGGATGGATGTTTTGTAACGTTAGTGTTAAAAAAGCAAGAAGTTCATCTAGATTAACAGGAGTATTGAGCGGATGCGGAGTGTTATGTGGCTGAGCCGGAGGCCTCAGTGGAACGATCAATTCAGGATGTTCCTGAGCATGTTCTGGTTTCGCTTTACATCGGTAGCTGTACGTTGGATATTGCTCATTACAAGTAGCGCAATTCGGAGGTGGTTGAAGATTAGTAAAGGCTCAGGTATTGTGAAGTCCGGCACAGTATCTACACTTACTTGTATTCTTGCAGTCTATCGTGTGATTATATAGCTGGCAGAGTTCGCAGCGTACTGTTATAGGAGGGGTAGACCGCGAAGGCTCTACTCGCTGTGTGTGGTTATAGATGGATTCTCCGGACGCTAACAGTTCGTCAATAGTCTCTTGATGTGAGGTGAGCACACGAACCATGTAAGTATTGCCCCGCTCGTTGCGTATCCTAATTACTTTGCTGAGCGTATGTCCGTCGAGGGTCAGTTCTACTTGTATCTCCTCATATGTATATGATGGATCCACTCCTCGTATGACAACTGATATAAGGACTGGGCGTCGTGGAGGCGGACGTTGCTTCCGTCGAGGTGTGTTGAGAACTTCCAACTTCGCGTTTTTGCCAAAAGTCTCGATCGGTACCTTGTTCCTGATCGTGCTGTACAGTGCTGGATCTGGTGTTTTCAAAATAATGCCATTTCTGGTGTGGATTATGTGCGCAATGGATGCCCGTGGCAGGTATTTCCGAAGTTGGACCGCAACCATCCTTGGAGTGTTGAAGTTTGGATCGAAGTTGATAAGGAGCATCGAGTGAGTTGAAGCTGGCTGCTGATTGTCGGTGTGGAATACGGTGTCCCCTATATCCATTGGTTAAGAGGCTGATTCTGCTGATGAATCCAGGTGGTGCTTCTTCGCAGGAGGAGAATGCTGAAGACGAGTGGCGTAGCTATCATTCTTGTCTGATGTTTGCGGTGACCTTGATCGGATGGATGAATGACATACTACAGATGCTGCTGGTTCAATCAATCCTACTGAGTCAGTCTGTTGGAGATGATGCTTGGTTGTGTTCTTAGTACGAGCTGAAGATTGATTTTGCGTAGATTCGCCTTTGTAGTGCTCTCGGACGGTCCACTAACAACTTGTAGTTGACCATGGTGTTTTCCCTTGTTCTTACGACCTCCGACTGAGTCTTAGTCTGCCATGAGAAAATCCGTCCGTGGGCGGCTGCCTTTGGTGTTTATACTGCACTGTATGTGAATGTACGTAGACGATTCGACTACCAGTTCGGATAGTAGTCAAAGTGCAGCAGTTCACTTACCAAACCTTTCGTACGGGTCGCCCTTGGCTAGATCAGTCTGACGAAACGGTATGCCACAGGATGACAAAGCAAAAGGTCGAGGATGTGGAAAATGAATGAAAAAAAACAAAACTCGTCACCTCTTATCACGTAACGCTTCAGAGCCTTGTGGACACAAAGCTCTGGGAAGTATCAATATAAACGCCTTAGCTCCAACTTCTAACTTATAATTTCAAACTTTGATTTACGGTTATTTGTAATTTCAATTTTAACAAAGACAAATACTTTAAACTACGTGTACTTTAAATAAATTATTTAAGTAGATATTTTTCATCATAAAGTTTACTTTTTAAAATTATTGTTCAAAGCCTTTGCATTTTAATAAGCCTTCTCTAAAATCAAAGAAAATGAACTGTGCTGCCATCCTTGGAGTTCTTTTAAACTTTATGTTTCTAGACGTTTACATGTTTGTGGCCAATCCTTTCGACAATGAAATCTCGGGAACTACAGACTCTAGAACAATGACTTTTTCACTGATCGATTGCAAATTTTGCATGGATTATCCAGTTCTAATTGAATATTTCAAAAACACGGCCGTTATTTTTTTATTGCATTTTTGCGGGTACACTGAAAGTGTTGAATTTTTTTTAAACTAAAGCATCGTATTCTACGAGTTATACATTCCAACAGTACATAGTTGTATATAAGGGTTGTATATATATCAGGAGTTTGTTTCATAGCCAAATGATTGAAAACGAAGGATAACCATTTTTCCAGTCTGTCTGTAAGATGAATCTTTATTGTTTGGAGTGTTTTACTCTTTAAACACCGTATATCACTGGCATTATCATTATTCTTTTGTATAATGTATTTGCAAATTACATACTGCATGCAAGGAGAAAGTAAACACTGGTCATACATGAATTAAAATCTCCAACCGGAAGTAGGCTGAAATCTTGCAAACAGTACAAGATATTGAAAAAAAATCGAAAGAGACTCCACTTTGACATCCCTTGCCGATTTTTTTTTTAAATCAAGACGTCTTTCCTTTGTGTCTCTAAAGGGATATGTACAGATGTTGTGAGGAATGACAAGGAGATTCATGCTCACATGTGAATAATGCGCTATGTAGAGAGCGCAGGTTCACCTAGTCTGTATAGTAAAATGCCAGGTTTATATGTTTGTCTCCAACCATTTCGACAGTGAGATCTCGAAAACCACAAGTGCTAGAAACGTGCCGTTTTCGCTGGCCGATTCCAAATTTTGTGTAGATTGTCCAGTTCTCATTCAAATTTTCAAAACCCGTGTCGTTATTGTTCTATTCAACATTTTAGGGGCCGCTGCAGGCGAAACTACGATGTTAGGCAACCAGCAAAGAAGTTTCGTATGCCGGGTTGACGGACATTGCAGGCGCTTTGCTTAAATCTGAACTGTTAAAAGTCTATTGCATGCTGGCAACTTCAAAGGTTTCAAGAGACGACGCAATGAGGCGTATCGGACGGATATGGATTTATTTTTTTAAAAAGATATTTCCACTTGATATTGTGTTACTTCTACAAATTTGTTACAAACAAACTCCAACATCTATACTTAGCAATTCATTTCCTTTGTGAGTCTCCTATCTTTTACTTGTGTGAGTAAGGAGACATGCACAGTGGGAAGGAGATTCATGGTCATAATAGAACGATGCGCTGAGTAGACAGTGCAGGTTCAGCTAGTGTTTCTTAATAAAACTTGTCATTAATCCCTCCAATCAATTTAACCAGAAGGATCCTTCCTTCATGAACTCCCTTCATGGCAATTTTCTGACGACAGCGTAGATGGTAAAATACTGGTTTTGTTTGGTTAACATACATCAAGACATTTTTCTCGGTATTCATAATAATTACATTACGAGTAAATACATTAAAATTTCTGTCTTACTTGCGCTTATTTCAAGGATATAATCCATTTTCTAAACACAATGTAATTATTATTTAAGAGGGTTTGCCTAATATAACTACTATATTGTCAGTTTGTAGATCTCTTTTGGGAATTATATTGTATAATAGAAGTCATTATTATTAATTACAAAGGAAAATTACCCTTCATCTCCCAGGTAATTTGAACATTAAGCTTAGAATATTCGTGACAGTTAAATGATGACTTTTTAAATATATATTTTTTACTTAATGTAAGTACATATTTTATTTATTTAATTTATAGATTAACATATTTCGTATAGACACATGTTAACATATTTCGCTTAGACACAAATATATTAGTTCTTCGTTTTATCAAGGTTAACCGCGAAACTGAAATTAAATCTGAATAGCTTATTTTAATGTGCAGGTAGCAACGTGTATCATATGAGTTGTAGAAGCCTGAAATATTTATTATGTCTTTTTATCATTTGTACTCTGTGTTTATGTGCATAGCTTTTCCGTTTTCCTCTTTCAGGCTGTCCGGGTGAATTTATGAAAACAATAAAAAAAACTGCATTATTTTACATTCCGAAAATATTATGCTCTTTTAATCCATTAGTAATATTGTGTTTTTAAATAATTGATGTGTTTAAAGAGAGTTCTAGTCAGAAATCATGTTTGGATCTTCACTTGATAACATCGCTCATACATTAAAACAAACAGCAGGAAACTACGTTTTGCCATACAAATGGAAAACAAATTACTTCAACTGGCAACTTACTACTAGCTAGAATCTCATAGATAGTAGCGTCGATTGTTCCTCTAGTGATTATTTTATAACTCTAATTTGTGTGCTTATTTGTATATTTGTTCTGTATAGATAATTCCTGGTTTTTCATTTTCCTATTTCGTGTGCATAAAATGGTGAAAATTAATTTTAACTGTTAAACATAGTAGCTATCCCAAACTGTGTTTTCACTATGCCACTTTGATTAAAATCTATTTGATAAGCAAGAGAAGGGTGATTCAAAACGTATACTGAAACAAATAATGTATCTTACTAGCTCCTCAAGTAAGATTCCTTTACAAGTTTTCACGTTTTCGAAAATTCTGATTCTAACGGGAGAAATTTCTGTATTTTAATTTTTCATTTTGTATTCATAAAATTGCAAAAGTAATTTGAACTGTTGAACCGTTTAACATTAGTTTTTGAGCGCCAAGTTGACCAAAGCTGGGAGGTTCAGTGCAACATCAATATTTACGCTTCGCCTATCGTTGGCCGGTCCCAAGTTCGTGCTGAGGGAGATTTGGGGCTACAGGGGAAGAACAGTGGTAATTACCCTTCTAACAGCGACATACACGTACTGCTGGAACCAGCATGGGCACATAATACCTGTCGTGTACGTACTACTTCAGTAGTATAGTCCCATAAATGCTTAGAAGACTCTATTGTAGGATAACTACGTCGTAGCCCTATTTCCAAATGGCGACTTACACGTGCTATTTGCTCCGGCAGGAAGTATTGTTGTTCAATGCGTTTGCATTATCTCTGCGCGAACTTGAACGACATGATGTAGGGAGAGCCGGGATATAAGATTCCCCCCCCCTCCGTGTTCAAGAATTCCCGGATTGAGGTAGAACAACGCATTTTCAATGCAACTACGGTCCGGTTAAGGGTGTAAGGTCTTTAGTAGGGCAGCTCACGCGCCAAAGATATCTCAGGATCTGCTTCGCCAATTAATTGAGTGAAATGACAGGACACTTACACAGGCCATCCTAGAAGATACAGCATGAACTGAAGTTTTTAACACTGCTTCATCCGCAGAATTTTTCCGGTGGCGCTGGTCTCGTTGTTCGGCTGCACGCTCAATTGAAGTATAACAAATTTGTGTAATGGTACAATCCTAAGAAAATATAACAAAAAAGAAAAAAGAAAGAGAAAATGGAACAAAAGAAAAAGGTATAAATAGAAAGAATGTGTATATTGTAATTATTTTTTCTGAGATTAAAAAGCGAGAATACAATTTTATATTAGACCACAAGAACAACATGAAAAGATGATAAATGATAAAAAATACAGTTTTACTGTAGTAATAAGTTGTAAACAAAAGAGGACTGTATCATTGTCTTCCTTTCTGCCTCACACCACAATTGACCACTTGTATAATAGCTTGGCCAACAATTCTGGATATATTTCTACATTTCTTCATGTGGAAAACATTTTTTGAAGAACAGCCCACATAGATGAAAAGAAGAGGCATAGAGACAAAGAGAGTTCTGTGGACAACCTCTCAAGAGAACGAGTCACGCACTCAGTGAATAATGGGATAAGTTTTCAGAAAACTTCTCGTCAGAACCTCAAATTGGACTTTTGCACACGGCTCACTTGCTTGGCTACTGTCTCTGAGGTGGCGTATTTTTTGAAGTTGTTCCTCTCTTGTCTCTTTTCGTTAAAAAAAGAAAGAGGAAAATATTGTCATTCCATTTTTTCTTGGTAAGAAACAAGTAGTGCATTTTTTTCCATGACAAGCTTGTTATGTTTGTTGTCGGTTTGTTTTAAAAATCACTTCAACATCCACGCGACTGGAAGACAAACTACTGGGACACCCACACAACAAACTTTTTGTCATATGATGAAAGACATGTTTTCCTTCTTTGCTAGAAATTAGATTAGCGTACTGTTCCTTCTTATCTTATTGCTAGAGGATAAAGTGTACACTAGATAAAACAGAACAGTCGAATGCACAGCCTTTGTTAAATGACAAACCAATTAAACAGTGAAAGTACGAGAAATTGCTTCTCTCTAATTGTAGTCATATCTTTATTAATATATCACAAGGTAATACAATTTGAGTAGAATAGGTATTTGTGTACGTGTATACCTATTTCTCCGTACGACTTTGGTCTAAAACACAGCGATTCTCAAATTATGATTCGCGGACTATAAGTGGTTCTCGATCTACATTCTTAAATTGAACTTTAGCCCAAAAAACAGCAAAAATATAATTTTGGTTATTTTCAAGTAAAATGAAAATAAAATTCATAATTTTATGTCCCATGACTATGCCCTTCAGGTAAAGAAAACGAGTGATTAACGAAAATAAATGAATTTGAAGTAATTGATCGAATGAAAATGTGGAAGGAAAGAGAGAACCTTGAGAAAATTTCAATGATGTACACTACAAACTGAAATGTCCTCAAATCGAACCGAAGACCAGTCACACCGGGAAAAACTGCTCTATCGTGTGTATTTACAAGTACATAAAAACATAAACCGAAGAGTTTGTAATTTGGGGTATGCACATATATGGTAAGTAAATGCGTATGTACGACTTAGAATAATAAATAAATTCGTATACAAGGCGGCCCGTAATTATGTATATGATGTTTGACTGACTGTTCTATTTGTAATTCTGGACAGAAAGTTTCGATATGGCAACACTACATAGCTTGACAGTGGAGACGAGGCAAAATGGAGCACCACCACATTATGCAATACCAGTGCAAGGGTGGCTGAACGAAACATTTGCGAATCTTGGGTCGGTCTACGTGGGTCTGTGGAGTGGCCATCTCCCGATTTGATTTGCCACCACATTACTTTTTTTTTCTTATGGAGTGTTTTAAAGGACAAAGTGTATCAACATCACATACACATTTGGCTCAACTACGGGAAGCTATCACAGAAGAGTTCCACAGAATACCAGTACGGGTCTGTCAAGCTCCTTGTGACAACATTACTCTTCGTCTCCAGGCATGTATCGATTTGAATGGTGTTTTGGTCCATACCATGGAGAACAGAGATTAAAAGTCTTGTAAGGAAAGGTATGAGAGCAATGTGTTCAATTTTATGTTCCAAGTTATGCTCCTAGTTTCTTTACTGCACTTTTTGGAACATCACATATATAATTATGGACCACCTTGTATAATTACAATATTTACTTGTACTTACAAATATGTAGTTCATGCAAAATAGAAAAGAAATACGTGAACGACCAGTGGCGGCGATTGGACGTTAAAAGTGAGGGTGCAAGACATAATCTGAATATTTGTATACCATTGTTAATTCCTATTTGTTTCTAACACTACGTTTGACGAAAGGTTGTATAACTAATAGGATACTATCTTTTTCAGTTAAAATACCGTATATAGTATTTCATATTATATTAAGTAAATTGACAAGAACAACGGAAGTAAGTACTCTTAACAACGAAAGTGCAAGAAGAGATTTGATTCGTTGCTTATGAACATCTTAAAATTGTGTCTGGAAAATTGTGTGATTTGATTATTTAATAACAAACTGCAAAACAAATAAATTGAAAGGATAATATTAATCATAGTAATGAATAATGGGGCTTTGTTTGTTGAAGTTATGTTCAAACTGGGGATTAATGAAGAACTTATATTTTTAATTTCACACATGACGTTAAATGTATGTTATTACTCTTAGAAAATAAAAGACAATAAAAAGCTACAACAAGCATATGCTACGACATTTAAAGAAGCGCGCAATTGCAATATTCATTTCTTTGAATTCCACTTAAAATGCAATTCCTGTAGCTTTCTTAACTCTACAGGAAGACAATTAACCAATACGTACTCACGCAATGGCGTGGCACCATTTTTTTCTATGAACCAGCAATACAAACAAAAACTTTACATTTACAAATAAAACTATATATTCTACATTAAGGAGTCACTTTAAAATAGTGGGGGCAACTGTCCCCTCTTGCCCCTTCTAATATCCGCCCATGTGAACGACATAGAGTAACTACACAGAAAACAGAAACCTATGCATCAAATATAGATAATAAAATGTAATGATAATGTGACTATCATCTAGAAATTCATAACAGTTTTTTAGCAATCGGAAAGTGGTAATAGAGAAACCCAGTTTACGTTATGTTTTATATAAAAAAATACTAATCTATGTTAAAATCACAGACAGTAATGACACTTATTGACCAGTGTGTTCACAATCGAAGTCGATACATTATTCTTACGAGGGAAGAAGGAGAGATTATATATCGAAGTGGAAGATGCTTTATACACCAATCGGAAGTACTAGTGACGATATTACGAAACTGTACTAAGATTTTTCCGAATTCATATACTATGCGAGTTACATGAATAAACATTGAGTCCAGAAAATCCGTTTCCACCTCTAGAAATCGCAAACGGTGAGATAGATGCCAAAATAGGAAAATACGTGTTTGCTATTCATACTTTAAAAGTACAAATTATCAAAGCAAAAACTGTTGTCCCAGCTCCACCATCACGGTCCCAGGTGGGTCCAACTCAAAAAATGCAGATGGTAAGAGGATCAAGCAACACATCGTTAGAAAGCGGTTGAGAAATGAAAGAAGACGGAACAAGTTTTGACTCTTTAAAGTTACCCTGTGCAAAATGGTGGCCGATCAAAATGTCTGCAAAAACGTAATTGTAGTCTATGCCCCCCCCCCCAAATACTTAAATGGTGAGACAGATGTCAAAACAGGATAACACCTGTGTCATCATTTCAAAAGTACAATGATTAAAAGTTAAAATATTTGTCCAGCATCCTCCGCAGGGTCCTAGGCGGGGTCCCACTCAGAATTTTCAAATAGCAAATGAGGTCAGTAGAATACCGTTGGAAAGTTATTTGGAAATGAAAGAAGATGGAACAAGTCTCGACTCGCTAAAATTACCCTGTGCAAAATGGCGGTCGATCAAATTTACATCCTCATTTCGATTCTCCTAGCGCATTCGCTTTCCATTTTGGAATCGGCACTTGTTGCCATTGTGAGACACTTGCACATATTCGCTGTTCCTGGTGCAAGAAAAGTCTATTTAAAAAAAAAAAAAAAAATCATTCTCTGCTTGATAATCCAAACAACGAGCATAGTTACCACTATTGTACATTACATGTTAACTAGTCAGTTCTATACTCAAAGATGTCAAATGTTCTTTTCTTTCCTTTATTCCTTAATTTTCTTTTATTTTTATTATATTTCTTTATTTATTTAGACATTACTGCACCCAAAGAGAAGAATCTCACAGTAGGAGCATTTCCTTTCTTTTCGTTGAGTACATGAATTTAAGTAAAAACAAACTATAACACGACTACAGAAAAAACTAAAGCGCAAGATGCTTGACCAGTGTAATCGTAGAGCGTCCAGACTTGTTCCATCTACTTTTATTTAACAACAGCTTTCAAACGATATGCTACTTGACCTCGTTTGTCATTTGAAAATTTTGAGTAGGATCCCGTCTGGGATCCTGCCGAGGACCCTGGGACGATTATTTTTATTTTTAAAAATTGTACTTTTAAAATGATGACACATGTAACATCTGTTTTGACATCTGTCTCACCATTTCAATTTTTTGGGATGGCCATAGATTTTACAATTACGTTTTTGTAGACATTTTGATCGCCACCATTTTGCACAGGGTAACTTTAGAGAGTCAAGACTTGTTCCGTCTTCTTTCATTTCCCAGCAGCTTTCCAATGCTATGCTACTTGACCCCCTTACCATTTGCAATTCTTGAGTTGGTCCCTTCCTCGTACCCTGCAGGTGGCCCTAGGACAACAATTTTTGCTTTGATAAGTTGTACTTTTAAAATGATCAAATACGTTAGATTTGTTTTGACATTTACCTCATTTTATGCGATTTCTAGAGGTGGAAACAAAGTTTCTGGATACCCTGTATATTCATATAACTCGCACAGTGTATGCATTCGGAAAATTTTTATTACAGTTTCGTAATAGGCGTCATTAGCGCTTTCGATTGGTGTATAAGTCATCTTCTACTTAGATATATAATCTCCCTTTCTTCCTTAGTTCGTTTGCACATGTATGGCATAGTTAACATGCACTGCAAACAAACAAATATATATATATATATATAGTTTTCCGAAAATATTGTGAAGCATTTTGCGTGACACCAATGGGTACGTTTCACACATCTACCTCAGTCACCTTCGCAGCAAAAATTGTAGTTTTAAAGCAAATCGTTGTGTCTACGACTGTTACCGTGTTACTTAAACACCAGAGCCTTCGCCTTCCTAGGATGTCATAAATATAGCGCGTGAAGAAATAACAGATGGGAGGACTTATACTCCTAAAAATTAATGTGATCACAAACTTATTTTTGCAAAGTATTACAGGAATAGTCACACTTCCAACGTCGTTTAAGTCTTAAGTTCACCTTCATCGACAAAGGGGTGAGAACGAGTGTAAATAAACGTCCACAATGACAATAATACAAAATGTTTGATCTCGGAAAATCAGTTGATTCATTTGAAATAATCTTTAAAACATTGTTATTACCCAGTTTAAGATTGATCTTGATAATGTCAACTTGATTCAAAGGCATATTCTAGGGGAGTAGGGATGTTTCAAACTTAATGCCAAAGGTAGAGTATCTTATGGATTTTTATTTCTGCACTTTAATTGAAAAGAGAAATGAAATGAAATCTTTAAGTTTAACGTCCCACGGTTATGCCGGTTAGGCTAAAGGAGACGGTGCTAATGAGAAATGAGTGAAATGGTGGAATGAAGAAAGTGGGAGGAAACGGGAGAACCCAGAGAAAACCCACGAGCACGGTGTTTGTCCACCACAAAGTCCACACGGCGCGAGCTGCAATCGAACCAGGGACTCCAAGCACCGGAGGTGAACGCTCTACCACTGAGCCACTGCGCCCCCCTTAATTGAAAAGAGATTTTAATATTTGATTTCTTGATATAATTCATCTTTACCCGTCAGCAAAGAACGGATATTTGAGTTTGAGCTTATTGTTTAAAATAATAACAAACTTATACATCAATTCAGTAGTAATTCTGTTATTTTAAACAGGATTGTTTGCTTTATTGTAATAGCAAAATATTTGTGATTCAATTTTTCTCAGAAAACTGTTCTTTGTTCTAGTTGATTTCCTAGATGGTTTTCACAATACCTTGTGCTGAGATACACAATATGAAGAAGCAGACGGATATGTATTATAGGTTGAAAGAAACATGTACAAAAAATTCTGTATAACAAACAAATCTGACATGAAGACTTTTTTTTTCAAGTTTTCCCTTTTTCTTTCTTTTTGTCTTTCGGATGGAAGTTGATTTATCATCTGACGATTTCCCGTGAAAAGAAATAGAGGATCTGCTGGGAGAGAGAGCAAGCACAAGAGATTGATAAAAATCGATGCTGGTATGTGCCCGTATCTCTCAGCACCGGAGGACAAGAGGGTTGGTTTATTTGAATGCATTACTCCCACCGAGAGGAACAGAAAAGGCACGAAACATCTCCTGCGCCATCTATTAGCAGTCTTCCGAAGTACAATATTTTACTAGCAACTAGAAATAGAACCGAATGGGTTACTAATGATATATTAGCTTTGGACGATCCCAGTAGAAAAGAAGTTAAGAAGTATAATAGAGCTAGTACATTTCTATATACGCTGAATGTAATTCGATTTGAATTCTTAACTCTGGGGATAAGAGCTGGGTATCTGAGTCATATTGCCTCGTAGTAGTTATTATCACTACCCTATAAGAAATGCAGGGCCAAATGAATTGTGTACAAAAATAATATCTTTTGAAGTAAATTTTGCTGTTGATTCTGAAATTCCATATCCTTTCCTGTTTAAGCAACCCTGGAGATTTCCTGATGAAAAATGCAGTGAAGCGAGCGGGAAATGAATGAGTCAGAAGTCGCTAGTCTGTGAAACTGAAATTTTGTAATTTAGTAATTCAGTTGAAATATAAACATTAAAATCAATAACTTCAATAGAATTCTAACTTCAAATGGTATTTTTTGGGGTTGACTAACTGGTATCGGACTTCCGAAGAAACATTAAAACAATTTTATGACCGTGTCAATAGTGACAACTCCCAGTTACGACCCCTCTTCAGTTTCTTAGAAATAGGAAAAGAAAGAGGGAGAAAGGAGAAGGAGGTAGGAGAAAAGGAGGGAAAGAAGGAAGATAGAGGAAATTAGAGGAGAAAGAATTACTGGATAAATATGGGAATATGGTGAAGGAACTCGAATAGTTTTTAAGGGATAATTCATATCCAACTGCTATTTCTTGAGGATCAATGCTGAAGTGATCCGGAAGAGACACATGTTCCCTCATACGACCCCGACCTGGATCCAGGCAACTCCGCAAGTGGGAGTTGACCAGACCCAGCCCGCGTGACGAGAAAGTTTAATTTAATTACTTTATCTGTTATTTTGAAATGTTGTATAACCCGTATCCAGTATCTAAATTTCCAAAGTGGAGATCAACCACACATTTGAATCGGCCAAGAAAAAAAAAATAAAAATAAAATCACGTATATATCTTCCACAAGTAGAAGTTTGAGATTCCTGAAAGGACCGTCGTTATTTTGGCTCATCGTTCTGTTTTGGTTTTCCTCATTGAGCTGATTTTGAGTACTTTTGAATTAGCTATCTTTTATAACCTCTGTCATGCATCAGTATATTATTACATATATATTACAGACACTATCATCGTAACTCAATATTAAAGCTACCACTAAAAACTAAAATTTGTCATTCATTCACGCACACTCACATATATACAGGACAGCGTATCGACATGAATAAAAATAATGTAATAGAAACCATCTAACCACAATTTTGTAAACATTTATTACATCTATTCTAGAATTAGACACAGATTCTTACGACATGCAATCAATGTATGTATGTATGTATGTATGTATGTATTTATGTATCTATCTATCTATATCTACACACACACACACACACACACACATATATATATATATATATATATATATATATATATATATATATATATATATATATATATATATATATATAATAATATTAACAGAAAGATTAAGAGGAACATTTTATATTTGGATATACATATATCTGCTTAAATCGTCTGAACATATAATATGAATTAAAAAAGAAAGAAAAATAAATAAATAAAATAAAAAGGTATTTATATTTTACAAAATCATAACTGGATGAAGAACAGAAGAAAAAAATTAGGATTCAAATGAATCCTCACATATCAAGATTTTAAGACAATTTTTAAAAGTCCTATCTCGTAGTTAGCAATGAACGTTAGTATTACACTAAACATTAAGGCATCCTTTCATGATGTCCAAATCTTTCACTTTATTTTATTTTCTGTACGCATACATGAAATTAGGTTACTAATTGCACTCGACACTTATTTCGTCTATAAATATACTTGTCAGGATATTTCATCCACTTTTGGATTACAAAAACAAAGCTTCGTCTCTATCTTGACGGAGACTATTTCCCTTCTTTGGTCATTTTACTTGATTTGCTAGTTCCTTTACCAGCTTTGAACCATTATCGACTTATATCATTAAATAATCACATTTATCTATAGATTCGCACAACTTACGGAAGAACGAGAATTTCTCAAGTCCAGAAGGATCTTCGTCGATGAGAGCACGATTTATCAAGGTGAAAACACTAGTTGAATTTCAGGATTTGTATAAGAGGGATGGGATTAAAAGTAATTTTATAATAGGATTTCAGTTTACTAGTCTGAGGATCGAGTTGGTAATAAATTGGGATTACGCCGACCTTTCTTGAACCCATGCTACATGCGATTCGTGTAGTGCAAATGATGTTAGTTCTTACATATGATATTAGAGAATGAGACACAGATTGAAAAGAATATACAACATGTGGCGGCTTTTTCAATAGTTACACTTCACATTTATCGGATATTTCACGACCGTGGCAACCAAGAACCGTTCGGGGTAAGGTACCAAGACTATTTACACATATATGCATGTACTCAATTTAATATTATACATTTTACTTCAATATTATATTCATATTCATATCTCGACATATATTCATTAATTATTCAATCTTTCAAACTATAACTCCGACAAATCGAAATTTCAGGTTGCAACACTTTAAATTTTGAATCTTATATATATATTCAAATAATTTCCCGCGCATAATTCATATTTCGTATTTCCAGGTATTTTGTTTAGAACAGCAGACATTCAATGTGCGATACAGGCACGTAAACACAAAGAATATAGATATATAAATGTAACTAAAAATATCGATAATGCTTTTGGGTCCAAACAACTACAACAATCTTCACACTCAGAATTACCAGTGGAAACAAAAGTTGGATTAGATAATAACTTGAAAGATTCTGATTGGATAATAATAGAAGGAAAACACAAGTGACATTTAATTATAGACGATTATCACTCGCTACCACAATCCGTAAATGTGGCGGAAACCGTTTACTTTATACTTCACACCAATGAATACTTCTACGAATCGTGTCTTGCGACATCTCAGTTGGGAATTTAGGTTCAAAAGCTATATATTAAATAGTCGATATTTGTAAAGTTTAAAACTTGGGGGAAGGTTAAATTTTTTTTAAAAAAATCTTGAAGAAGGGAGTAGAGGAATACATAAGGAAGAGAGAGAGAGAAAAAGCGGCGCCAACGGGATAAGCTAGGACACTAAAACTACAAAGATAAGTGGTCGAATTTCAACATACAACAATCCACAGCCAAATATATATGCCAAAAAAGTGGCCTACTCAAATGCGTGACCCAAAGGGGTCTCTGAGTGCCTAAGTACCAGTCCGTTCCTTATAGGCAACCATCTCACAAGGAATAAGCCCTGTAGAATGATTGACTATTAACTGTTTCCGGTACCAATTCACTCAGATTACGGCCGGTCCAGCCGGAAGTGTCAGTGTGGTTTCTAATTTAGAATTTCTAAAAAAAATTTCCGACCCCTCAGAAACTAAGAAGAGTTTCGAGAAAGTATGAAAAACTAGATTATAGTTGATAAAACAGAAGAAATCCTAACAAAGACTTATCAAATAAACAGAAAATATTAAATAAAAATAGATTTTGTACTAGTAAGTTGTCTGCCAAGTCTTACTAGTCTCTCCCAGTACGCAAAATTTGCTACATCTTGAGGCGTCAACTAATTTCAAACACTATATGCTAGAAATAAAAGAAGTGAAAATTCATGGGTATCGGGGTTTAGACGTCCTGGTACGTTATTATTAGAGTTCACGGTAATCTATTTACTAGATTATGTGATCCTATTCACTCCACCTCTACGAACAATAATGAACTTGGCTTGGTCGGGGGAAGTGAAATTTTTTTTTTCGAAGTTGTCGGGTATTATTCTAAATACAAGTTAAACGCATATATCTAAACTGTATTAATTCTGCCAAACAGCTATTCTGTTAGGTAATTTACTGTGAAGTATCCGGGATCATTTGTTATATGACTATCAATTGTATCGTGGGGCCGGTTGACTAATTAACCGGTGTATTTACTTTAGTAGATTCGAGCCGCTAAGTGAAAAAATACCATCCATCATTTTTCGTAACATACTACCCTCATATAAGATCCGACGTGAAAATTCATGCACTAAGGAATTTACTGTTATATATATTATCAATACTTCATAGTAACTTAATTGTTGAGCACATATATACACGGGCGTCTCGTACTATACTCAGTTATATACTAATAATACTATCATTATTTATTTATTTATTTATTTATTTATTTATTTATTTATTCATTCATTCATTCACTTTTCTTTTCGACGTCAAATTTTGTAGACGCCCTATACTTTATCACTAAGCCCGAGACTGTTCAAAGCAGTCTACATAACTATATTAAAGTTAGCAATTGCCATAATCCTTCAATTTGCACGTGTGATCCTACACGAATCAAATATAAATTTCTGTCGTAACAAGCTATCCTATAATTCACTTCATGGCCTTAAAATTTCATTTTGTATGCAATGAAAGTACAACGTTATAAATAATATGCAACTACATATCAGAAAAATGACAACAATGCCATTGCTCGCAGTACGCAACGCATAAGAGGATTTGTAAATGCAGCCCGAAGATAGAAATAACACCACATAGGCAAAATTTCAAGTTAAGTTGAATCGCGAAGATTATTATGATTAATATTTTGGTTACTAGGATATATAAACGATCGTGCTTTTCAGAAATGTTCAATTACAAGTTAATTTGTCTAATTACCTATTCGTATGGGCCTAAGCTGTTTACTCGTAATTTATTATAAAAGAAGTGTCATTTCCGTATAAACCAGAACACAAAGTATTTAGATAATAGGACATTAGCAACGAATAATACTAAATTTAGACGCGATGGCGCTAGTATTCTTAAAACAGCCTGTACACAACTGAATAATCTTTGCACTATTTAGCATGTTTGCACTATTATTATTTATCATAAGCAATGAACTATAAAATTACGGTACGGTATTTCTATGAAACTCGTCAAGAAGGAATAATGTACTCATTGTGACTGAACGAAGATAAATGAACAAACAACAATACACTGTCCATCGATACATATTTTATACATTCTCTCATACTCATAGGCGCCGACTTTGGGGGGGCAGGACACTTTTGGCCCCCCCAATATTTAGAGATGGGGTCCTCGCCCCTCCAATATAATCCGGCCGAGGAAGAATTAACAAAGAGGATCAAGAATTTCTGTTGTAAACTTCGTCATTCCTTTAATTCAACGTTAGGAATAGCCTTCTAGGAATGGATACGAGTCGAGTTAAAACTCGACTCGACTCGAATACGAATCGAGTTCCGAGTCGAGTCACACGTAATTTTCTCGAGTCGGGTTCCGAGTCGAGTCAAACGTAATTTTCTCGAGTAGAGTTCCGAACTGAGTCGCTGTTTTTTAGGTCGAGTTTCAAGTTGAGTCGAGTTTGATAAATGGCTCGCTCTTCAGCTCCTTTCAAAAACATGGCATAATTAGACTGGAAAGCGAAAGCCATGAGAAATGTAAGCGATAAAGTGGAATACTTTTAATATTTTTCACGAGAGGGGACACTGCTTGTATCTCATTTCGTCTCGATAACGAGACGACAAAGGATTTTATAATGAGGCCTCAAATGTCGTTAGCACCAATTTAAATATATACTTGTAGTTCTTACCATCAAGGCTGAGACCTGCACGGTCGAATTTTTGAGCCCAAACAGAAGCTCAACCCGGGTAGTGATGTAAACTTGCTCCGCTCAGTTCAACCTAGCGAAATGCCCGAGCCTGCATGGTTGGGATGAGCCATCGATTCGCCCCAACTGAGCTATCAGCTCTGTTCGGCTGGGTTTGGGTGAGCCATCGGCTTAGATCGGCTCACACAGGTCGACAACCCTAAGCCCGAGCCGAGCAATTTTGAACATGTTTGGCCAGCGCCCTATAACTTTTAACAATATTTGGCCTTAGCCAAATCCTTGCTTCTCCGGAACTCAAATCCAGAATCTCGTGAACGATGGCCATGCCTCCTAGACTTCACGACTACCGAGGGCGGCAGTCAATTAGTTTTTAGTATTCAGATAGAAACCACCTATCTTTCATGTTTATACACGGTGTTGTTATAATAATAATAATAATAATAATAATAATAATAATAATAATAATAATAATAATAATAATAATAATAATAATAATAATAATAATAATAAAGTTGTAGTAACAGTAGTATCATTGATAATAATTACACTGTCAATGTAGGATAGTTGAAGAGAATACTTGAATCTACATAAAATTTAGCTCCATTTGGCTCGTTCTGGGTCGACTCGACTCGAAACTCGACCTGAATTCGAGTCGAGTTGGAGGAAATTTCTCGAGCCGAATTCTCGAGTCGAGCTTAAATATGTCTGTTTCGAGTCGAGTTTAAAAGAAAACTCGTTCGAAGTCGCTCGTGGCCATCCCTACAGCTTTCTTATTCGATAGAAAAGGCGTTTTTCAGACTGGTGTTGAATAGAGCACTGAAGCTTGAACCAACACCCTGGCAACCTGACAAGTGAAGATCAATGCAGTGTGAATTTTGCAGCGCAGTAGCGGATCGAGATTTGGGGGGAGGAGGGGGCCTTCATCAAACAGTTAATTGAAAACGGTTGAATACGATGATGATATATTTATTCATTGCTTGGACCCCCCAGTATTTTCTTCAAGTTGGCGCCTATGCTCATACTTACTACTAAACTCTATGCTACTCACTTCAACACATGTACATCACATTCCATATATACAAGAAAGTAAATACTGATACACATAAGTTTGCATGCTAATACATATGTTATCACCAGTCAACTATATACGGACCAAATAGAATTATCGGATTTCCCTAATTGGCTCTATGAACTGAAGAGAAAGGTGACGAAAAGATCAGGGCCAGGTGGCCCTTCTGCAAAACTAAATCATGTTTTCAAATACTATGTTACCGGAAAGGGTTCCCTTCCTGAAGGGAAAAGAACCCTTATGGAAAATGTTCTTCAACCCATTTTGGTTGGAACCTTAATCAATTCCGGAATAAATGAGAGCCCCTTGTTTACGTTTGAGCTACCATGATGAAAATTACCCTAACTACTACAAAATCGGATACCATCATGCCAATAACTATTAAAAGAAAAGTCACACTTACCACGTACACAAGCTATATTTGGACAGGTCTCACGTAACCCTAAACTGAATCTTGGGAGAAGTAAAAAAGATTTTCAACGTTCCGATCACAAAATCTATACTTGGATATCACACACTATTATGTATCCTGTCCATCACTGATCATATCATCAACATGGCGTCTTCGAAGCTAACCTCTATATTTCACTGTTTTGACTGTTTTTACTGCTCAGTTTAGTGGTATGAGGCTCCCTTTTTGCTTCTCTTATCAGACACTAATTTTACATAGTTTAAGCTGTTGTTTCTTCTAAATATTCCACCTTTCTGAGGAGCCAAAAATTACGTGTTGTGCTTCGTTCTTGTCCGGTTCTAGAATAAAGCATTCTGACCTTGACATCAGAAGGTCAGAAAATAGTTTAATCAGGATCAAGTGTTTTGGCGGCGAAAAATTTTAAAGCGAATGAAAAATAGTCAAAACTGGATAAAACCGGATCTTGGGAGGATATGGCATCTCAGAGGGACGAAGGGGGTCTAAATTATTCTGCCAAAAATCAGATTGGTGGATAATTTCAAGAATTTCTGTCCAATTGTGGACCTATGTTTTCGTATAGCACTATGATGAGAATTTCAATACTCATCCATCTGAAATGTCCTTATATGAGATTAATAATAAAATAATGTATAAATAAAGATATTCCCCAAAATACCAGTACTGCTAAATTATTTAAAGGTTCTACATTAACTTTGATTTGAATAAACTACGATTGAATATACTACACGGCCCGAAGTTATATTTTGAAAAATCACGTAGTACAGTGCGTTCAAAAATCATTGGATCCTCCAAAAATTCCAAAAATTCCATTAAGTGTAATGGTACATTACACTTAGCTGCAGCATCAAAAATGTTTTCCAGGTTCGCAGTTCTAATTTCTAATATTTCTTGTACAGTGGTCTCAAACGGATATATCTGAAACCAGGATATTACCGTTCTGACACTACGTAAAGCTTGTGGCTTTTGCTTCATTTTGTTTTTACGGATGGAAGTTGGCTTTGAAGTCTTTCGTGATATAATATTTTATGGTTGTACCTTATTTTATTCGTTTTAATTTGCTCAAAAACGTTAACAACTAACTAATAAATAAACGGCTTGTTTAGCTGGAGTTGAGGGAAATTTATGAAATTTCCAACAAAATTTCTCCTCCACCTCCTCCTCCTCCTCCTCCTTCTTCTTCTTCTTCTTCTTCTTCTTCTTCTTATTATTATTATTATTATTATTATTATTATTATTATTATTATTATTATTATTATTATTGACTACATCGCTTCAAAATAGGAGTATTCACTAATTTCAGATTGCCTTCTAACAATATCCTGTTCTATCACCAATAACTCTCGAAACTCTCTTAAACGTTGAATGAATGAGAACAAAATTTTTATTCACAAAAAGGAAAACCTTTTAGCTTTGAAATATTATATCCCAGGTGAAAACTCTACTTTTCGATCTATATGAGAGAATGACAAAGATGAAATTGTAAGTATGTTGAAAACAGTTTCGTCGTAGAGAAATACACTAAATGCATTTCTTGGCCTCTTCTTTTGTTTCAAACATATCTTCACACATTTATACGGTTTCAACAAATACATCAGCTTCTACTTCAAAAATCTGTTTCGACTAAATCACATTGAAAATGGATTTTCCCCTACCTTATAACACGTGATTTTGTAGACAATTAAGAAAAAAATATGTGCTCACTTATTATGGAATTATTTAAACTACATATAACATAAGGGGTATGCTACATTTGCGAATGTTGTACCTGTATTGTTCTATAATCGTGTCAAGGAAACTGGCTAGGAGGGTATTTTGTAAAATTTTAGGTTTAGGCTTTTCCTATGACAAATTATATCAAGTTTATAAGTGTCAAGTTTTCCTTTTGTCTCTACAAAGAAAACTAATCTCTGTTTCTAACAGAAATTGAGATCTAATCGAAAAGAAGTAAATTTAATATTCAGCATCCCAATGTTTCACCAGCTATAAAACTCAGACCGCATAGACGTGAGGTTTGGTCCCTGGTCCACTCTCAAAGCTAAAATTCTCTTCAGCAGAACAATTAAATTAATTTCTTGGAACACTCAGGTCCTTTGATGTGAAATATAGCCCAGAACTTGCGAAAGCTATTAAAAAAAAAAAAAAAACAATTTTTGTAAATTGAATAATTAAATAAGAAGTATGAATCTCGCTAAGCTTCAAGCTGAAGCTTGGGTATGGATTGCAGGAATGAAATGTAATAGATTCCAGTACAAGAATGTCATTTTTCTAAGAACAGACACCAAAAAGTTTCGGATTACTATGTAATGAAAAAATATCTCTGTTCTTACATAAATATAGATGGTTTGATCTAGGAACTAATTTCCTGTACATTCCTGAAGAATTAATATTTCTATCGATTTTCTTCAAGTCTCAAAGTAACAATAAGAACACTGAACTTCAATTCCAGATGGTATACTTAGTAGACAGGAAGGAAATATATGATAATATGTCTTCGTAATTCCAAATGAATCATTGTAAAAAGTACTGCTGACAAATTTGTTAAGACTGAAGGTCATTGTTATATTACTAGAACTATAGGGATAATTTAAAAATTGCTCTTGTTTTCTTTGCTTCTAGCACAGTAGAGCAATTGCGTCACTCTACATTGTGAAAGACTAAACTGTGAGAAAAGTGAATACACCAGTACATGACAGTGTTAAGTGTGTTTCTTTAGTAAATTCACACAAAGCAATGCTTCCTACTTTCTCTACATACCAAATTAGGCATAATCAAAAATTTCGTTACAGCCATGTGCATGTCGGCTGAAAATTCACCTAGTACATTCTCACCTAGACTTTTCGCTGAAAGTTATAAGTGAAAAAGTTTCATCATGATATTCAGAAAATGTAGCAGAGATATAAAACAAGATGCGCTTCTCGAATGATGGGCGACTACTGTTGGTTTTTAGTTGGGGAAGTGAAATGCATTACAAATTAAAGAAAGAATGGGAAATCTTTAAAAAAATGTTAATTTTATAATAAGTTGTATATTAACTATATATTTTTGTTAAGGACATTACAAATATTATAAAAACATTAATTCTGAGATTCTTTATAATTATAAAAATAAAACTAATTAACTATTACTATAATAATAAACTATTATAAAAATAAGTAAAAATATAATTATAATAACTTTATAAAAAGCTAGACCTATTATTTATTTTAAAGAAATGGTTTAATATAATAAATAACAATTACAACGATGATCAAAATTAATTTACAACAATTTAATTTTTACTTAGTCCATTAAAGCAAGTTTAAATAACTATCAACAAAATTAAATAAGTTGTATTCAAATCCGGTACTAAGTTTGAAAAAGTAACCGTAGTCATTCTATTTCAAGTCAACCAATGATGAAAATTCATAGTCTCAGATTTTGATAATTTTTTGTACATTGAAAGACATGTTTGAGAATTCCCAAAATAAAACTTTTCAACATAGATGACGAGCCTTTTCACCATAGGCTCCGGGCCCGATTTGTAACATCAGCGCTGTGCTCAGAGAACCACAATCCATCCATTGCCACCTCCCACGTCCATGAACTTCAAATTTCATTGGTGAATAGAAGAGAATTAACCTCGAAATTTCAGGGCCCGATTTCTGGGGCTTGGGACCCGTTTTCTGACACCGCTGTGCTCAGAGGATCATTATTTATCGCCACCACTCGCGGCCAACAACTCCATGTCTGATACGGTTTCCTTACCGTAGGAGAATTAGCTCTATGCTCTTTATATGTTATCGATTGCACATTACATTATTGAATACATAAATTATGAACAAGATTATATTTTCGAGTATTGCATGTATATACAAAATCTTACATGTATTTTTGAGACTTTTTTTTACTGTCTTTTTGATTTTTTAGCTAGCTCTGGGGGCACGTTAGTTTCGCCACTGGTTACTATGAACGAGAACGGAGTTTTGAATTAGTTATAACTGATCGAGCAATATCTTAAGTCATTTTGCCGAGGGCAGGGCCCACCCGGAAATTTCCGGGTATCCTGGCGGCCCGATTCGACTCTGCTCTCGCCATCATTCTCAACAGCGCCAATGATTCAGTTAGGCAATACATGATGAAGTACAGGATCCCAACGCCCATGTCTCACCACGCACGAAGAGGAGAGGCTTATGCACATACTAGCAACACATTTGCGAATGAATTCGTGATTCTTACGCAGCAACCAGTATCTCACTAAATATTCGACATCGACCAGTGGGATATTTACACGATGTCTTTGTTGCGCTTCCCTTTGGCTGAAAAGCATAAGTTGCAATCGTGTTACGCATGGAGAATGCAATTGAACCACATCCTTTTCTCTGGCGCCTTCCCCTTCTGCTCCAACATCATCCATCCATGTCAAGTGGTACAGCAGCAACATGTTCTGCATAGCCTTATCGGTCCGTACTCTGGCCGGGGTGTCATTGAATTTCGTATATGATTGCACATGAAAACGCTTTGAGGGGTCTTTGACAAGTGAACTATACTGAACGAGGTGTTAAACCGTATTGTAACTCCTTTACTGCAGGTTCTGCGCGGAGACAGTTTCCTGCAGGATAACTCGCGATCCCGTGTGACACGTAATGTTCTGCATCTTACGCTTGGATACGATGTTCCACTGCTTCATTTGCCATCATTTCTTCTACTCTATAGCCGATTGACTACGTCTAACCCATGACTGCATAAAGCCTCACAGACTGAAACATTGGTAGAGTGTCGCAAAAACAGGTTTTGCCACAGTCAAGGACAACATTCAAGGTCTTATCCTCTCTGTTTCGTAGTGCCAAAGCTGGCTTGTAGTCTCATGATGGATCATCCTTCTGCTAGCTTCTCGTGGTGTTGCACAAATTGGTAAAGTATAACCATTTGACACTTCTACCTTAAACTATCTCTTTGCCACATTTCGGGCTATTACATCTTGTTGTTGCACTTTTAATGAACAGTAATGAGAGAACAAGGACTCGTTGAGGGTATGAATACTACATTATTTCAATAGCTTTCACCGTACAACGTTGCAAGCGACAATCTCTGTCACATTGAGATTTTAACAGAACGACAGTACTGTAATAGAAGTTCCAATTCTATGTAACATCATTTGATATAAAGGCATAGTTTGAAACTGAAAAAGTAAATTTAAAGCCTATACATAATCAACATATCGTTTGTCTTTTTTATTTCAGTAAAATATTATTATTGTTACTTGCAACGTTGTTCGGCGGAGCTATTGAAAAAGATTAGTATGCATTGAAAACAGATGACTACTAAAATCAAAATTGAAAATATTAAACGCAAAGAACGTCGTGGCATATACAGGGGCTGGACAAAAAAGTCTAAAACGATTGCAAAAGTGTGAAAATCATACCTAGCATGGTGTGGGGCCTCCTTTTGCGCCCAAAACAGCTTGGATCCGACTTGGAATGTACGTATACAGCTCCTGAATCGTGGTGTGTGGGATTTTGTACCATTATTCCTCCAAAACATACTCCAGTTTCTTAAGGGATGCTGGGGGAGGGTAATGAGACCGAACACGCTTTTCTAACTCAGACCACAATGGCTCAATTATTTTCAGATCTGGTAATTGTGGGACGCAGGAAAGGTGCGATAGCTCCTGGTCATGCTCCTCAAACCATAGTTTCACCGTTTTTGCAGCGTGACAGGGTGCCAAATTATCTTGGTAGATGCCATCATCATCAGGGAACAATATTTGGACCATGTGTAGAACCTGGTCCCCCAAAATGGCCTCATACGTCTTAACATTCATTATTCCATGCAGGGCTATGATGGAACCTGCAGAAAACTCCGCTATCACTGCCCGTACTGTAGCAGACTCACGCCCATGCTTTACAGTTGGGAGCAGTCTGTATTATAGGCCTGCGAAGTGTTCTCCATACATAAACAAGGTGAAGATCAATTCATCGGACCACATTACGTATTTCTACTACTCATGAGTCCACGCCTTGTGGTCCTTGCACCACTGCATACACCTCTTCGCATTTACTACTGTGGCCAGGGGTTTGGCGATAGCGGCTCTGCAATGAATTTTCATTTTATGAAGTTCCCGTCGAACTGTTTTCGATGAAACCGGGTTCTGTAGGTCGGAATTGAGTTGAGACGTAATTTTCATTGCAGTGGTCTTCTTTTTAGCTGCTACAATCTGTTTTAATGCCCTCCGGTCCCTATCTGACAGGATTGTCTTTCGACCACTGTTGTGCTTTGCAGATGTCATTTGTGCATGAATCGTGTATGCTCTTGTGACATTGAACACAGTGCCTTTCAATACCCTTACAATGTTCGTCACTGTTGCCACTGAAGCTCCAACCAGACGGGCACCAACGATCATGCCTCTTTGGAAGTCTGTCAAGTTACCCATTTTACCGCACCACTTTCACACCACGATACTCACAGTTGAACTGGTCACTGCTAACGGAAGAGGAAGATCCACATGACACATTGAATACAAAAAAGATCGCCAACCGCAAGACGTGTAGTACAATGGAGGGCCAAACTAACGTGTCATGTATGAAGTGTTTTCAGATTTTTTTGTCCAACCCTTGTATATCCAAATGAACTCAAATTTTAGCAGAAATCCTTTCTGCAATACTATAATAATGAGAAATAATGAAAATTTGTGTGGAAACGGATTGAACTCAATTGGTATAACTTATAGAATTTCCGGGTCTCAATCATTCTGATAGGAGATCGGATTATAGATAGATCAAAACCAGAATTCAAAAATGCTAGACAACATTCTGAACTTAGAGCAGTGTATAAAAGACTGATTAGATTTTTCAGGGGGAGACTAAAATTAGGGTGATGTGATCTCCGTAGTGACCCCCTCGATATGAGATATACTTAAGGTTATCTTCAAAGTAGTGTTTCGCCTCGGAAAGTATATGTTTCTATGGAAATTAGTGTTGTCCATGGAGTGAGATGAGAAGATAAATGAGATTGTCTCGTCTCGATTCTAAAAGAATTTTGTCTCGCCTCATGTTTATTCTTAAAAATCTTTTCTCGTTTTGCCTCGAAATTTTCTAATCTCTTTTTCTAAATTTATATATAATACCTGTATTTATACTTTTATTTTTTCTTAATTTCATTTAGAAGTTTATTTAGTGCTTCTATATCATGGGAGGTTTAGGAAGGATGTGATATAACAGCACTTAAACTATGTTTATTATTTATGTTATGTAATGACGGGAGTGTTTTTAAACGTTGATGAAATACCTGTATTGTGTTCGTACAATTACATTATCAAGCTATAGTTTTTATACTATAAATTATGTAATACTAAAATAGTGTTTGATATCTAAACTTTAGATAAACTATTGTTGTCCACGAGGTTCGTGAAGTTTATCGTCTTGTATCGAATTTTAAAAAATTGAAAGATGTTCAAAAAGTCGCCTCTAATTGGTTAAAAAGAAACACCATCAAAGATAAGAAGAGTATATGATATACATGTGAAAACTATTCCTTTGCTCTATTTTTCAATATAGTTTCCATAAACATTCAAGCTCTCATCATATCTCTGTACTAGCTTACAAATTTCATCAGCATAAACATCTTCCGTCTGTGCCTTGAGCCAGACTGTGACTGCATCTTTCAGCTCCTCATCATCACCAAAGCGCTGAGATCCTAGAAATTTGTGGAAATTCATCGGAAATTTTCATGCACTTTTCCATCGATTTTCTGGACGAGTTCATCAATGATCATGGATGGCTTTCCACTCCTCTATTCGCCATGAATGTTTTTTCGTCCACTTTTAAATGAACGAACCCATTCACGAACTACTCCTTCACTCATCACACTTGGTCCATACACAGCACAAAGTTCCCGATTAATAGCTGCTTCCAAATATTGTTTTGCCGTAAGAAAACTTACAACAGCTCGCACCTCGCACTTGGCGGAGTGTTTTTTTTTTATTGCAGCACACATTTTCAGACGCTACAAAAGTGGAACTAGTGATCGGACAACCTTTACTCTACCACAGCTGGATACAGAGTAATCTACCGCGCACGTCTGTTCAAGGATGGTACTGCTACCCCCGCTATTTCATGAACAGTGACCAATCGGAGATTACTTTCCGAAAATGCCTTTTCATCTCGTGGCCAACTTTAAGAGTTCAGTCTCATATTTTACCTTGTCACGATAATATTGTCTCATGGAAAATATGAGATAAATCGTCTCTAATTAAATAGTGAAAATAAGAAATGGAAAATGTGTACTTCATATTTCACCATATTAGGGATTTCTTTCAGTACCGTTAGTATTATATTTACGAGTAATTTTAAGCTCTGTATTCCATTTGTTTCACCAACACGCCATTCTTTCTGTCTCAGATATTGAATGAAGGTTTATTGTAAATGGTGCACGACCTGAGATGAGGAAGATAATTTTATTTTCAACTTACCCTTGATCGCAGCGCTTTGGCCTTACTGCTGAACCCAACCTTCCATCCGAGTGAAATGAAGCTACTTATCTCCATTGTTGATTATATCTCTGAGATCAATTTAAAAAAAGAAAAAGAAAAGGAGTTCCCCATCATTTCGTTGATCGTCTACGCTTTTCGGCTCCTTCCTTTTTAATATTACCATTATTGAATTTTGGCATCTTTGTACGTTTGACCTTTTTCTATCTTCTCTTTTGTCTGTTCTACTTTAACAGGCAATATGTCATGCTCTTTTTCGTTGTCAGTTGCTTCTTTTTCCAATATAACGTTTTGATATCGAACGCCCTGTTCATTCTTTTCTTCTTTTTTCCAAACTTACGATTTTTGCTAGAGAAGACAGGGATCTCGTTTCGTTCATTCTACTCATAAGCAAGGAAGAAAGAAAAAAAAAGAAAAAAGAAAGCTGTCTACAGGACGTAAACAAACAAGTGAAAAAGACGGAGTCGAATCACATTTGCATTCTTATTTCACAGATTCTGACTCTCTCTCTCTCTCTCTCTCTCTCTCTCTCTCTCTCTCTCTCTCTCTCTATATATATATATATATATATATATATAATCACAAATCCATCTAAATGAACATTTGACAGGATAACGGTAGAAGATATCATCTTATCACTTCTCTAGAATTTCTATATTGTGATAAGAGTTTTCTTGTCTAAAGAGAGAGCACTTTAGAGACCTATCTTGTATTCTGAAATGTTTTTCTCTATTTCTTCTATTCCAGTACAATCACAAGCAATTCAGAATATAGAGGAAAAACAATGAACCATTTTCGATTAATAAAGAACGAGTTCCTGTCTCTATCTCTTATAAACACTCATAAAGACAGGTATAAGGAGATCAAGTGTTAGAGAGAGGGAAAGCGAAGGAAATTACAGAAGAAAGACAACATAAAGTAACAAGATGCATTAAATTAGCACTTTATGCACTGTTCTATGCAGTATTCGTATCTTAATGGGATTATCAATGCTAACAATATAATAGAAAGGTCCCGTGTTCGATTTCTGGTGGAGAAACGCGGTCGAAAAAGTGTAAAAACTTTTCTAGGCCGCCCTCCTGAGTGAGATTTTCCTGGGCCTTCCCTCATTCCCACCAGGCAAATGCTAGGATGGTACGTAACATACAAATCCCAGGCCGCTTTCTTCCTTTTCCAATCCTTTTTTCCTTACCTTTCCTCGAATTGTGTACTCGCTGAGGGACATCATCCCTCGTACGCGACGGGCTAACATGGCCACAGATGCCGAAAGCTCGGAAATTTAAAAATCCTAACAATACAATCATTATTTGAGAAATCATTTTAACTTCAATCTAAATACATAAATTGGTGCTCTCTTTCTCTTTCTGAATGTTTGCAAACTATGTCATTAAAGTTTATGACGCATGGTTAAGAGACAATTTATTCAACTTAGTACTCAAAGCGGAAGTATTGTAGTGACACAGTCTATACTAAAGTGACGGTAGGATTGAAACGTATAATTGGGATGATAGAAGGTACCTGACTAATATTCAGTAGTCTTGTAATCAACAGAAGATCTTATTTTTGATTGACATGAAGTGAAACCATTTCCTTGGACTTGCGAATTCAATTGATTTCTCTCCTATTGAGCACGTCTGGTCGATGATCGTACAACGACTCGCACGCGCGCGTCTATCAGATGAACTGCAACAGTAGACAATATATGGAATCAGAATCTCTTGCGATACCTCAGAAGGACTTCAAACATCTTTGTTTCTCTACGCATCACAGTTACGTAACATTCATTGACGTATACGTATAACCGCTCCACGCGATACATTCCTCTTTGTAATTTGCTTGGATCCTGAGGTGCTTCCTTCACAGAGCAGAAATTGTTAAGTTTAACTCATGAACCATACGGAATATTATTACTACGTTTCATACTGTCAGCTCTACTTGTTCCTAGTCTTTCGATTTTATTCACCAGCTTTTATCAAACTACATCCTTCACTTAAAATTCGAATTTCATTCAATGTTACTAATTAATGAAAGGTGAGCTCTATTCAAGTAATGTATGATCAATACTTAAAAAACGATAAGTGTTTATATGTAGTTCTGGTGTAACTCTTCTTGGATACTTCAGATCGAATATTAGCGATATCTTATTAGCCAAAATATTATGAGTGCCCAGTACTTTTTGCACGAAGTCGTCGGGCTGACGTAAAAGAGCCGGAATAAAGCAGGACTGCTCACCAGATAGTGAAAGAGGTCTCACTCGATCAGGCAGTGCGATGCTTGTGCGTAGAATGGGGAAAATCAGAGATACATCAGAGTTTGATTAGGTCCAGATTGCTAAGCCCAGACGGTTGGTAATGAGCATCTTGAAAACATCTCCGCGTGTTCGCGGGTTGTTGTGGTTAGTGTCTTCCAAAAGGAAAATGACAGTGTAACCAGCACCAAACCACAAAACATGGGGCGGCCATAAATCATTCAAGATGCCGGATATCGTACACTGTCGAGGTTTGTACAACAGCATAGGACGAAAAATGAGGCACAATTAACAACAGACTTTAACAATGAAAGAAGCACGAGTGTCTAAGCTCACAGTTCACCGACGTTCTGCACATGTGCCAATGTTAACAGCATGGCAGCGTCTCTTATGAATGCAATGGGCACGTGTTTATCGTTTTTGGACCGGCGAGCAATGGTACAACATTGCATGGTCCTATTAATCGACATCTTCTTCATCACATTAGTGAGCGAGTCAGAATCCGTCGTCTTACAGGGGAGAAGCAATTCAAGACGTGCACAATGGGACTACGACAGGCCAATGATAGTTCCATTATAAGTTTGCGAACCATTATATGTTCATCTATGGAGCCGGTGGTGAATATGAAGGGCACCATGACGGCTCCTAGCTATCAGCAAGTTATTGTTCATCACGTACATCCATTCATGTTGGCTATATTTCCATCTGGGAAGGGCATCTTTCAGCAGGCAACACTCCTTTTCACAAGACCAATGTTGTGCTATAGAGCTTCGAGAAGCACAGCAAAGAATTTTGGTTTCTGCAATGGCCCCCAAACTCACCGAATCTTAACCCAGTTGAACGCTCTTGAGATGTCATTGAATATCAGATCCAAGCTCATCTCCTCCTCTGCAAAATTCACAGGAATTAAGTGATTTGTGTGTGTACATGTGGTGGGCCATAAATTCAACCACCTACCAAGGCCTTCAACCACATGCCTTCAACCATTATTTCCGTGCCAACCCACATTGCTATTGTGGTGCGAGAAAAAGATGGACATACTAGATATTAGGTGTGGTCATAATTTTTTGGTTGGTCAGTATATAGGAGTGGTAATATGATATGTTCGTAACCAAAGCGTATCGTTTTGCCGCTTCCACTATGCAATAAAGAATTACATACATAACACGAAAATATGAGGTATTCACGAATGCAGAATGTGTCACATTAATGATACAAATAAACCTTCGTTTATGCTCATGACCATAATCGGTAACGCACTTGTTTCTATGGACGCACCACCTTGCATCTTCCACACACGACTCTATCTTTGCCCTGTTCTGAACCAGATTAAAATGCAAAACTAGTTTCTACTGACTACCTTGCACAAATTGATGTAGTGGTCACCTCAAAACCGTGTCAGGTACTGAGGAAATTTGTGCTGATAAGGTATAGGCCAACAAATTTTGAAATTATTAAGGTGAAACACACTATTCCACAAAAAAGAGTAAGGAAATATTGAATAATTAATTTATGATTATGAGAGTAGACTACTAACGCAATACAAAGCAAAGCTAACAAACCGATACCGATACTAATACATTTTATTATACTCTAATTCATGCTATTCTACTTCATCTAAAGGTTCGTTATTTTAATCTCCTATTCTAATCTATTCTACGTTACATACTTTCCCTATTTTGCGAAAACCTTTCCTGTTTTGCTCTGCTCTTCGTTACTCTGTGATCTACTTCATGACATTACTCTACTTTGAAATGAAATGAAATCTTTAAGTTTTACATCTCACGGTTATGCTGGTTAGGCTAAAGGAGACGGTGATGATCAGAAATGAATAAAATGGTGGAATGAAGAAAGTGGGAGGAAACAGGAGAACCCCGAGAAAATCCACGAGCACGGTGTTTGTCCACCACAAAGACCACACGGCGCGAGCTGGAATCGAACCAGGGACCCCAAGCACAAGCACCGGAGCTGAACGCTCTATCACTGAGCCACCGGATTTCTCTACTCTATTCTAAGCTGCGCTAGTATGCTATTTTATTCTACCCTACTACACTCTGTAACTCTTCCTATTCTACACTACTTTGCTGTTTGCTTCTCTACCCCATTCCACCTCAACATATGCTACGTATACAGTAGATGCTATCATACTACGCGCTGCACTAATTAATCCTCGCTAATCTACTCTCTTCTTTTCATTGTCACTCTACTTTTCACTACTTTATTCAAGTCTATTCTAATCTGTTCTAGCCTAATTTGTGCTGCATGATTATTGCCAAAAACGCTATATTCATAATCATGTACTCTGAAGAACATTTTTAATTCTTAACAACGGCCTCATGTTGCTTAAGCAATCTTAATCTACACGCTTTCAAGTGTGTAAAAAAGAACACTATTCCAACCCATTGCAATATGTAATTTACTTTCTACGTTTTCTTATCCTCAAATTTACAATGGTGTATGTCTACCTGCACACCATTTACGAAAACTATTATCAAAAATGGTGAAACCTAGCAGATAAATTTCTGGACACACATTTCTGTTCACTGAGTTTTTAATTTCCTTTTAGATTCATACAGTTCCGGCCCTAGTTATTATATAAGTTCCCTTATAATTCGTTAATCAGTTCATTTGTCCCTAGTCTGTGTAGATTTTGCTTCTGTAGTCATATTACATAGCAAGTTTTATCGATGTTCCTATGGCAACATATGGAATAAATAACAATAACTAAACAAGTTTGTTTAAAATTGTCTCGATTTTTGAGTGCTTTATTTCATGAAGAATATTACATCGATTGATCAAAAAGTAATTTTGTTATGATAAAACTGTCTAACGTAGAGGGAAGAGCAGATTTAATCGTGAAATGGGCCTATGAGATTTAAACCATAGATTCTTACAATGTTGTAAACAGACTTACGGTTGGTTTTCTACTTCGTATTGCTATTAATTAAAATAAAAATGAATAATGAATTGAAATATTGAGTTAAAATATCCCTTTTTTTGTATTTTTTAATTGTATTTTTAATTAGTAAAAAGTATTATACCCGCTTTTCGTTGAAATAAATTTATTTATTTATACCGTAATGGTTAATTAAGTCTTCTACAAAATAGACTTGTTGAATAAACATTAGAATAACGTTCGCAGCACTAGCTTTTACTCTTGTGCTTATATTTGGAATCCTTTTGTAAATTTATAAGTTAGTAGTTAATTGTCTATTTGATAATGTTTCGATTGACTGCGATGTTCCGATTACTGTGGTTTATTTACATACTGAAATCACTTGTAATCGGTGCATTGAATCAGGTAAACCGTAAACTATAATTGCCCCCAAATTACAATAAGAGTAACTTAGTAACAAATTATAGTAATAGTAACAATATACAAGATTATTGAAGCAGTAACTCAATCAAACTACTTGTCACATATGAATCCATATCTAATAAAGTTATGTAACTATTCCTTTTAATTAGACATGTGCAAATACACACACACTCACACACACACACACACACAAAAAAAAACTCGCTGCCAGTGATTTGTTAAAATCCAATCTCAGTGTGAGTGACGGGAACATTTTCCCTTATTTTAAACTTCAACTTTGATACAGAAAACTTCAATTGTCTTCTCAACCATAACAATATTAGCCATTATCCGTCTTCTTACCACTTACTCAGCTGTAGTGACTACCTATGTATGTTAAATTCTGTAAGAGTGTCACCAGATATCAGAATATTATCTAATTTGTGCTATTGTTGTGTCCATGCTAAATCATCCAAACATCTCTCTTTAATAATCCTACTATCTTCTTAATTTTTCTTTCCTTATTATCTGAACTGATACTATAGCATTGTGATTCATTCTCTTCTCTGTTATTTTGTACAAAAGTTATGTCCACAAACTTACAATATTACCAAGTCTACCAACGAATATGATATACTACAATTGTGACAATTTCTTTCCATCCATTCATGTGTATCATTTCTTAAGTGTATTTTTCTCTCAACTTTTCCTATCTAGTGATCTATTTTGTACTTCTTTTATTTCTATGTCAGATGTGTAATTAATTGGTTGAATTTCATCAGCCAGAACATCTATTAACAATGATGAAACACTATTTGGATTAAATTTCTCGTAGGGCAAAATATTGAAGAGTTTTGCAACGCTTTCAGCAACGAAATCACTTTCCGTCACGTTACTGTAATGTTCAGTTGTTACTGATGCTCCAATGTTCGCTTTTGTAATGGATCCCTCTTGTATCATATAATTTAAACTGCTACGTTGGCAGGTCTTTTTATGCTTAAGAAAAAAATCATTGTACAAAATGAACAAGTTCGCCACACATAAAACATCTTTCGCCTGCAGCTGAACATCCGTATAATCCACACGTTTATCTACAAGTCTTTATTTTAAAGTAATTATGATGAGTTGTTGTAGTGACGAATTTTGCTGACCATTCATTGGTGAGCGATCTTGGTATCCAAAATCGTATATCTGCATTAAAATAAAATAAAATAAAAAACTTCATGTTTTAGAAGCTCAAATTGGTTGATTACTTCCACTGCCTTATTCACGGTGCGATATTGTCAATAGTATATTTCTTAGAACATCACTATGGATTCTACGTATAATCAGATCTTTGATAGCATTGTTAATAAAGGAACAATATAAACACTTATTTGAGTTTTTTTAAAAATTTAGAACATAATCTTGAGGCAAGATAGCGCCAGGATTCGATGGAGTCTCTCAAACTCATACTTCGTGGAAGTATTTTATTTAATACAAGTTATACGTACTTTGGATTTACTTTACTTTGCATGCAATTTTTATAATGTCCGGACATACTTGACGTCAATATATTTATTTTTTATTAACTTATTTACTTTGTTAGAATTTATTACCTAGTGCAGGCGAATTTTGAGCTTATACCCGCGCCATTTTGATTGTGACTTGTGCCGTGACTAAAGAATATTTAGTGCAATATTATATAATACAACTCTTCAACTTTGGGACAAAAATAGTTCCAAAGTACTGCAACTGTAATATTAAAAGTACATCGTGGTTAATGAATGAATGAATGAACATAATCTTGACAACTCTGTCTTCGGTTTTGTTTCATGATATGAAATTTATAACGTTTGACAAAGATGCTAACTTGCTTAGTTTGAGGTATATCACTGATGACGCAATATTGTTCAAATTTTTCCATTTTGTTATATCTAAATCCTCAGTATTAAAGAGCACAGACTGTTGAAAATGGATGCTACGCTCGGACAGAAACTAATAGTGTGTGGCTGTCTTATACGAAATATAAAATTCAATGGATAATTGTAGAATTAAAGAATATTGATAATAGAAGAATAAGTATGGGCCATAACGATATAAGTATGGATCTTCTTGCAAGAGAATGTGTGTTAATAATGGTTTAATTATTAATATATAATGCATACTAGAGCATACAAAGTTGCTTTAAATATATTTTCCATGTATATGAAACGCATTTTATATATATAAAAAAATGCAACTTCAGTGGAAAATAGATGTTGAGCAGAGGCTTCAGTAATATAGCTATTAAGTTAATATGTATAGATGTCCTTTTGCTCATATCGTTTCTAAGAAAACATGAGTGTCTGTTAACCCTTTAAGAGTTAAGACGTATTTATATGCCCTCGGCACGGGCGTCTCTGGCGGTGGGACGAGAGGGACGCGTCCCTCCAATATTTTGAAGTACAAAATGTTCAATATTTTATTCTAATTTAATTTATTTACTAACGACAATATCATATAAATAATAATAATCATATTTATTTGGAATATAATATTCAGGCTGTGAAACGCTTGTAATCGAGTTCTTGGTGTACCTTAGGGTATCCGGGAAGGTAAGCAGAAAGGTAACAAATGGAATCGAAGATAATAAACAGGTTGGGCTACGTAGTACCATTTAAATCACTTTCTTTGATGTCCTCCCCCCACAAATTTTACATGCCAGAGACGCCAGTGGCCCTCGGCAATTTAGTGTTGAGTGTTTAAATGGAGCATATATATGCTTTTAGTTCTACTGGATTCAAGTGCAGATGCACCCAGATAATTGTTTCTTCACAATTTGATTACTAGCCTTGATAATAGCACCCAAGCAATAACTAGGAGATAGGGATGGCACGAGTCGAGACATGTCTCAAATCTCGACTCAAATTCGAGTCGAAACATATTTTGTAAAATTCGAGACGAGTAGAGACAAACGGATTTTTTCAACTCGATTTTTCAAATCGAGACTGCTCGTAAAAATCTCGACTCGACTTGAATGTTGAAAATCTTTCTATAATTTTTAATATTATTTTGAAGAAAATATTCAATCAGAAACAGCCTTAAAACCAAGTGATTGAACGTGACGTCAGAGCGCATCGCCCCCTCCTCGGAATTTACGGGAATTAGGTGACCTGTGTGTGCACATGTGGTGGCAACATTCTCCAACGACCTACCAAGGATCATTGCGTCCATACCAAGACGCGTTGCCGTTGTTGTCCGTGACAAAGGTGGACGTACTGAAAATTACGTAGGTAGTCATAATGTTCTGGCTGATGTGTGCGTATATTTTGTTTCGACTCGAATTTCGAGACGTCTTGTCTCGAATTCGAGTCGAGTCGAAACAGAAACTATCGAGTCGATACATAAATATATTTTCGAGTCGAGACAACATTTTCTCGAGACTAGTCGAGACAGGCTTAAATTTCGACTCGACTCGTGCGCATCCGTACAAGGAGACGAAGCAAAAAAGAAGAGAAACACGTGAGAAGAGATTTGATTCAAGTAAAGTTTATGAAAAAAATAAATATTTCAAAGAGAGTTCTACCTCAAAACTCCATGCTTAAAGTACACGAAATTAAGTGTTAAGCTATTACATGCGCTGACCAGCTGATACATTGTGACCACCCGCTACTTTTTGAACGAAGTCGGCTGACGTAAGAGGCACGAGTATTGCAGAACTGATCGCCATACAGTGACAGGTATCTTACTTCATCAGTCAGTGTTATACTTGTGTGTACATACGGGAAAGTCGGCGATATATTAGAGTTTGATAGGGCCAGATCGTAGAGCCAGCCGGTTGTGAACGAGCATCTCAGAAACGGCGTGACTTGTCGAGTGTTCGCGAGCTGCCGTGATTAGTGTCTTCGAAAGGTAGGGAAAAGACGGTGAAATCAGCACCAAACCACAAGGCATGGGGCGGCCACAACTCATGAAAGATGTCGTTCGTCGACGACTGTCGGGGTTGGTACAATCAGCAGCAGATTTTAACTTACTTTAACAGTAAATAAAACACGAGTGTGTCTAAGCATACAGTGCACCGTGCACTCTTAGCTATGGTCCTCCACAGCCGAAATCCAGGACATGTACCAATGTTAACCGCACGACATTACTGATAATGAATGGCAATGAACAATTGCCCATCGTCATTGGACTTCAGAACAGTCGTTGCATGGGTTGATGAATCTTGATATTGCCTTCATCATATCGATGCCCGGGTCAGGATATGTCGTCTTCCAGAGAAATGGTATGCAATTTTGTAAACACTTCATGGTTATGTCCTTTAGGCTAGAGGAGACGAATGAATAATGGAAATGAATGATTGCGAAATTAAATGTTTGTGCTCTCTCACTTGGAATCGAACCTGGGGCCGCGTGGGCCAAAAAAGATACTCTAGCCGTTACATCAGCGAGAGGCTCCGTATTCCTGGGGAATATCTGGCCAAGACACGTACAATAAGATGATGACAGACTGGTGGTGAATTCATTATGATTTAGGGGATTTTACATGGTCATCTATGGACCCAGTAGTACGTGTGGAGGGATCCATTATGGTATCTAGCTATAAGCAGGTCATTACTGATCACGTACATTCACTCATGCCTGCCTCATTTCCAGTGGGAATGGTTTCTTTCAGCAGGACAACATCCTTGGCACAAGGCACATGTTAAGCTGGATGATTTGAGGTTCACAGTGGTGAATTTTAATTTCTGCAATGGCTTCAAAACTGATTTGGTCTGAACCAAATCAAATACTTTTCGGATGTCATTGAATGTCAGATCCGAGCTCATCTACCCCCTCCGTGAAATTTACAAGTATGAAGTTACTTATGTGTGCAGATGTAATTCGCCATGCCTCCAAGCACCTACTAAGATCTCATTACTTCCATGGCAAAACCCCAGTACTGTTGTCCTGCGAGCGAAAGGTGGATATGCCAGATATTAGGCGGGTGATCATATGTTCTGGTTAGTCAGTGTATATAAAGCAGGGTTGGAAAAAATAGTTTTTTTTTTCAAAAAACGTGTGTTTAAAACATGAAAAAATTGTTCAAAATGTTTAAAACATGTTTTAAAACACATGCGAAAAACATGTTTTAACTCTCATAAGTACTTTCTTGGTTCTAATAAACTTTTTAGGTAGATTTTAAAATCTACCCTACTATAGATATTTCACACAATTTATTAATATACGTGGCAAAACAAAAGTCCTCACCATCCTTGTGCGTTGAGAACTGGTTGAGGGAGAATAATGAAACTTGGAAGTAGTCTGACACATCAGATGGTGCTATCAAGCATCATGGCGGACATCTTTGCTTGGTATTCGAAATTTCAAATGCAAAGAGAGTCATGTTACATATTTTAAGGCTAGAAGTTTACCAGAAATACGGTTGTGCGGTTATTTTAGCCCTAAAGCAAGTCATTTCGGAGTTACCGCTTCTGAAAGTTTTCTAGTTATGCCTTTAGGGGATAAGCTCGCGTTTCGTGGAGGTGGGTGAGATTTTTGTTGCAAAATTTGATTACTATTTCAGAACACTGATGCTAATAAAATTATTTTTAAATAATTAATTTTCGACAAGTAATATTTAAAGCGCACTTCATGTTGTGCTAACTTTAGAATACTTTCTGCAAGCCTATGTAATTGGTTGTTTTTTGAGCCAATAATTTATCAAAGAAAGGTAATATTTGGGGTGTTCAGCATAATGGATCCAAATCAGTTTTCAGTAAAGTTCAGTTTTGCTCAGCAAATGAATTCTATTTCAAAACGTAATATCTTCGCAGTCAAGAGTCCAAAACAAATGTAACTAAACATGCGAAAGGTCGTGCGATAGTTTCATATGACACTCGCTAGACGGGGGAGTCAGTGGGACAGGAGGGCAACAGCCCCCATCCCCTCCCTGAATTTTAGATTTTGGGGGCAGTAAGGCAGTTTTAGAAATCTTTTGATAAACAAAGTCGAACAAAACAAGCTTGAGGTCCTTACACCAAATAAATACGGAGAACATACAGGTGATTAAAACTGGAATGTGTTTAGGTTCAATTTCCAGAATTTTAAGCAGGACTGAAACTCTAAAGTAGAGCCACCTTTCGAATCCTTGGGTCAGAAAATATACGAGAGCAACATAGGCCAATAGCTCCTTATGGCCAATGGAAATGGATTATAACTGATCAAAATCCGTATTTATTCGCTGTGAGGACTTCAATTTTTTTTATGTTGATCTTTGCTCAAAGAGGGGAAAATTAGCCTTCCTCCCCAATTCCATCAACGCCCTTGTCTAGCGGTTGTCCTATGTTAGCAGGGCTAGCAAGAGAAGGTCTCTGACAGCTCGCAGTGACGTTGTCATTACTCATGTGTCAAGGCTTTTTTCGGCGCATCTATAATGGTAATTTAATTAATGGTGTAAGACAGAGTGACCGTGGTTGGTAACATTAGTACTAAAGTAGGGGTTGTAATGTCCCACCGCATGTGGTAAGAAACATCAGAGACCATATATTGTTGGCCCTGCTATAGTCCACACCCTTTCACGTGGTTTTTGTTTCATTTATTTCGTACCCTTGGCTACGAAGATACTACGTTTGCTGAGCAAAAGTGAACCTTTCTGAAAATGGACTTGGATCCTTTGTGCTCTGAACGCTTCATATCTAAAAATATTTTATAAAACTGAGTTGGAGCCAAATTTATCGTGTAACCCAAAATTAGTTTGTTTAGTTTGATTGATTACAGTCTTGCATCAGTAGCAAGGCTATATGAGACAGGGCTTTGTGTTTAAAGTGGGATCCGAACCACTCATTTTAAAATTTTATGTCGGGTGGCAGTCAAAATCTCGACGTCTCATGCATCTACACTCAAAATTTAATGGTACAAGACCGAAAACTGAGCCTTGCAGCGTGTTGCATACATACAGACAGACGAACAAATTGAGACCAAATTGTCCCAGACACTGACATTCGGCATTGATGTTACAATAAGTATCACGCTTTAATGGTTTGTTACGCAGACGACTGTCATACCTTGCACTTTCTCTGCTGGTCCCTTCATACAAGCTATGCCAGGGTGTAAAGTTTTTAAGAAAATTTAGAACGGGTTGGGGAAGAGGAAAGAAATACAATTATCATAATATAATGAAAAACAAATTGGTGATACAAAATTAATTCTTATTTGAAGTTTCCAGTTGCATCTCAGCCACATCACTGACGTTATAATCATCGGAAGTAATTTTCGGATCAACACTTTTATCATTTGTTTGGGTTTCCAATTTTTTCACAGCATTGTTTCTTTCATAACGATACTTCATTCTTTGAACTAAATCAACAATTTCTTTCTTACACGTTTTGCAGCGAGCTCGTATGGTCGTTTTCTTATCTGATGGAGGTTGAGTTATTTAATAAATTAGGTCCAAATGATGTCTTTTTTTCTTCATGTAAAACTCATGTTCAACAATTCCAAGTTGTACAGAGACTCTGAACCAACATATACTGTATCAACGAATGCCTGCGATATGTTAATTTCAGAACCGCAATTTAGCAAATAACCTATTATTTGTTTTCTGATTACAACGCAAAACATTTCTTTTCATGATAATGATTTAATTTATTTTTTAATATCCGTTCTACAAGCAGTCGAACCTTCGACTAAGACACTTTCTCGCAAGTTAACTAAGAAGCATTTAAACAATACAATATACGTTAAAAATAAGGGGGAGAAAGAGACAAAATAAATTGTAGATCACTACGTTGACCTGCTGTAGCCATGAGAAATCAGAACATTCACATGGGAAGAAAATTGTCTACTGAATGGGGAGCACTTTTGGCGATTTTTCTTTCTCTGGCAGATTTTTTTTACAAAAATAAAATAAAATAAAAATTAACATGTTTAAAACAAGACTTAAAAAATAGACGTATTTAAATCAAAATGTTTAAAACGTATTCAAAATTTGTTTTAAACAAAATCAGTTGTTTGAAACAAGTTTTAATCATTTGTTTTAAACATTTTGTTTCAAACAAAACAACCTGATATAAAGACAAGTGCATTTATGTATATGGGTATATGATCTAAAGAAAGCAATATCTACTTGTGAAAATACAGTAACAAACCTATCATACTACTAACATTTATCTGTATCTATGGACTTACCTTCTCCCCACTATCGGAAGGCAAGTAAAATGTGAGGACTGTGAGAAATGAGATTCCCATACAAGGGATAATAATATTCACAGTGTAGAATAGTGTTTTACGACGCATTGTGATGTTAAAAGTAATATCTAGGTACGGCTCGTCACAACAAGTGTAGAATTTTTCATTCCTGTAAGGAAGAGAAAACAGTATAAATTAAAGTATTTCATTAGTATGGACCAATGACTACTGCTGTATGGAAAATATTTCCAATATGGTTAGGAAAATGTAACAACAGAAAAAGACCAAAAAATAAATAAATAAATAAATAAAATAACAATTATAATATCAACAAAACACTTACATTTACATAACAATATTCACAACATGAGTTTGCACAAATCTGGTCTAAATATTCTTTCAAATCTAGTAAAGATATCTGTTAAGGAAACCTGTACATAAGAGACCTTTGGATCATTGCAAGTCGGAACACTTCACGAACAGATCTCCACTAGTAATGTTAAATTTTATAGTACGGCCCATAAAGTTAATTCCACAATGCTTTTGTACTAAGTAATATTTCGCCATACATCACATTTATACAACAGATCGACATTTAATTCTGAACTGCCTATCCTTAGCAGAGTTATAAAGAATTCAAGCCATGACGTTCCTTATGTATATATCATGAATATCGTTATTATATCATGAATATGCGTCGAGGAACACATAATCGATTAATCGGATGTGGAAGGCAAAAGAGAGAGAAGAAATAGAAAAATCCACGTAAATAGGGAAACATCATGAACATACATTTAATGCATTTTACGTTTTATGGAAAGCCCATTATTTTGACTTAATTTAAGTAAACCACTTATGTCTTCTAAATATAATTGGTGAATTCGAGAAAGTAGTCATAAACATTATCTTGATTTTGAACACTTTGAACAACACACAAGATTAAAGTGAGAGTTTTACAAGTTCGTTTTCGTCTTGAACTTGATTTGAAGATGTAAGCTAACTTTGATACAGATATTTGCATTAAGGAAAGCTGAATATATGTCAACAAACATTCTACATCTAATTTGAATGAATTAGTACGCAATGAAACAAAAATAATGTACGTATTGAGAAACACGTCTATTATAGAGCTGGATATATTACTTTATAAATAAAAATGAGTAAAATGACACGTACTTTTCTTTTACGTAAAATTTCTTTAGTTTCACTCGTAAAGGATTATACGTAATTGTTGATTAGTCTCTCAGGCATTTCTAACAAATTTTTGCACCGAAACATTCTACTTATGTTGTCTAAAGGCCATGAAATAATAGCGAAAATCGTAATTTATGAAAAGGGGTACTCTCTAACTCAACAAAATATTTTCTCCATGAGGAAGTAAAAAGATAGGACTGTGATATAAACAATTGTGACACACAAACAATTCTGTCCCAGGGAAGTATTTTGGCATCACTGCTAAAATAACTTATGTCTCAGGAAAATATTTTTGGCATGTCTCACGGAACTATTATTTAACATATGTCACAAGTGCCAGAATTGTTTACTTCAAAATTCTGTTTATCTTCTCACTGAGGAAACATTTTGTTGAATTGGAGATTATACAAATCAACCTTCTTCATTCCTTACTAGTTTCAGAATCCCAGAAAATTTTCCGTGTTTGTGTATTTCTTTCTTACAAGGAAGTAGATTATCTTGTAACCATGCCAACATCTTCTTTCTTTCTTATTTTTGTCAAAAAGTAATAACAAAGGATGTTCGTGATTATACACTCATCATATTCTTATGTAGGCATAGAGAACAGTCAGTACTGACATTTATTTGTGCAGTCGGTTATTTATTAAATTCTATGCGAGACTCGTGACAGTCACGTTTCATCTGGGTAGAGTTCATATTGGTAACGATCATTACAGGTTCTTAAGTCTTAATTTTACAGCTCACTCACAAAGATCTTACAAATTGGAATTATATAAATAATTATATTTTATGATGAAGTTTCTCGATCTAAGTTCATACCTCTGATTAATCATTCTTAAATTTTTCAAGATATATTATCCATTAATTTAATCATCTACCACTACTAAATATAAGCCATGAACTTGTTAATCAGAAACTATTCTGTTTAATAATATAGTGGTAGACATTGACCGATAAAATGTTTTATTAATAACATTAGTTTCATTAACAAAACTCGAAGTATAACATTCTTATATCTGATAGCAGTGATATGAGAATATTGGTTTTATAATTACTAAGACACGTATTATAATTATTAAGAGAAAAAAATGGTTAAAGTTGTCAGACGCTTATATAGCTTATGTACAGGGCCGGATTTACCAATAACTGTAAGCTTACTGGGCCCTTGGACTAGGGGCACTGTAAGTGATAATTCCTTTAATGAATCTATTTACTTCAGTAATTGGTGGCTGAAATTGAGTGGAATTTTAACATTGTACTTGCCATAGACAGATGCGCAGGAGCGTCCTCATAATGCTGTTTTGGTGATGGGTAGCGCGCCTCTGCTACTCACCACACATAATTGGCACCCTTTTTTTTGTTCGTCGTCCCGTTTAAAGGGTTGTGCCTTTTCTTCGGGTAAGTGCTGTAATGTAGATCGATTATCTCTCTGGAAATGTAGGTGGTCTAAGGGTTGTCAGGTTTATTATTTCTTTATTCATCATATTTATATTAAACATACATGGGTTGAAATGATTCCAGGAGAAAAAATATATAACACAAGTAGTAATAGATTAATGGCTAGAAGTAAATATTGGCAGTTATTACATAAACAAATTATGAGAGGAAAGAAAGTTGAGGGCTGCAGTAAGAAAAAGAACAAATGTAATCAATGGATGAAATGCAGTGCTTTGGACGTCACATCACAAGGTTATGTTAGTTCAGACGAATGAAGTTATCTTCTGTTCCTGGGGCGATTCAGGAACTGATGAAGACGGAGGAGGCCCTTGTTAATAGGTATTACTGTTCATATGATGGATAGATATGAGATGAAAGTTCATGCGGTCGGTAGATTGTATAGATTTCGGGGTCCAATATGTCATCATCTAACTGTAAATGATATAATGTCATGAAGTGTTGGAGAGGGGTGTCAATGAAAGTTGGTGGTGCATCGTTGTCACGGTCGTAGCGGAGTATATCAAGTATCATAGGATGGGGCTGTGCCATACGTTTGCTGATGTAACGTATACGAAGTTGTTCGAGATGCGTTAATAATGGCGGAAAATCGATCATCTCATAAAGTAAACGTGTTGGATGCGGTAGGCTTATGCGGTATGCTAGGCGTATAGCATGGCGTTCTAGTATAGCAAGTTTTTGATAGAATTTTAATGGCACAGATGCCCAGGCTGTATGTCCGTAGGTTAATGTACTCCGCATGAAGGTTTTATATGTATTGAGAACGGCATGTGCCCTTAATCCCCAGGTTGTGCCCACTAATCTTTTGAGAAGATTAAGTCGATTTTGCACTTGACCTGTGAGTTTGGTAAGGTGTGGAATCCGGGTAAGATGAGTGTCAAAAATGACACCGAGATACGTAATAGTACTTGAAACTGGAATAGGCGTAAGATCAACCTGAAGGCGAAGTAGATTCGGGTTTCGATGCACTCGTGAACGACGTCAACGTGGTAAGAAAACTATGGTTTGTGTTTTGGAAGAGTTAATATTTAACCTCCAAATATGACACCATCGCACAAATGAATCAATGGCTACTTGTGTGGTTTTATTAAGTGATTGTACGGTGCGGCCAGATGTGAAAAAATCAGTGTCGTCAGCAAACTGAAATATTGTGGTGTTATTAGGAATAACAAGATCAGCGACGTACAATAAGTATAATAAAGGAGACAATGATGAGCCTTGTGGCACACCTGATTGCAGCAAGATAGGATGAGATAGCGTTCCATTGATTGAGATGTAAGCTAGTCGCCCTATTAAGAAGGAGTGTATGAAGCGGATGTACGAAGTTGGCAGGAGATAGTTACGAAGTTTATATAGTAAGCCAGGGTGCCAAACTTTGTCAAAAGCCTTTTCCAAATCAAACGTTACAAGGCAAGAAGGAAAACCTGTATTATATTGATTGTAAATAGCTGTGGTGAGACGGCATAATTGATCTTGAGTACTAAAATTTGGTCGAAATCCAGCTTGGTGTATTGGAAGAAGATTATGTGAGTGAAGATGGTCGTGCATGCGACGGACAAGGATTCTTTCCAAGATTTTGCATAGACAACTAGTGAGGTGAATAGGACGATAGGATGTGACTTCTGATGGAGGTTTCTTTGGTTTAGGAAAGAGAAGCACTTTTGAGTATTTCCAGTCGAGTGGAACATATCCAGTTCGCAGAATAAAGGTATAAATGGTGCTAAGAAAGAGTAGAAAAGAGTGAGGCGCTTGTCTGATGAGTACATATGTAACAGAGTCAAATATTGGTGCAGTATTCCGTTTACCTTTAAGTGTATTACTAATAGTTTCGGGTTGAATCGGCATGGTTAGAGGATTATTTGGTTCTAAATCATGATCAGCAGACGGACGAAAGAAAGGAGAAGTTGCATCGGTATGTCAGTTTATAGTTGATTGCAAGCGATATGGTGTATGCCAACCGGGTAGAGGTGTAAAGATATCTTGAAAATAGGAAGCAAAAATATTAGCCTTTTCTGCATCCGTAAGGACTGCTTGATGGTTATGAACAATGGGGTAAGGCGTACGAGAAACTCTACCTGTTAATTGATGGAATTTACGCCAATATTTGGTAGGATGTGTTTCATTAGCTAGTGTGTTGCAAGTTTGAATCCAGTGGCGTCTCTTGAACGCAACGATATAATTATGCGTGATCCTTAGGTACTGGCGATGAAGCCGAAGCGCTTCAAGGTTACCCGTAGCGAGATATTCACGGAAAGCTCTCCGGGATGCTGAAATAAATGGTAAATATTGCGGAGGTAACTTAGGTTTGTGTAGCTGAATTTCGATTGTTGGAATGGATCGTTGTGCTGCGTCTTGAAGGGCTGTAGTAAGTCCAGTGATTGTTCGATCAAGTTCGTATTGCGTACTAGGCATTGTGAGCGTAGTTACGGCAGTGTCTAAATCGGTGCAATATTGCTCCCAATTTGCTCTTTGATAGCAGTAGACCTTCTGAGGAGGCGGCTTCGGCTGAGTGTTGGGAGAACAATGAAGTTCGACTTTGTTGGGGACATGGTCGCTACCTATGGAGTCAAGTACAGATATGTGAATAGACTGAGATAGTGAAGATGAAATTATGACTACATCAGGAGTAGTGCGCCTGATAGGACGTGTAGGTTTCGGTAAATTATGAAATTCAGCTCGTGTTTCATTCCGAACAAAATCGAGAAAGTTGTCTTTGTCACGTTGGGAACGGCTATGAAAATTGAGGTCGGCCATGATAATGTAATGCCGGAAGTTGGTATCAATATAGCGGAAGAAATCATAGCTTAAAACTCTGCCTGGACTATAGTAAATAGTAACAAAGGTAACTGTTTTGCCTCTAAAATAAATTGTCGTGATGTTATGTTCAGGAATGTGAAGAGCAGGTGGAACAGTAACTGCACGATAAGGAAGACTTTGCCGAATACCAATAGCTGTGCCTCCGTAGAGACGTGGTCCAGTTGGAGCGTCGTGTCGAAGTAAATTATACTTCGGTATATAGCATGTTAAATATGGTGCAAGGTAAGTTTCATTAAGAGCGAATGCGGCAATTTGTTCCTCCTTGAGGAGCTGCGTAAAGAGCAGTTGGTGCGTCAACAGTGATTGTATGTTAAGGAAAAGTAAATTGTAACTCATAATGAAAGTGAATATAAGTCCGAAGGTAGAGTTGTCCATATCAAACATAAACTTCAAGTGGTTGGATTTGAAAATGCACTGTTGGTCCGTAATACGTTGCATGTAGTTGTAGATTAAATAACAGTTTGGCTGCGTGCATAATTTGAGTCAGAATATGGTTGCGAAGAAATGGGTGGATGTTTTGTAGTGAAATAGTGAGAAAACGGAGTAGATCTTCGACGGTAACTGGATGGCGCAATGAATTTGCTGGTGGAGTTGGTGCATCGACCGAACGTATTGGAACAACTAGTTCAGGCTTTGCTGGATCAGGCTGAGGCTTAGCTTTACATTTATAGCTGTACGTTGGGTGACGTTCAGAACAGCGATCACAACGTGGTGGTTCTTGAAGGTTTGGACAGCTTTTTGTAGGATGTTCGCGGGAACAATAGCCACATTTGGTGCTGTTTATGCATTCAGCTGTTGGGTGTGAATTATATTGTTGACATTTCTCGCAGCGAACAGGTAGTGGTGCTGGCGTGCGAGATGGCTCAACCTTATATTTGCGTCTATAGATATATGCGCCCTTGGATAGAAGTTGATCAATCAGCTGTTGTTGATCAGTCAGAACTCGAACGAGATAAGTTGGTCCCTGGTTGTTCTTTATCCTAATACAACGCTTTATAGGTAGCCCTTCCTGATGGAGTTCAGCAAGAATTTCGTCATCAGTAAGATCAGGTTCTACACTACGAATAACTACAGAAAGCATAGGAGGTCGCCGTGGTGGAGGAGTTTTGCGTGTACTCGGCTGTAAAGTAGAAATCTTTGCTTTCGTCCCAAAAATTTCATAAGTTGCCTTGTTGCGAACATGCGTGGCGAAATTTGGGTTAGTGGATTTCAAAATGATGCCACGGCGTGTCTTAACAATTTCACGGATCTCAGGCCGAGGGACGTACTTGACTAACTGCTGGAAGACAGCACGAACAGTGTCATACTTTTGATCTTAGTCGGTTAGCAAGAAGTTGTACACGGGATCTGACTGGTATTGCTGCTGATGATTATCGGCAGAAGTGGATGCTCAATTCATACAATGGCTGTCAGTTGTAGTCTGATGAACATTGGGAGTAATTCGTTGCTTCTTTGAATCTAGCGCTTGTTCGCCATCAGAGAAAGATCGAGAACGAATTCTATGTCCTTTAGAGATGCAGTCAGCGTAGATAGTCGAAGGAATAGAGTTACGGTCTGAACGAGGTGTTCCCGTAACAATCCTTGGCTGCGTCTTTTGGCGACCGTTAGGCCCGATGTTAAGTGGTGGAGGTTGTAATCCTAAATTCTGACCGATATTCGTAGGTCCGTTAACTTTGCCAGTGTCTGTCATCGTGATAGAGTAGCCGGGGCCGAAGCCCAGATGAAGATGAAAAAATGAAAAGGATGTTAGATGAAGTTCAAAAAACAAGACACCCTCCGAAAGTGAAAACTTTCGTCAGACCCCTAAGTGCTGTAATTGTGCTATGCTCGCAAGTACGTATGCTATACTTGGTCCTCGCTGGCACAGTAAGTGACACAAGAGAGGTTAGGTTTCTTGGTAAGGTATGAATTGGCACACCAAAACTCATTAAATTAAAAAAAAATGTTGAAATAAAAGTATATGTAAAATAACCTTTAAAATATATTGCTTAACAATTTTTGTACGTCGGGGTGAGCAGCGGCAAATACTTTCCGGCCTAGTAGCGGTAAGATATTAAATCAAGTCTTACTTATATATACTCAGAAGCAGTACCCCATTGTGTACGAACGGAACTGAAGAAAATACGTGGAGACATCTAGTGAGAATAAATTCAGTTTGAGTTTTTGTGCTTTATGTCCATATGCAACACAGAGGTTATGAAGGATGGTGCCTACTATTAGCGTGAGCTCTAAACTACAACCGGAGTTTGAATCCAGTCCAGTTGACAGGTGCACAAACTTTCATGCAAGATCAATTCTCACAATATTGTATTGTTTAATTAATTTTCACTATTTTGATTTTGAGTATAATGAAAACTTTTTAGCATCATTTTACAAAATATGATTACAATAGCAATATTCTTTGTAGACGTCAGAGGCTTACATCAGCCTTGGACGAAGAAATAAACAACTTTTAGTGAAAAAGAAAGTGTTTTGCCAATCAGCTTTATAAAGCCTCATTTCCAATACTAAAGGCTGATTCCATGTTTTGTCATTTCTGTATTGTAAAGAAAAGGCTATGAAGATGACAGAACACTCTCCAGTTCAGTAAGCTTCCTGTAACCTTCCTACTTATTTTTCCACTTTTGTTATGATGACAATTGCTATGTCTGATTGTGGTTGGTATACTCCACTTATACTACCTGATCATTCTTTGATTCTTAATACTCATGGCTCCTGTTAGTTAATGATAAATGAATTCATGTTGTAATTGTTGTTTTCCTGTAGTATTTTGAATGTTTATTAACTTGTCACAAATTACTACTAATGCTCAAATTGCAGTATCAATATTAGGAATGAATATTCCCCATTTGTACTTATGTATGAGCTATAAGTCAGAATCTGTTCAATTGAAATAACATGCCATTGTCCATGATTAAATAATAAAATGTTAAATAACGTACACATTCCTTTCATTTCAGGTAATATAAATATTCATTTATGTATTCAATCTATAGTTATAATTATAATTACATTAAAATGAATCCCATTATTTTTTTAATAACTGAAACAATATAGGTTATTTCTCACCACATTATCTCGCGTAGTGTTTGTTCCAGATATATTTTCGGGAGAGGGGCTAAAACCCCAGGAGTTCGCCAACCGCCCCTCGAGCTAAGATAAATTTATTTGCAAACAGATATTACTTTTAAGCAGGACATGTCCTTCTAGCAAAGAATACCCAAGTTCAGCTCTCTCACCTTTTGATTTTGCCCCCACCCCCTCTCTTCCGGACAAAATTTTCTAGAAGAAAGTCTGATCTTATCTCTAGGAGAGTTGGATTACAGGAGCAAGCAACTAGCCGCAGTTCAATGAGAACATGCAATCGACAGGACACGAACGTGTGAACTCCCAATCATCATTATCATAGGTATTCTGCCATTATTGTCAGGTCACTTGCTGCAGCTGTGAAGCTTCCATGTTCCACGGTCTTCTACTAACTTCTTCATTTTCACGTACGATTTTTCTGCTTTATTATCGTCCATTAATTGTAGTCTTCTTCGCGCCCTCCCTCTCTTTCCTGCTACCATACCCTATAGCATGTCTCTCGTGATACATTTAAACTCCCAATTACGAAGCAAAAGTATTAGTTCATATGCAAGTTCCATTCATATACTGTGTATCATACTATAAATAATACCTATTTTTTAAAATTTCCAAATAATAAAAAATGAATTTCTATTTTACAAATATATTTTTTTTTTCTTTCTGGCGTATAACTTCAATATATTTAGGCATGTATATTACGTTTATATGGTAGGGGGCACGGTGGCTCAGTGGTAGAACGCTTACCTTCGGTGCGCGAGGTCTGTGGTTCGATCCCAGGTCAAGCGAGTTTGCGGAAACAAAATCGTGTTCGTTTCCTTCCACTTTCACATTCCACCTATTCTGTCAGCATCATTCACTTGCCTTAATCATCGTCATCCTTAGCCTAAAGAGCATAGTCGTGGAACATTAAACTGAAATATTTCATTTTTTTTAGTTTTATATGCGGTTTACTGTATCATTGGAATTAAATAAAAAGAAGTCTTGTTTACTTAGAAAAATCTATGATAAAATGCATATTTATAAATGAAATTTATTTCCCTATAATATAAATTTGTTTTAAAATGTGACACCATATATAATTTAATAAGATAAAGCTTTTGGTTTAATGAATTTGTAAATTAAGAGAAGAGAACTGGTAAATTTTTCATACATCTCTGTTGAAAACATTTTGAAGATCGTTGACATTGTAATACATGCATCCATTCAAGTGACGGAAGTCTGACATAGAGGATGAAAATGTGGACAGTTGGCTGGCTAGCTTCCGTTGTACTGAACATCTTTTGTGCTTCTTATATACAATTTCGCTTTATTCGCTCTCAAGACTGGTTTCGGACGAAATCTTGTTGCAACGCATTGTGTGTTGACCGTCCACTTCGTATTGAGAAGCATTGCATTGCAAATACAGAACATTTCGCAGCTGAACAGAAATGAAGTCCAAGGAAAGAAAGAAGGAAAGTTAAAAATCGGATTGAATGGTTGCTGTCAGAGGAAGCGCGGATGGACTTTTGCTGTAGGAAGAGATCTGTCGTAGTAGAATTCAATTGTGTACGAATACAATCGAATGCAAATAGAAACGGAAATGCCATGATCTATGTGTCGTGTATGCTGTCTGAGCGACGACGCAACGGGCAGTGTTACACTTTATCTCATGCTTCTTTCCTATCTTGTTAGACCGGTAAAATGGAAAACATATGCACCAGCAATATATATATATATATATATATATATATATATATATATATATATATATATATATATATATATATATATATATATATACAGGGTTTTCATAAAGTCTGGACGGATTTAGTTTGCTTATAATTTTCATAAGAATGCTCATAATGAAATCAAATAAAGTGCAAACGGTAGCGGAAGGATTAAATTTTTAGTTGGCAACACTGTTAGATAAGCGGCAACTCTGAATACGTTGAGAGAGGGAGAGGGAGGGCAAGGGTCAGTTTCTTACCAAATTCTATCCATTGTTGTTTTCATTGTTGTTTCAATGTTGACTGTTAAAAGTAAGTTGTAAGCTGTATTGGTGTGCGTGTCTTTTAAATAAATAAATAAATGAAAAACTCCTCTGAGAAGACTATTTTTTTACCGTATCAAAGATGGCGTCAGTGAAAGAGAAAGCGCAATGTGTTCTGTGGTACACAGAGCTAAAATCACCAATTCTGATGTGTCGAAAGTTCACCAAAGAGTTCAAAAAGCCGGCACCGACTGAGAGTGCAATCCGAAAGTGGCATGCTAAGTTTTTGGAGACAGGAAGCGTCCTGGACCGTCCTCGAAATGGGAGGCCGCCAACATCGCCTGCAACAGTGAGCAGGGTAAGGGAAAGCATCATCAACAGCCCACAGAAGTCGATTCCTAGGCGGTCCAGTTGGAGGTGTGGCGGTGAATGAACTGAGCTGGTGCAGATTACAGGTAAAAATTTAATCCTTCCGCTACCGTTTGCACTTTATTTGATTTCAATATGAGCATTTTTATGTAAATTATAAGCGAATTATATATATATATATATATATATATATATATATATATATATATATATATATATATATATATATATATATATATATATATATAAAATGTAACTGAGGTTCGGGGCATGGAATGTTTTTTATCGTTTCACTTTGACGTTGCAACTTAGGGGAGGGGAAGGAAAGATATATTTAAAAATGATCAAAATAGACTGATATTAGTGCCGAATCCATAGTTTTCGAGGTCACTGAAATGAACAGTGACACTTTCTAACTGTTTAGATCCAAATTCAGCCCCACAACTGAGGGAGGTGAGGGGAAGATATATAAAGCTGATCGAAAATGACCGATATTAGTATCGAATACACACTTTTAGAGGTTGCTGAGATGAACAGTGAAACTTCCGATGGTGTTTAAATCCAAATTCAGCCCCGCAATTTGGGGAAGGGGAGGGAACGTATATCAAAATGATCTACAATGACCGATATTAATATCGAATCCATAGTTTTCGGGGTCGCTGAGACGAACAGTGACATTTCCGATGCTGTTCAAATCCAAATTCAGTCTTTTATATCGAAAATAAAACGTATTCTTGCCGTGCAAAGAACGGGTGTTCTGCTAGTAGTGAAGAAATACGTGTACTTTTCTGTGCAATCCAATTGTTTTGAATTACGATCTCAACAAATAAGAAGGTACATCGGTTATTCCCAACTGTAGGCTACGCTCACAGTTTCTGGTTGTCTTCTCAGTGAGAGGGTAAGTAGCTGGCAGGTAATTTGACATTGGTATAAAACAATGGTTACAAGCAAGCAGGAACATCGATAGCGTAGTAAATGGTTTCTCAAGCATGGTACTTTTTGATTTGTAACTATTCCATTGCTTCACGTCATTCGCTTCCCTCCTCTTCTCAGTGCGTTTATTTATGTTTTCATAGAACAGGGCCCTTACTTCATGCATTGGTCAATTGGAAATAACTAATTTACACTGTGAAGACGATACTTCATAGATATTAAACCTACTCAGGGTATTGACTTTCCAAATAATATTAAAATGTCCTCCAAATTCATTAAAGAAACTTTTTATTTAAATTGTACTTGACAGGCATTTAGTTATGGTTGAATTTAACTTCATTTACTTCTGAATATAGTCCATTCATGCTCATTTCCACATAAGATAGTTCATCACTCATGAATATGAAATAAAGTAATAAGTTAAGGAATATTTCTTTATATTTCATCCTTGAGCATTTTTGAATGACGACTTGATTTTAGCATCCCTTTTAGCATCGAAACTATATGAGACATGGGCCTTCAGTCTAACGTGGGGTGCGATCCATATGAGCTCCCGCCGGGAATCGAACCCGAGTCTCCCCCACCAAAGGTACGTACGCTAACGCTTTAGCCATGAGGGAGCTCTTGGACTTTTTTGTGAATGCTAATAAGACCATTGTTGACTTCTTTATTAGTATCAGTTTCAGTTTATTCAAAACACTTCACGAAATGTGGTTTTTAGAGTTGGTTCTTGCTATGTCGAATTGGTGGACCATCTGGAAGAATAGGAGTTACGGAAAAGCAGGTCCATTCTTCAGACATTAGGATCACTTCTATTTTTTTTTTTTTTTTTTTTTTTTTTTTTTGGCTATCAATGCTATTATAGCTTACCATTAACACTTTCACTGTGGAAGGCGACGGAAAAAAATTTCCTAACCTGCGAATTTCGATTATAGTCGACGTGTTAAAATTTGTCTGTATCTTGGGTTTGTCGATTGTAGTCGCCAAAGGTTTTCTGTGTGATTTCTATTGTTTATCGAAAACAATAGAACACAAACAAAAATGAACGGTACAACTTTGGCGACTACTCTCGACAAAGCCAAGATACGGACAAACAAAGTTTAACACTTCGACTATCGTCGACATTCGCATGTTAAGGAAATTTGGTTCTGTCGACAAAAGTCGACTTCCTCTGTGAAAGGGTTAAGGAAGCAAAATTCTGTTGAGTGTTCGTACTTTCCACTTTCAAATGACAACAGATACGTAAAATCTGATTTCATAATTGGATTTGAGGGGATTTTAGTGTTTGCCCTCTTTCCCTTATCATCCTCTCTTGTTATGAAGTTTTACTTGATCCAAGACCCGCAATAACCCTTAAACAAGATCTTTATTTCGATGTACCTCAAAGATCCCTCCCTCAATATCTCCACCTTGCCGCGTTAGTGGGGGCTTGCGTGCTCTAATGATCCCAAGAGCTGTGCCGAAGATAACTTCGCTATCAGAGGGATTCCCATGTCGGACAGGTCTTTAGGGGTAGGAGCCAGACAAAGAGAAATATTATGGTACTGGACAGTAGCTCTACCAATACCACACTGAGGCTGAAGATGATTGACATCGGAAGGGCTCAGATGTGGACAAAAATAGGCAGGGACAGGATGTCCTCTATGGCTGTTTCACAGCGAAGTGGAAGGACCTAGGACACCACCACAATACTCAGTCCCTAGAAAACAATATGGAAAGAGAAATAAGAGACTGTGAGAGTAGGGGATTCGACATTACTGTTTCACAGAAGGTCGTCCCCGGCAGTGAAGGGAAACACAGCAGGGCCTCCTCGGTCGTCATCAAACGAAACCCCTGCTGAATAGCAACCTGGAATGTGCGATCGCTATTACAGTGTGGAAAACTATAAAATATGTAGATAGAAATGGAATGCATGAAGATAGATATCTTGGGAATCAGCGAAGTTAGGTGGCCTGATGGAGTAGACATGTGGAGCGAAGACTTCAGAATGATTTACGGAGGAGCTGTAAACGGTACAACAGGAGTCGGTTTTGTCTTGAATAAAATGATAGGACAGAAAGCTATAAGCAACTGGAGATGCAATGAAAGGATAATAATGTTGAAGGTAGCAACCGAACCGAGCAATATGACGATAATTCAAGTATATATGCTTACATCAAGCTACACAGATGAGGAAGTTAAGAAACCTATAAGCAACTGGAGATGCAATGAAAGGATAATAATGTTGAAGGTAGCAACCGAACCGAGCAATATGACGATAATTCAAGTATATATGCTTACATCAAGCTACACAGATGAGGAAGTTGAGAAACCTATGAGCAAATAGAAGAAGTATTGATGAAAGTTAAAGACTAGGACAATTTAATATAATCATCATGGGTGACTGGAACGCAGTAGTCGGCGAAGGCAAAGAAGAGAATGTAACTGAGAATTTCGGCCTAGGAGAAAGGAATGGGAGAGATGCACGATTAGTTTCGTTCTGCAAATCCGTAATCTGACTGTAACGAACACTCTCTTCGAACAAACACTAAGAAGATACACATTGACAAGGCCAGTAGACAAAGAAATATACTAAATAGACTATGTACTAGTGTGACAAGCATTTAAAAATCAAATGAAGAACAGTAAGAGTTATCCAGAGCAGACGTTGACTCAGCCATAATTTAGTTTTGATGAAGAGCGAACTCCGACTAAAGAGGAAATGGAACACAATCAAGCTAAGAAGAGATGAAAACATGGAAAGGGAATTTGCAAATGCGGCAGACAAAGATACATCTAAAACAGCTTTAGCAGGTGATGACATCGACTCGAAATGGGAAGCCATGAAAGCAGGGATTACAAAAACTGCCGAGGAGCACATAGGAAGAGAAATGAGAACCCAATATAAGCCCTGGATAACAGCAGAAATATTGGAAATGAGGAGCAAAGAAGACAGTTCAAGATAACAAAGATGAGGAATACAGAAGGTGCAGAAATCACATCAACAGAGAAGTAAAGAAGGCCATAGAAAACAGGATAAACAATTTATGCAAAGAAATTGAGGAAAATATAATCAAATACTTCCGGCAATATAATCAATTATAACCGGCATATAGAAAGGTTAGAAAACAGTTCGGTGAGAAAAAGAAATGCACAGATATTATCATAGACAAGAACGGGACAACGCTAATAGAAGAGAAGCAGATAACAAGAAGATGGAAGGAATACATTCAAGAACTCTACAAAGGAGACAGAGTGAGCGAAGAAGGGATAAAGAAGGAAGAAGACATCAATGAAAATTAATTGGGACAATTAATTTTACAGTGCGAATTTGACAATGCTTTGGAGAAAATGCAACATGGTAAAGCCCCAGGAATATATAAAATACCAACGGAAGTGATTAAGAATATCGGAATAGCAACAAAGAGGAAACTATTTAATCTATTTAATGAAATGTACATCTCGGGGAAAAATACCAAGAGACTTCGAGAAAAGCATATTGGTACCTATCCCGAAGAGAAAGGGCTCACGGTAACGCGAAGAACACAGAACGTTTCCTTTCCCATGCATCAAAAATACTGTGCAAAATTATCGCACAACGAATAGAAAGGACATCGAAGAACGGCTATCGGAGGACCAGTTTGGATTCAGGAGGAATAGGGGAACAAGGGAAGCAATACTGAGTCTACGGTTGATCATGGAACAACACATCAAAATAAACAAACCAATTGTGATAGCATTTGTAGATATAGGGACAGCTTTTGACAACGTAGATTAGAATATCAAGTTCAGAGCGTTGAAGAATCTGGAAGTGGATTACAGACACAGAAGAATAATATACCAGCTTCATAGGAACCAGATAGCTGTTATAGGAAGACGGTATGCGTTTAATAGAGGTTGAAAGAAGAAGGATGAATGAGGAATGACGGTGTCATGATATTCTGGATTTTATTCAGAAGTTACTTTTTAGGTTCAACTCAGCAGTTTTCTATCACTGAACTTGTCAGTATACAAAAGAATGCGGAATCTAGACATAGTGACATTACCAGGAAAGAACAATATACTTGCAGGAGATGCAGTAGAAATTTAATTGATCTTTTTGTCATAGTATGATACAAACGATATGTATTTGTGTATATATTTACGTTCTTGAGATGATCTCGTTAGAAAGTTATTCTAAAATTATTCTTATCAATTTAATGAAAACACCTGGAGCTGGAAAAACGCCAGATATCTGGGTAAAAACAGTCAGGCGGCAACCGCAGCGCGGGCTTTTGGTGGAGGTATGTTACGATAAATTTTGTTCTACCGGAGAGCAGTTGAACGGCAGTGTGCAGTGAACTGAGCAGATAGTAGTAGTGTAAAATAAGGTAATCTGTTTGAGTTCCAAAGTGGGCAAATTGTTGGCGCTCGACTATGTGGTGCGAGCTTGATGAAAGTGGCAAGGACGTTAAATGTGTCGTCAGGGACAATGTCAAGGATGATGACGATCTAATATGGCAATGACACCATATTACTGGATAATAATGCACCCATTCATAGAAATAAAAGATCATCTGTGAAATAGAAGAGGAAATAAAAGGTCATATATGAAATAATCAATCTACTGACCGTTTCAATTTGAAACCCGTGAGATTTTACTGCCGGACCCTGTATAATTAAATTATAAAAACACACTTTTGTTTATTCACTTGCAAATATTCTCTTATTCGATTGTTTGTTCAGATCGACAATCCTATAAACTTTACATATGTGAGTAGAGAGACACCCTTTCTTATCCCTGTAATGTACCGAGATGAGGCAATAAAACTTGGTGCTTAGAGATTACACCAATCTACATTCTTTATTCTTAGTCTCTGGAAATGAATCTCATTTTGTGTTGAAATACTGGGAATAGTCTACTTTTCATGCGGTAAGCCTAGTAATATGATTTTTCGTAAAACTTTTTTTTTTTGTGACATCAAACATTCGGATAATTCTATGTGGATATGAATAAACGTGATGAATTCATCCGAAAATGATACTGATAACCTTAGTGCTACCTCACAGTGTTTCTTAGTTGTTTTCTATAAAGCAATGCTGAAGAAAAATAGAGCATTGTATCAACCCTAACATCACACATGTTCTATTCTGAGTTTGATGAAGTTTCGGGTGCAATATATTATAGAAAATATAATCATTTCCAATAGAGTTTAAAAATTCTCTACTGTTATCATTACTGGTCTACGTTATCATAGATTAGCTGAAATAACCGTTCTTCCCATGACGATGATAGGTTTGTGGAAATCATTTGAACCCTTTTCCCCCGCTTAGGATACGCATTTCAATTAAAGTGTAATGATAAAAATCCGAAATATTACTCCTTCCCATCCCAACTTTCACTTCTCACTTTCATGTCGATCAGCGGTCGACTTAAACCGCATCTGGAGTGTCACAATTCATCACCGCGACCCAGAAAATTATGAATGAGACACTAATATAGGTTGTTTTGATTATATTTACATGTCACCCCTTTCTATCACCTCACTCTCATGGCAATAGGGAATAAATTTGGATTTTAGTAACATTAAGAGTGTCACTATTCATCTCGTCGACCCCGCAAAATATAGAATAAACACTAATATATGTCGTTCTGGATTATTTTTTAAATGTCACCTCTTCTCACTGTCACCTACCATCTGATGGGGGATGAATTAGACTGTAAAAGATATCAAGAAACTCACAATTCATATCAGCAACCCCAAAAACTACGAATTAGACAGTAATATCGATCGTTTTCGATTACTTTACGTCACCTCCTTCCTACCTACTATACCAATAATATAATAACATCCTAAGCTAGGCCATGGTTCACTAATGATCAAAATTCATCAACTTTAGCGGTCTATGAAGAGTTGGCCGTCAAACATTCTTATATTTAATTTCTAATTATATGGAAAATCTCAGTTTTTCTCCCCTTAAAAAAGAAATTTTCAAGTACGCTGGGACACGTTACTCTTATTTTTCAATGAGGAATACCGAGTTTCATCTTTCTAACTTTACAAGCATACACAATTTTTCGCATAAATTATGACTCACTGCTTTCACCCTTAAGATATGCATTTTCATCAAAGTAACATGGTAAAAATCCACTCTGGGGTAATTGGAATTTATATCCAAAAGTTCACTTCAAACTGTTCCTCTATTTCTCCATGACTGAATCGCACACAAGATCGCTTTCCTTTCTAGAAGATTTGTATTAGCAGAATAGGTATTAGAACATTTTTGTACTGTAAACATAGAAATATTTCAAGTATTGACATTCTTGCTATGATGAACGCTTCTCAAATACCTCAAAGCCTATGCATTGTTCATCCCATCAATTGCTTTCAGTTTTGGATAACTAGAATATCATACACGTGATATCTGAAAGCGGGGTTACACAGTGCCTCGTGGTAGAGCGCTCATTTCTGATACGAGGAGTCCGTGGTAAAATCTCTGTCATGCCGTAGTTACGACTCGGACTTCTCCCATTTATTTCCCACATTCTCATTCCACCAATATTATTTCATAATAATTCACTTTCGTTAATCAACCGACTCCTTTAGCCTAAAGAACGTAAATGTGAGACGTTAAATAAAAAAAATCATTTCATTTCCACGATATTGTGAAACAGAAAGATACCCAGAAAATATTCATTTTTCTACAAAACCTTCTTTTTTATTTTAATCAAGTGAATTGTTTCGTAGTTAAGATAAAAAAAAATAGCATAGCCTATACGTTGTTTTAATTTGGTAAAGTCAATCTTATAGGTCCACAAACCCATCAAGTTACGAAGTAATTTAACGATGACGTCGGATAATTCAATGTCTTTCTCTGCTAATAAGTCTAAGCATAGCTTTATTTCTCTTCTTTTCGTTTAACTTTTTTCAGCCTCTTTTTTTCCTTTTTGGCTTAAAAATACTGATTGAAACTGTCCTGCTGAAGGAAAGGAAAAGAGACTAAATTTATAGCCACCTAACGAAATGACTTAAGAAAGAGTTATACCTGTTCCATTAAACATGAGCAAAGCCTCTCGAAAAATTGAGAGAAAGAGAGAAAAAGCGGAAAAACGTTAACTCTAGAAACTCATTTATTTGTACACGGGGTTAATCAATAATTCATTAGATGGAAACACTGTGTTGTGAGAGTAGTGTTTCCTTTTCATCAAGCACCAAGCGTTGGGGAATAAAGTAAAGAGTTTGTGGTACACGGTGGTGAAAGGCAAGATTGAGGCAAGTTGTTCCTTGAAGGGTTGGGGAAACTTAATTTAAAAACGGTTCTTCTGCCTAAACGTGATATTTATGTCAGATTGGAGGCAAGTTATTAAACGGACTGATGTAAATTAGATTAGCTATTTCCAAAACGACACATGGGCTATTTGTTTAACAAGCCGCCTCATAAAAACACGTTTCATTTTTTTTCCCTGAAGAAACTAGTTCCAGATAGTTTGAGGTACATACATTAACCAGATTTTACGAGATTGCAGTGGTTACAGTGTAGATTGTTTGCAGGGAAGTTCTTTCAATGGATCATATCCTTGGGGAACGAAGGACAAAAAACCATTTGGTAAACATGCACTTAACATTTGAAGACTAAGACATGTTCGTTTCTCTGTGTCAAAACTAATACCACAGGTTTAAACCACATAAAGTAATATCAGCAAGATGAGAATTGCAATGCTGTAGATAGTTTTGAAATAAGATAGTCATTATTAATCATATCTTTAAAGAGAACTAGTGACCAAAAACTAGTTCAAAACTTTTAACATTAAGAACACGTTTGATTTTATTGTAATCCCATATGGCCTGGAGATGGCATAACTCTGAGAACTTAAGAGTCAATATTAAGGTTGATAAGTTTATAAAACCATGTAAGTGTTCGCATGTGTCTTAAAGCGTTTTGAATGTATTAAAGGAAGAAATCTTGACTTGGAAAATTTACTTACGAACAGGTCTGCAGCCACGGTGGGACCCCGCCGCCCTAAATTTTCTGTGTACCCTGAGATCATAATGAATAACTATGTGCTATGTTTATACAAAAATACATTTATTTATTTTAATCCATTTTAGAAACTGCAAGACAAGGAAATGTAGAAAATAGCGAGGAACAATTAATAAATAGGGAAAATACACATCTTCTCAGCGAGATATTTACACAAAAAGTGCGGCCAACAAAGCATTAGCCTGGAGCCCCAATTTTATCTTCCATGAATTTGTCTGAACTTGAGTGCAAGCGATAGCTTCCGATGCGTAAAACACGGCTGTGAAGGAATCAGAGTGGTCAGATGCACCGTTCCTGCGATATCGCGTTCTAAAGTTGTGGGATGCCATGAGATGTGTTCTGCATGTTTTGTCATCGGAAGTTATCGATTGGAATCACGTCCGGATAAATTCATGGGGAGATGAAATTGGGACTAACTTAGCCGCACTCTTTGATTAAGAACAGCTCAGGGACCTCGGAGGTGTATACAGACAAACGAACGCCTAAGTTGACTGAAGAGAAGCATCACTCCAATAAAAGCAATAGCACTGTTTTATTGACTGTGTAATCTGGTAGCCTCACGAAAAAGACATGGGACAGGAGGTGAGATGCAAATTGTGTTAGTATAATCTTGAAAGTACAGTGATCGAATTCAGCAGCTATGAGCCGATCGTATAAAAGGCATATACCAATAATAAATTACGATGTCAGAAATGATACCAGCTCCGAAAATTTGGAAATAAGCACTACTATATTGAAGTATAGCCCAAGAAAGGTATATGCATACTTGTTTCGCAATTAATGTAATATATAGATGTAACTATATAGTAGGGAAAGCCAATTCCGGAATTTGGAAAAATCTGGAATAATAAAAAAATCCGATTTCGGAAAATTCCGGAATTTTCTAAATTCCAGATTTTTCCGAATTCTGGAATTTCCCGACATCGGAATTTTTCCGAATTCCGGAATTTTTCCGAAATTTAGAAAGTGAAGTTTACGATTTCGGAAAATAAATTTTCCGGAATCCAGACTCCGGAAATTTTTGGTCATCCCTATTATATAGCTGTTCGATAAATGATGGCAAATTGTTGATTAACCAACGTTATGTCAACGTCCTTTTTAATTGTGACTTTGCAATTCCTAGTCCACAATGATTAGCCTCCGTATGGCGTTCCATTGTATTGCTAGAAAATTTCTTATATTAGACAGTTTTAATGACAGATTAAATTCTACACTTTATAATTAAATGTACATCAACTGTAAAAATAACCATTAAAAACTTGTTTAAGCAGATGCCTACCTGACTGCGGGCACTTCTAAGATGTCCCATTCAACGGACATATAAAATTCCGATAAGTCAACTCCTACTTCAACCACATTTGAGCCTGCTTTCTCGTCCATATGCCTCAAATCCACCTGAAAACAAAATAAACTTGTTAAACTTATTTTAGAAACATTACACTGTAGATATATGCAGGATGACGTAGCGTATACTGTCTCCAAACTTAGATCAGATTCGATTGATACTTACGCTTTTAGTACCTGAATACTATTGGATGATTGTAAAAAAGAAAAAAAAACATTTTTTTGCATTACAAGCAGATTTTGCGCAGACAATTTTTAATAAACACTCAACCAAAATATTACTCGGTCATCAAAGGAGTGCCAGTGGCCAGTTTTGTAACTAAAATGTGAACAGTAGTAATTAATATTAGGGATGCGCTCGAGACAAAATTTGTGGCTGTCTCGACTCGAAAATGTGCTGTAAAAGTGATGTCTCGACTCGAAAAATATATATTTTTCTATTGGAAGAGCCGTGTCTCGACTCGAATTTTGTCAGGAAAATCCTGTCTCGACTCGTCTCGTGCGCATCCCTAATTAATATATCATAGTTCTTATTATTCTGTTCGTTATAAACTAACTCGTGCACATGTTTGTTGGAAGTAATTGGGTGAAAAGTGATTCAAGGCTTGGATGCGTTATATGTAGAGATCTTAACTTGTGAAAACAGACCAGATGAATTATTACGAAGAGAATGCCGGGTTATTTGTTGTACTGAAGAATTAGTAATATTGTAGATCAGGGGGTAATAGTGGATCTCAAAAGGTAGGGGGACGCATGACGTCACGCTGTTTCCCGTTCCTATTTTTGTCCATTGTAATTTTTAGGAAGTAGAGAGATGCCGTAGTTATTTTCTGGAAGTAGGGGAATGGCGTCCTTCCGCGTTCCTCTTTTATCCC